>NC_087065.1:31422201-31457174 GCF_963678635.1 Symsagittifera roscoffensis | reverse complement strand
GGGGGAGATCTGAGACATGCATAAACGTGCGTTTCAGGGCCTGAAACGCACGTTTATGCAAGTCTCAAGTCTTCCCCCACTATATTTTGATTAAAAAAACCAATTTAAAAAGTAATTGGTTTTTTTAATCAAAAAATGGTGGGAGAAGATGTGGGACATTCAAAAACGTGTATTTCAGGGCCCGAAACGCACGTTCATGCATGTCTCAGGTCTTCTACCACCATAGCTTGATAAAAAAAACCAATTTCTAAGGTAAGTGGTTTTTAAATCAAAGCATGGTGAGGGAAGACCTGACACATGCATAAACGTGCGTTTCAGGCCCTGAAACGTACATTTATGCATGTCTCAAGTAACCCCCAACCATATTTTGATCTAAAAAACCAATTAATTTATAAATTGGTTTTTTATCAAAAAATGATGGGGGAAGACCTGATACATGCATAACCGTGCGTTTCAAAGCCTGAAACGCACGTTTATGCATGTCTCAGGTCTTCCCCCAACATATTTTGATAAAAAAAACCAAATACTTTATAAATTGTTTTTTTATCAAAATATGGTGAGGGAAGACCTGAGAAATGCATAAACGTGCGTTTCAGGGCCTGAAACGCACGTTTATGCATGTCTCAAATCTTCCCCCACCATATTTTGATTAAAAAAACTAATTTATAAAGTAATTGGTTTTTTATCAAAATATGTTGGGGGAAGACCTGAGACATGCATAAACGTGCGTTTCAGGCTCTGAAACGCACGTTTATGTATGTCTCAGGTCTTCTACCACCATAGATTGATTTAAAAAAACTATTTCTCAGGTAATTAGTTTTTAAATCAAAACATGGCCAGGGAAGACCTGAGACATGCATAAACGTGCGTTTCAGGCCCTGAAACGCACATTTATGCATGTCTCAAGTCTCCCCCAACCATATTTTGATTTAAAAAACCAATTAATTTATAAATTGGTTTTTTATCAAAAAATGATGGGGCAAGACCTGAGACATGCATAAACGTGCGTTTCAGGGCCTGAAACGCACGTTTATGCATGTCTTAAATCTTCCCCCACCATATTTTGATTAAAAAACCAATTTATAAAGTATTTTTTTAAATCAAAATATGGTGGAGGAAGACCTGAGACATGAATAAACATGCATTCAGGCCCTGAAACGCATGTTTATGCATGTATCAGGTCTTACCCCACCTAATTTTGATTTAAAAAAACCAAGTACTTTATTAATTGCTTTTTTTAAAATCAAAATAAGTTGGGGAAAGATCTGAGACATGCATAAACGTGCGTTTCAGGGCCTGAAACTCACGTTTATGCATGTCTCAGGTCTTCCCCCACCATAATTTGATTTAAAAAACCAATTCATAAAGTAAATGGTTTTTTAAAACAAAATAGGGTGGGGGAAGACCTGATACATGAATAAACATGCGTTTCATGGCCTGAATGCATGTTTATTCATGTCTCAGGTCTTCCTCCACCATATTTTGATTTTAAAAAATACTTTATAAATTGGTTTTTTAATCAAAATATGGTGGGGGAAGATTTAAGACATGCATAAACGTGCGTTTCATAGCCTGAAACGCACGTTTATGAATGTCTCAGGTCTTCCCCCACCAAATTATGATTTTTTTTTTAAAAAATACAACATTTATTGGTTTTTTTTCAAATCAAAATATGGTGGGGGAAGATGTGGGAATTTCAAAAACGTGTGTTTCAGGGCCCGAAACGCACGTTTATGCATTTCTCAGGTCTTCTACCACCATAGCTTGATTAAAAATGAAACAATTATTTTATAAATTAAGTTTTTATCAAAAAAAATGATGGGGGAAGACCTGAGACATGCATAACCGTGCGTTTCAGAGCCTGAAACGCACGTTTATGCATGTCTCAGCTCTTCCCCCAACATACTTTGATAAAAAACTAATTACTTTATAAAATGTATTTTATCAAAATATGGTGAGGAAAGACCTGAGACATGCATAAACGTGCGTTTCAGGGCCTGAAACGCACGTTTATGCATGTCTCAAATCTTCTCCCACCATGTTATGATTTAAAAAAAAACAATTTTTTCATTATAATTTAAATGGTTTTTTAAAACAAACTATGGTGGGGGAAGACCTGATACATGAATAAACATGCGTTTCATAGCCTGAAACGCACGTTTATGAATGTCTCATATCTTCCCCCACCAAACTTTGATTTTTTTTAAAAAAAATTACAACATATTTTGGTTTTTTTTAAATCAAAATATGGTGGGGGAAGATGTGGGACATTCAAAAACGTGTGTTTCAGGGCCCGAAACGCACGTTTATGCATTTCTCAGCTCTTCCCCCAACATACTTTGATAAAAAACCAATTACTTTATAAATTGTTTTTTATCAAAATATGGTGAGGGAAGACCTGAGACACGCATAAACGTGCGTTTCAGGGCCTGAAACGCACGTTTATGCACGTCTCAAATCTTCCCCCACCATATTTTGATTTAAAAAAAACAATTTATAGTGTAATTGGTTTTTCATCAAAATATGTTGGGGGAAGACATGAGATATGCATAAATGTGCGTTTCAGGCTCTGAAACGCATTGCAAGTCTCAGGTCTTCCCCATCAATTTTTGATAAAAAAACAACTTATTAATTAATTGGTTTTTTTGAATCAAAATATGGTTAAGGAGAGTTGAGACATGCATAAATGTGCGTTTCAGGGTTTGAAACGCACGTTTATGCATGTCTCAGGTCTTCCCTTGCCATGTTTTGATTTAAAAACCAACTAACTTAGAAGTTTTTTTTTTATCAAGCTATGGTGGTAGAAGATCTGAGACATGCATAAACGTGCGTTTCGAGCCCTGAGACACACGTTTTTGAATGTATCACATCTTCCCCCACCATATTTTGATTTTTTTTTTAAATTTTTAAAAGTAATTGGTTTTTTGTCAAAATATGTTGGGAAGACCTGAGACATGCAAAAACGCACGTTTATGCATGTCTCAGGTCGACCTCCAACATATTTTGATAAAAAACCAATTACTTTTTAAACTGTTTTTTTAATCAAAATATGGTGGAGGAAGATGTGGGACATTCAAAAACGTGTGTTTCAGGGCCCGAAACGCACTTGTATGCATGTCTCAGGTGTTCCCCCAACATTTTTTCAGAAAAGATCAATTGATTTTTAAATTGTTTTTTAATCAAAATATGGTGGGGAAAGACCTGAGACATGCATAAACGTGCGTTTCAGGCCCTGAAACGCACATTTATGCATGTCTCAAGTCTCCCCCAACCATATTTTGATTAGAAAAACCAATTAAATTATAAAGAGGTTTTTTTATCAAAAAAAGATGGGGGAAGACCTGAGACATGCATATTCGTGCGTTTCAGAGCCTGAAACGCACGTTTATGCACGTCTCAAATCTTCCCCCACCATATTTTGATTTAAAAAACTAACTCATAAAGTAAATGGTTTTTATATCAAAATAAGGTAGAGGAAGACCTGAGACATGAATAAACATGCGTTTCAGGCCCTGAAATGCATGTTTATTCATGTATCAGGTCTTACCCCACCTTATTTTGATTTTAAAACACCAATTACTATATAAAGTGTTTTTCTTATCAAAATATGTTGGGGGAAGATCTGAGACATGCATAAACGTGCGTTTCACGGTCTGCAACGCACGTTTATGCATGTCTCAGGTCTTCCCCCACCATAATTTGATTTTAAAATTCAATTTATAAAGTAATTGGTTTTTAAAATCAAACTATGGTGGGGGAAAACCTGAGACATGAGTAAACATGTGTTTCAGGGCCTGATACGCACGTTTATGAATGTCTCAGGTCTTCCCTCACCATATTTTGATTTTTAAAAAAAATTATTACATATTGGTTTTTTTATCAAATTATGATGAGGGAAGACCTGAGGCATGCATAAACGTGCATTTCAGAGCCTCAAACGCAAGTTTATGCATGTCTCGCGTCTTTCCTCACCATATTTTGATTTAAAAAACCAATTACTTTATAAATTTGTTTTTTTTTCCTCAAAATATGGTGGGGGATGCTTTGAGACATGCATAAACGTGCGTTTCAGGGCCTAAAACGCACGATTATGCATGTTTCAAATCTTCCCCCACCATATTTTGATTTAAAAAAAAAATTTATAAAGTAATTGGTTTTTTTTTCAAAATATGTTGGGGAAGACCTGAGACATGAGTAAACATGTGTTTCAGGGCCTGAAACGCACGTTTATGAATGTCTCAGGTCTTCCCCCACCATATTTTGATTTTTAAAAAAATTTATTACATATTGGTTTTTTTATCAAATTATGATGAGGGAAGACCTGAGGCATGCATAAACGTGCATTTCAGAGCCTCAAACGCAAGTTTATTCATGTCTCAAGTCTCCCCCAACCATATTTTGATTAGAAAAACCAATTAAATTATAAAGAGGTTTTTTTATCAAAAAAAGATGGGGGAAGACCTGAGACATGCATATTCGTGCGTTTCAGAGCCTGAAACGCACGTTTATGCACGTCTCAAATCTTCCCCCACCATATTTTGATTTAAAAAACTAACTCATAAAGTAAATGGTTTTTATATCAAAATAAGGTAGAGGAAGACCTGAGACATGAATAAACATGCGTTTCAGGCCCTGAAATGCATGTTTATTCATGTATCAGGTCTTACCCCACCTTATTTTGATTTTAAAACACCAATTACTATATAAAGTGTTTTTCTTATCAAAATATGTTGGGGGAAGATCTGAGACATGCATAAACGTGCGTTTCACGGTCTGCAACGCACGTTTATGCATGTCTCAGGTCTTCCCCCACCATAATTTGATTTTAAAATTCAATTTATAAAGTAATTGGTTTTTAAAATCAAACTATGGTGGGGGAAAACCTGAGACATGAGTAAACATGTGTTTCAGGGCCTGATACGCACGTTTATGAATGTCTCAGGTCTTCCCTCACCACATTTTGATTTTTTAAAAAAATTATTACATATTGGTTTTTTTATCAAATTATGATGAGAGAAGACCTGAGGCATGCATAAACGTGCATTTCAGAGCCTCAAACGCAAATTTATGCATGTCTCGCGTCTTTCCTCACCATATTTTGATTTAAAAAACCAATTACTTTATAAATTTGTTTTTTTTCCTCAAAATATGGTGGGGGATGCTTTGAGACATGCATAAACGTGCGTTTCAGGGCCTAAAACGCACGTTTATGCATGTTTCAAATCTTCCCCCACCATATTTTGATTTAAAAAAAAAATTTATAAAGTAATTGGTTTTTTTTCAAAATATGTTGGGGAAGACCTGAGACATGAGTAAACATGTGTTTCAGGGCCTGAAACGCACGTTTATGAATGTCTCAGGTCTTCCCCCACCATATATTGATTTTTAAAAAAATTTATTACATATTGGTTTTTTTATCAAATTATGATGAGGGAAGACCTGAGGCATGCATAAACGTGCATTTCAGAGCCTCAAACGCAAGTTTATGCCTGTCTCAGGTCTTACCCCACCATATTTTGATTAGAAACCAATTACTTTTCAAATTGTTTTTTTAATCAAAATATGGTGGGGGAAGATGTGGGACATGCAAAAACGCGTGTTTCAGGGCCTGAAACTCACGTTTATGCATGTCTCAGGTCTTCCCCCAACATATTTTGATAAAACCCCAATTACTTTTTAAATAGTTTTTTTTAATCAAAATATGGTGGGGGAAGATGTGGGACATTCAAAAACGTGTGTTTCAGGGCCCGAAACGCACGTTTATGCATGTCTTGGGTCTTCCCCAACCAATAATTTGATTTAAAAAAATCCAATTAATTTATAAATTGGTAATTTATCAAAAAGTGGTGGCAGAAGACCTGAGACATGCATAAACGTGCGTTTCAGGGCCTGAAATGCATGTTTAGGCATGTCTCAAATCTTCCCCCACCTTATTTTGATTAAAAAACCAAAGTGTAAACTAATTGGTTTTTTATCAAAAAATGATGCAGGAAAACCTGAGACATGAATAAACATGCGTTTCAGGCTCTGAAACGCATGTTTAGGCATGCATCAGGTCTTACCCCACCTTATTTTGATTTAAAAACCCAATTACTTTATAAATTGTTTTTTTAAATCAAAATATGTTGGCATAAGATCTGAGACATGCATAAACGTGCGTTTCAGGCCCTCAAACGCAAATTTACGCATGTCTCAGGTCTTACCCCACCATAGATTGATACAAAAACAAATACTCGGTAATTTGTTGTTTTTTAAATCAAAATACGGCGGGGGAAGACCTGAGGCATGCATAAACGTGCGTTTCAGTGCCTGAAACGCACGTTTATGAATGTCTCAGGTCTTCCCCACCATATTTTGATTAGAAGAAAAACAAATTAAAACATATATTGGTTTTTTATCAAGTTATGATGAGGGAAGATCTGAGTCATGCAGAAACGTACATTTCAGAGCCTGAAACGCACGTTTATGCAAGTCTCGGGTCTTTCTCCTCACCATATTTTGATTTAAAAAACCAATTACTTTATATATTGTTTTTTTTGTCAAAATATGGTGGAGGAAGACCTGAGATATGATTAAACATGCGTTTCAGGCCCTGAAACGCATGTTTATGCATGTATCAGGTCTTACCCCACCTTATTTTGATTTTAAAAAACCAATTATTATATAAACTTTTTTTTTAAATCAAAATATGTTGGGGGAAGATCTGAGACATGAATAAACATGCGTTTCAGGCCCTGAAACGCAAGTTTATGCATTTCTCAGGTTTTACCCCACCATAGATTGATAAAAAAACAATTACTCAGTAAATTGATTTTTTTATCAAATTATGATACGGGAAGACCTGAGGCATGCATAAACGTGCATTTCAGAGCCTCAAACGCACGTTTATGCATGTCTCGGGTCTTTCCTCACCATAATTTGATTTAAAAAACCAATTACTTTATAAGTTTGTTCTTTTTTTATCAAAATATGGTGGGGGATGCTTTGAGACATGCACAAACGCGCGTTTCAGGCCCTGAAACGCGTGTTTATGCATGTTTCAGATCTTCGCCCACCGCATTTTGATTTTAAAAAATAATTTATAGAAGAATTGGTTTTTTTTATCAAAAAATTATGGGGGAATACTTAAGGCTTGCTTAAACGTGCGTTTCAGGCTCCGAAACGCACGCTTATGCATGTCTCAGGTCTTCCCACATCATATTTTGATTTTAAAAATTTTTTTTAAAGTAATTGGTTTTTTTAATCAAAATATGGTGGGAGAAGATCTGAGACATGAACAAACCTGCGTTTCAGGCCCTGAAACGCATATTTATGCAGGTCTCTGCTTTTACCCCACCATATTTTGATTTAAAAAACCAATTACCTCATAAATTGTTTTTTTTGGTCAAAATATGGTGGGGAAAACCCTGAGACATGCATAATTTGGTAAAAACCCAATGACTTTATAGGTTGGTTTTTTTAATCAAAATATGGTGGGTGAAGATTTGAGACATGCAAAAACGTTCGTTTCAGGCCCTGAAACGCGTGTTTATGCATGTTTCAGATCTTCCCCCACCGCATTTTGATTTAAAAAAAAGAATTTGGAGAAGAACTGGTTTTTTTAATCAAAAAATTATGGGGGAATACTTGAGACTTGCTTAAACGTGCGTTTCAGGCTCCGAAACGCACGCTTATGCATGTCTCAGGTCTTCCCACATCATATTTTGACTTTAAAAAAAATTATAAAGTAGTTGGTTTTTTTATATCAAAATATGGTCGGAGAAGATCTGAGACATGAACAAACCTTTGTTTCAGGCCCTGAAACGCATATTTATGCAGGTCTCAGCTTTTACCCCACCATGTTTTGATTTAAAAAACCAATTACTTCATAAATTGATTTTTTTTAAATAAAATATGGTGGGGGAATACTTGAGAGATACCTGAAACGCACGTTTATGCTTGTCTCAGGTCTTCCCCCACCGTATTTTAATTTAAAAACCAACTTAAAATTAATTGCTTTTTTATCAAAATTTGGTGAATAAAGACCTGAGACATGCATAAACGTGCGTTTCAGGCTCTGAAACGCACGTTTATGCATGTCTCAGGTCTTCTCCCATCATAATTCGATTTTTGAAAAAAAAATACATATATTGGTTTTTTAAATAAAATTATGATGAGGGAAGGCCTGAGACATGCATAAACGTGCATTTCAGAGCCTGAAACGCACGCTTATGCATGTCTCAGGTCTTCCCACATCATATTTTGACTTTAAAAAAAATTTATAAAGTAGTTGGTTTTTTTTTATCAAAATATGGTGGGAGAAGATCTGAGACATGAACAAACCTTTGTTTCAGGCCTTGAAACGCATATTTATGCAGGTCTCAGCTTTTACCCCACCATGTTTTTATTTAAAAAACCAATTACTTCATAAATTGATTTTTTAAAATAAAGTATGGTGGGGGAATACTTGAGAGATACCTGAAACGCACGTTTATGCTTGTCTCAGGTCTTCCCGCACCGTATTTTAATTTAAAAACCAACTTAAAATTAATTGCTTTTTTGATCAAAATTTGGTGAATAAAGACCTGAGACATGCATAAACGTGCGTTTCAGGCTCTGAAACGCACGTTTATGCATGTCTCAGGTCTTCTCCCATCATAATTCGATTTTTGAAAAAAAAAACATATATTGGTTTTTTAAATCAAATTATGATGAGGGAAGGCCTGAGACATGCATAAACGTGCATTTCAGAGCCTGAAACGCACGTTTATGCATGTCTCGGGTCTTTGCTCACCATATTTTGGTTTAAAAAACCAATTAAATTATAAATTTTTTTTTTTTTATCAAAATATAATGGGGGATGCTTTGAGACATGCACAAACGTGCGTTTCAGGCTCTGAAACGCGTGTTTATGCATGTTTCAGGTCTTCCCCACCGTAGTTTGATTTTAAAAAAATAATTTATAGAGTAATTGTTTTTTTTATCAAATTATTATGGGGGAATAGTTGAGATTTGCTTAAACGTGCGTTTCGCGCTCCGAAACGCACGTTTATGCATGTCTCGGGTCTTCCCAAACCAATAATTTGATTTAAAAAAATCCAATTAAATTATAAATTAGTTATTTATCAAAAAGTGGTGGGGGAAGACCTGAGACATGCATAAACGTGCGTTTCAGGGCCTGAAATGCTTGTTTAGGCATGTCTCAAATCTTCCCCCACCTTATTTCGGTTAAAAAACCAACTTGTAAACTAATTGGTTTTTTTATCAAAATATGTTGGAGGAAGACCTGAGACACGAATAAACATGCGTTTCAGGCTCTGAAACGCATGTTTATGCATGTATCAGGTCTTACGCCATCTTATTTTGATTCAAAAAACAAAACAATTTCTTTATAAATTGTTTTTTTTAAATCAAAATATGTTGGGGGAAGATCTGAGACATGCATAAACGAGCGTTTCAGGCCCTCAAACGCAATTTTATGCATGTCTCAGGTCTTACCCCACCATAGATTGATAAAAAAACAATTACTCGGTAAATTAATTTTTCTTAAATCAAAATACGGCTGGGGAAGACCTGAGACATGCATAAACGTGCGTTTCAGTGCCTGAAACGCATGTTTATGAATGTCTCAGGTCTTCCCCCACCATATTTTGATTAAAAAAAAACAAATTTAAACATATATTGGTTTTTTATCAAGTTATGATGAGCGAAGATCTGAGACATGCATAAACGTACATTTCAGAGCCTGAACCGCACGTTTATGCATGTCTCGGGTCTTTCTCCTCACCATATTTTGATTTAAAAAACCAATTACTTTGTAAATTGTTTTTTTTTTGTCAAAATATGGTGGGGAAAACCCTGAGACATGCATAATTTGGTAAAAACCCAACGACTTTATAAGTTGGTTTTTTTAATCAAAATATGGAGGGGGAAGATTTGAGACATGCAAAAACGTTCGGTTCAGGCCCTGAAACGCGTGTTTATGCATGTTTCACATCTTCCCCCACCGCATTTTGATTTTAAAAAAATTTTTTATAGAAGAATTGGTTTTTTATCAAAATATTATGGGGGAACACTTGAGACTTGTTTAAACGTGCGTTTCAGGCTCCGAAACGCACGTTTATGCATGTCTCAGGCCTTCCCACATCATATTTTGATTTTAAAAAAAATTATAAAGTAATTGGTTTTTTTATCAAAATATGGTGGGAGAAGACCTGAGACATGATCAAACCTGCGTTTCAGGCTCTGAAACGCAGGTTTATGCAGGTCTGAGCTTTTACCCCACCATATTTTGATTTAAAAAACCAAATACTTCATAAATTGGTTTTTTTTTTAAAAAATATGGTAGGGGAAGATTTGAGAGATGCATAAACATGCGTTTCAGGCCCTGAAACGCACGTTTATGCTTGTCTCAGGTCTTCCCGCACCGTATTTTGTATTTTGATTTAAAAACCAACTTAAAGTTATTTGCTTTTTAAATCAAAATATGGTGTGTAAAGACCTGAGACATGCTTAAACGTGCGTTTCAGGCCCTGAAACGCGTGCTTATGCATGTTTCAGGTCTTCCCTCACCGTATTTTGATTTTAAAAAAATAGTTTTTTAGAGTAATTGGTTTTTTATCAAATTATTATCGGGGAACACTTGAGACTTGCTTAAACGTGCGTTTCGGGCTCCGAAACGCAGGTTTATGTATGTCAAAGGTCTTCTCCCATCAATTTTTGTTTAAAAAAAAAACATTTTATGTAGTAGTTGGTTTGTTTTTTATCAAAATATGATGTGGGGCCTGAAACGCTCGTTTTTGCATGCCTCATGTCTTCCTCACCTTAATTTGTTTTAAAAAACCAATTTAAAAATATGGTTTTCATGTTCAAAATATGTTGGAGGAAGACCTGAGACATGAATAAACATGCGTTTCAGGCCCTGAAACGCATGTTTATGTATGTATCATGTCTTAACTCACCTTATTTTGATTAAAAAAACCAATTACTTTATAAAGTGTTTTTTAATCAAAATATGTTGGGGGAAGATCTGAGACGTGCATAAACGTGCATTTCAGAGCTTGAAAAGCACGTTTATGCATGTCTCGGGTCTTTTCTCACCATGTTTTGATTTAAAAAACCAATTACTTTATAAATTGTTTTTTTTGTCAAAATATGGTGGGGAAAACCCTGAGACATGCATAATTTGGTAAAAACCCAACGACTTTTTAAGTTTTTTTTTTCAATCAAAATATGGTGGGGGAAGATTTGAGACTTGCACAAACTGCGTGTTTATGCATGTTTCAGGTCTTCCCCCACCGTATTTTGATTTTTTTTAAGAAATAATATATAGAGTAATTGGTTTTTTAATCAAAATATTATGGTGGAAAACATGAGACTTGCTTAAACGTGCGTTTCAGGCTCCGACACGCACATTTATGCATGTCTCAGGTCTTCCCACATCATATTTTGACTTAAAAAACCAATTTATAAAGTAAATGGTTTTTTTTATCAGTTTAGGATGGGGTAAGACACTTTTATGCATGTCTCAGGTCTTCCCACATCATATTTTGATTTAAAAAACCAATTTATAAAGTAAATGGTTTTTTTTATCAGTTTATGATGGGGTAAGACACTTTTATGCATGTCTCAGGTTTTCCCCATCATAATTTGATTTAAAAAAAACTCAAAAACTATTTTTTTTTGTTATCAAAAAATGTTGGGGGAAGACCTGAGACATGCATAAACGTGCGTTTCAGAGCCTGAAACGCACGTTTATGCATGTCCCAGGTCTTCCCCCACCATACTTTGATAAAAAAAAAAACAAATATTTTTTAAGTTGGTTTTTTTAATCAAATTATGGTTGGGAAAACCTGAGACATGCATAAAAGTATGTTTCAGAGCCTGAAACGCACGTTTATGCATCTCTCAGGTCTTTCCTCACAATATTTTGATTTAAAAAAAAAACAAATTATGAAATAATTGGTTTTTTCATTAAAATATGGTGGGAGAAGACCTGAGACATGAGCAAACCTGCGTTTCAGGCCCTGAAACGCATGTTTATGCAGGTCTCAGCTTTTACCCCGCCATATTTTGACTAAAAAAACCAATTACTTCATAATTTTGACACATGCTTAAACGTGCGTTTCAGGCCCTGAAACGCACGTTTATGCTTGTCTCAGGTCTTCCCGCACCGTATTTTGATTTAAAAACCAATTTAAAAATTAATTTCTTTTGTTATCAAAATATGGTGAGTAAAGACCTGAGACATGCATAAATGTGCGTTTCAGGCTCTGAAACGCACGTTTATGCATGTCTCTGGTTTTCCCCATCATAATTTGATTAAAAACCAATTTTTTTCAAATTGTTTTTTTAATCAAAATATGGTGGGGGAAGATGTGGGACATGCAAAAACGCGTGTTTCAGGGCCTGAAACGCACGTTTATGCATGTCTCGGGTCTTTTCTCACCATGTTTTGATTTAAAAAACCAATTACTTTATAAATTGTTTTTTTTTTTGTCAAAATATGGTGGGGAAAACCCTGAGACATGCATAATTTGGTAAAAACCCAACGACTTTTTAAGTTGGTTTTTAAGCAAAATATGCTGGGGGAAGATTTGAGACCTGCACAAACTGCGTGTTTATGCATGTTTCAGGTCTTCCCCCACCGTATTTTGATTTTTTTAAAAAATTTATAAAGAGTAATTGGTTTTTTAATCAAAATATTAAGGTGGAAAACATGAGACTTGCTTAAACGTGCGTTTCAGGCTCCGACACGCACATTTATGCATGTCTCAGGTCTTCCCACATCATATTTTGATTTAAAAAACCAATTTATAAAGAACTGAGAGATGCATAAACGTGCGTTTCAGGCTCTGAAACATACTTTTAGGCATGTCTCAGGTTTTCCCCATCATAATTTGATTTAAAAAAACTTAAAAATTATTTGTTTTTTTGTTATCAAAATATGTTGGGGGAAGACCTGAGACATGCATAAACGTGCGTTTCAGAGCCTGAAACGCACGTTTATGCATGTCCCAGGTCTTCCCCCACCATACTTTGATGAAAAACAAAAAGTTTTTAAGCTGGTTTTTTTAATCAAATTTTGGTTGGGAAAACCTGAGACATGCATAAAATTATGTTTCAGAGCCTGAAACGCACGTTTATGCATCTCTCAGGTCTTTCCTCACCA
The DNA here is from genome assembly GCF_963678635.1 of Symsagittifera roscoffensis. Classification (NCBI taxonomy): domain Eukaryota; kingdom Metazoa; phylum Xenacoelomorpha; order Acoela; family Convolutidae; genus Symsagittifera; species Symsagittifera roscoffensis. The sequence continues at coordinate 31,444,024 of NC_087065.1, read as the reverse complement.
TATTTTGATTAAAAAAACCAATTACTTCATAATTTTGACACATGCTTAAACGTGCCTTTCAGGCCCTGAAACGCACGTTTAGGCTTGTCTCAGGTCTTCCCGCACCGTATTTTGATTCAAAAAACCAATTTAAAAAATAATTTCTTTTATTATCAAAATATGGTGAGTAAAGACCTGAGACATGCATAATTGTGCGTTTCAGGCTCTGAAACGCACGTTTATCCATGTCTCTGGTTTTCCCCATCATAATTTGATTAAAAACCAATTTTTTTTCAAATTGTTTCTTTAATCAAAATATGGTGGGGGAAGATGTGGGACATGCAAAAACGCGTGTTTCAGGGCCTGAAACGCACGTTTATGCATGTCTCAGGTCTTCCCCCAACATATTTTGATAAAAAAACAATTACTTTTCAAATTGTTTTTTTTTTAATCAAAATGTGGTGGGGGAAGATGTGGGACATGCAAAAACGCGTGTTTCAGGGCCTGAAACGCACGTTTATGCATGTCTCAGGTCTTCCCCCGCCATAGCTTGATGAAAAAAAAACAATTTCTAAGGTAATTGGTTTTTTAATCAAAACAGCGTGGGGGAATACTTGGGACATGCATAAAAGGTGCGTTTCAGGCCCTGAAACGCACGTTCATGCATGTCTCAGGTCTTCCCCCGCCATAGCTTGATAAAAAAAAACAATTTCTAAGGTAATTGGTTTTTTAATGAAAAGATGTTGGGGGAAGATCTGAGACATGCAAAACGTGCGTTTCAGGGCGTGAAACGCACATTTATGCATGTCTCAGGTCTTCCCCACCATATTTTGATTTTAAAAAGCAGAGCTTTATAACTTGGTTTTTTTAAATCAAAATATGATGGAAAACTCCTGAGACATGCATAAACGTGCGTTTCAGGGCCTGAAACGCACGTTTATGCATGTCTCAGGTCTTCCCCCGCCATAGCTTGATGAAAAAAAAACAATATCTAAGGTAATTGGTTTTTAAATCAAAACTGCGTGGGGGAATACCTGGGACATGCATAAAACGTGCGTTTCAGGCCCTGAAATGCAAGTTGTTGCATGTCTCAGGTCTTCCCCGCCATAGCTTGATAAAAAAAACAATTTCTAAGGTAATTGGTTTTTTAATCAAAATATGTTGGGGGAAGATCTGAGACACGCAAAATGTGCGTTTCAGGGCCTGAAACGCACGTTTATGCATGTATCAGGTCTTCCCCCAACATATTTTGATAAAAAACCAATTACTTTTCAAATTGTTTTTTTTAATCAAAATATGGTGGGGGAAGATGTGGGACATGCAAAAACGCGCGTTTCAGGGCCTGAAACGCACGTTTATGCATGTCTCAGGTCTTCCCCCAACATATTTTGATAAAAAACCAATTACTTTTCAAATTGTTTTTTTTTTAAAATCAAAATATGGTGGGGGAAGATGTGGGACATGCAAAAACGCGCGTTTCAGGGCCTGAAACGCACGTTTATGCATGTCTCAGGTCTTACCCCACCATATTTTGATGAAAAAAAAACAATTTCTAAGGTAATTGGTTTTTAAATCAAAACAGGGTGGGGGAATTCCTGGGACATGCATAAAACGTGCGTTTCAGGCCCTGAAACGCACGTTTATGCATGTCTCAGGTCTTCCCCCGCCATAGCTTGATAAAAAAAAACAATTTCTAAGGTAATTGGTTTTTTAATCAAAATATGTTGGGGGAAGATCTGAGACATGCAAAATGTGCGTTTCAGGGCCTGAAACGCACGTTTATGCATGTATCAGGTCTTCCCCCAACATATTTTGATAAAAAACCAATTACTTTTCAGATTGTTTTTTTAAAATCAAAATAAGGTGGGGGAAGATGTGGGACATGCAAAAACGCGCGTTTCAGGGCCTGAAACGCACGTTTATGCATGTCTCAGGTCTTCCCCCGCCATAGCTTGATTAAAAAAAAAACAATTTCCAAGGTAATTGGTTTTTTAATCAAAATATGTTGGGGGAAGATCTGAGACATGCAAAAAAGGCGTTTCAGGGCGTGAAACGCACATTTATGCATGTCTCAGGTCTTCCCCACCATATTTTGATTTAAAAAAGCAAAGCTTTATAATTTGGTTTTTTCAAATCAAAATAAGATGGAAAACTCCTGAGACATGCATAAACGTGCGTTTCAGGGCCTGAAACGCACGTTTATGCATGTCTCCAATCTTCCCCCACCATATTTTGATTTTAAAAAACCAATTTAAAAAGTAATTGGTTTTTATCAAAGTTTGGTGGAGGAAGACCTGAGAAATAGAAAAACATGCCTTTCAGGCCCTGAAACGCAAGTTTATGCATGTATCAGGTCTTACCCCACCTTATTTTGATTAAAAAAAAACAATTACCTTATAAATTGTTTTTTTAAATCAAAATATGATGGAAAAATCCTGAGACATGCATAAACGTGCGTTTCTGGGCCTGACACGCACGTTTATGGTTTTTCAGGTCTTCCCCCATCATATTTTGATTAAAAAACCAAATAATAATGTAATTGGTTTTTTAATCAAATTATGGTGGGGGAAGACCTGAGACATGAAAAAACATGCGTTTCAGGCCCTGAAACGCAAGTTGATGCATGTCTCAGGTCTTACCCCACCATATTTTGACGGAAAAAAAAACAATTTCTAAGGTAATTGGTTTTTAAATCAAAACAGGGTGGGGGAATTCATGGGACATGCATAAAACGTGCGTTTCAGGCCCTGAAACGCACGTTTATGCATGTCTCAGGTCTTCCCCCGCCATAGCTTGATAAAAAAAAAACAATTTCTAAGGTAAGTGGTTTTTTAATCAAAATATGTTGGGGGAAGATCTGAGACACGCAAAACGTGCGTTTTAGGGCCTAAAACGCACGTTTATGCATGTATCAGGTCTTCCCCAACATATTTTGATAAAAAACCAATTACTTTTCAAATTGTTTTTTTTAAATCAAAATATGGTGGGGGAAGATGTGGGACATGCAAAAACGCGCGTTTCAGGGCCTGAAACGCACGTTTATGTATGTCTCAGGTCTTCCCCCGCCATAGCTTGATAAAAAACAACAATTCTAAGGTAATTGGTTTTTAAATCAAAACAGGGTGGGGGAATACCTGGGACATGCTGAAAACGTGCGTTTCAGGCCCTGAAACGCACGGTTATGCATGTCTGAGGTCTTCCCCCGCCATAGCTTGATAAAAAACACAATTTCTAAGGTAATTGGTTTTTTAATCAAAATATGTTGGAGGAAGATCTGAGACATGCAAAACGTGCGTTTCAGGGCGTGAAACGCACATTTATGCATGTCTCAGGTCTTCCCCACCATATTTTGATTTAAAAAAGCAAAGCTTTACAACTTGGTTTTTTTTTTAAATCAAAATATGATGGAAAACTCTTGAGACATGCATAAACGTGCGTTTCAGGGCCTGAAACGCACGTTTATGCATGTCTCAAATCTTACCCTACCATATTTTGATTTAAAAAAACCAATTTATAAAGTAATTGGTTTTTATCAAAATTATGGTGGGGGAAGACCTGAGACACGAATAAACATGCGTTTCAGGCCCTGAAACCCACGTTTATGAATGCCTCAGGTGTTCCCCTACCATGTTTTGATTTAAAAAAAAAACAAATTTATGCATATATTGGTTTTTTTAATCAAATTATGATGAGGGAAGACCTGAGACATGCATAAACGTGCATTTCAGAGCCTGAAACGCACGTTCATGCATGTCTCGGGTCTTTCCTCCCTATATTTTGATTTAAAAAAACCAATTATTTTATAAATTGTTTTTTCTATCATAATATGGTTGCGAAAGACCTGAGACATGCATAAACGTGCGTTTCAGGCCCTGAAACGCACGTTTATGCATATCTCAGGTCTTCCCCCACCATAGTTTTTTAAAAAACCAACTTCTTTATAGATTTTTTTTTTAATCAAAGAATGGTGGGGCAAGATTTGAGACAAGCACAAACGTGCGTTTCAGGCCCTGAAACGCGTGTTTATGCATGTTCCAGGTCTTCCCACATCATTTTTTGATAAAAAAACTAATTTGAAAAGAAAATTTTTTTTAAATCAAAATATGGTGGGGGAAGACCTGAGACATGCATAAACGTGAGTTCCAGGCCCTGAAACGCATGTTTATGCATGTCTCAGGTCTTCCCCCAACATATTTTGATAAAAAACCAATCACTTTTCAAATTGTTTTTTTTTAAATCAAAATATGGTGTGGGAAGATGTGGGACATGCAAAAACGCGTGTTTCAGGGCCTGAAACGCACGTTTATGCATGTCTCAGGTCTTCCCCCACCAAAGCTTGATAAAAAAAAAACAATTTTTATGGTAATTGGTTTTTTAATCAAAACAGGGTGGGGGAATACCTGGGACATGCATAAAACGTGCGTTTCACGCCCTGAAACGCTTGTTCATGCATGTATCAGGTCTTACCCCACCTTAGTTTGATTAAGAAAAACAATTACTTTATTAATTTTTTTTTTTTTAATCGAAACAAGTTGGAGGAAGATCTGAGACATGCAAAACGTGCGTTTCAGGGCGTGAAACGCACATTTGTGCATGTCTCAGGTCTTCCCCACCATATTTTGATTTAAAAAAGCAAAGCTTTATAACTTGGTTTTTTTAAATCAAATTATGATGGAAAACTCCTGAGACATACATAAACGTGCGTTTCAGGGCCTGAAACGCACGTTTATGCATGTCTCAAATCTTCCCCCACCATATTTTAATTTAAAAAACCAATTTATAAAGTATTGTTTTTTATCAAAATTTGGCGGAGGAAGACCTGAGACATAGAAAAACATGCGTTTCAGGCCCTGAAAGGCATGTTTATGCATGTATCAGGTCTTACCCCACCTTATTTTGATTAGAAAAAAAAACAATTACTTTATAAATTGTTTTTGCTTAATCAAAATATGTTGGGGGAAGATCTGAGGCATGCAAAACGTGCGTTTCAGGGAGTGAAACGCACATTTATGCATTCTCAGGTCTTCCCTACCATATTTTGATTGAAAAAACCAAATGCTTTATAAATAGTTTTTTTAATCAAAATATGATGGAAAAATCCTGAGACATGCATAAACGTGCGTTTCAGAGCCTGACACGCACGTTTATGCTTGTCGCAGGTCTTCGCCCATCATATTTTGATTTAAAAAATCAATTTATAATGTAATTGGTTTTTTAAATCAAATTATGGTGGGGGAAGACCTGAGACATGAATAAACATGCGTTTCAGGCCCTGAAACGCAAATTGATGCATGTCTAATGTCTTACCCCACCATATTTTGATGAAAAAAAAACAATTACTCGGTAATTTGGTTTTTATAATCAAAATACGACAGGGGAAGACCTGAGACATGCATAAACCAGCGTTTCAGGCCCTGAAACGCACGTTTATGCATGTCTCAGATGTTCATCCAGCAAATTTTGAATAGAAAAGCAATTTATAAAATATTTATTTTTTTTAAAATCAAAATAGGGTGGAGAAGACCTCAGACATGAATTAACGTGCGTTTCAGGGCCTGAAACGCACGTTTGTGCATGTCTCAAATCTTCCCCCACCATGTTTTAATTTAAAAAAAACCAATATATAAAGTATTGTTTTTTATCAAAATTTGGCGGAGGAAGACCTGAGACATGGAAAAACATGCGTTTCAGGCCCTGAAACGCATGTTTATGCATGTATCAGGTCTTACCCCACCTTATTTTGATTAGAAAAGAAACTATTACTTTATAAATTGTTTTTGTTTAATCAAAATATGTTGGGGGAAGATCTGAGGCATGCAAAACGCGCGTTTCAGGGAGTGAAACGCACATTTATGCATTCTCAGGTCTTCCCCACCATATTTTGATTGAAAAAAACAAATGCTTTATAAATAGTTTTTTTAATCAAAATATGATGGAAAAATCCTGAGACATGCATAAACGTGCGTTTCAGGGCCTGACACGCACGTTTATGCATGTTGCAGGTCTTCACCCATCATATTTTGATTTAAAAAATCAATTTATAATGTAATTGGTTTTTTAAATCAAATTATGGTGGGGGAAGACCTGACACATGAATTAACATGCGTTTCAGGCCCTGAAACGCAAGTTGATGCATGTCTAAGGTCTTACCCCACCATATTTTGATGAAAAAAAAACAATTACTCGGTAATTTGGTTTTTATAATCAAAATATGACAGGGGAAGACCTGAGACATGCATAAACCAGCGTTTCAGGCCCTGAAACGCACGTTTATGCATGTCTCAGACGTTCATCCAGCAAATTTTGATAAGAAAAGCAATTTATAAAATATTTGTTTTTTTTTAAAATCAAAATAGGGTGGAGAAGACCTCAGACATGAATTAACGTGCGTTTCAGGGCCTGAAACGCACGTTTGTGCATGTCTCAAATATTCCCCCACCATATTTTAATTTAAAAGAACCATTTATAAAGTATTGTTTTTTATCAAAATTTGGCGGAGGAAGACCTGAGACATGGAAAAACATGCGTTTCAGGCCCTGAAACGCATGTTTATGCATGTATCAGGTCTTACCCCACCTTATTCTGATTAGAAAAAAAAACAATTATTTTATAAAATGTTTTTGTTTAATCAAAATATGTTGGGGGAAGATCTGAGGCATGCAAAACATGCGTTTCAGGGAGTGAAACGCACATTTATGCATTCTCAGGTCTTCCCCACCTTATTTTGATTGAAAAAACCAAATGCTTTATAGATAGTTTTTTTAATCAAATTATGATGGAAAAATCCTGAGACATGCATAAACGTGCGTTTCAGGGCCTGACACGCACGTTTATGCATGTCGCAGGTCTGCGCCCATCTTATTTTGTTTAAAAAAACCAATTTATAATTTAATTGGTTTTTCAAATCAAAATATGGCAGGGGAAGACCTGAGACATGCATAAACCAGCGTTTCAGGCCCTGAAACGCACGTTTATGCTGTCTCAGATGTTCATCCAGCAAATTTTGATAAGAAAAGCAATTTATAAAATACTTGTTTTTTTTTTAAATCAAAATAGGGTGGAGAAGACCTCAGACATGAATTAACGTGCGTTTCAGGGCCTGAAACGCACGTTTATGCTTGTCTCAGGTCTTTTCCCACCATATTTTGATTAAAAAACAATCAATTCATAAAATGGTTGCATTATCAAACTATGGTGAGGAAAGACCTGAGACATGCATAAACGTCATATCTCAGGTCTTCCCCCACCATAATTTGGTAAAAACCAACTTCTTTATAAATTGTTTTTTTTTATCAAAGAATGGTAGGGGAAGATTTGAGACATGCACAAACGTGCGTTTCAGGCCCTGAAAGGCGTGTTTATGCATGTTCCAGGTCTTCCCCCACCGTATTTTGATTTTAAAAAAGAAAACAAGTTTTAGAATAATTTTTTTCTTCAATTTATTATGAGGGAAAATTTGAGACTTGGATAAACGTGCGTTTCAGGCTGCGAAACTCACGTTTATGCATGTCTCAGGTCTTCCCACATCATATTTTGATTTAAAAAAAACTAATTTATAAATAAAATGTTTTTTTTATCAAAATATGGTGGGGGTAGACCTGGGACATGCAAAAACGTGAGTTCCAGGCCCTGAAACGCACGTTTATGCATGTCTCAGGTCTTCCCCTATCATAATTTGATAAAATAAAAATCTATAAAATGATTTTTCATTGATTTATGATGGGTTAAGACCTGAGACATGCATATAAAAATGTTTTAGAGCCTGAAACGCACGTTTATGCATGTCTCAGGTTTAGAGCCTGAAACGCACGTTTAGAGCCTGAAACGCACGTTTATGCATGTCACTACCATATTTTGATTAAAAAACCAACTTAAAAAGTGATTGGTTTTTTAATCGAAAAAGGGTGGGAGAAGACCTGAGACATGCATAAACGTGCGTTTCAGGCTCTGAAACGCACGTTTATGCATGTCTCAGGTCTTCCACTACCATATTTTGATTAAAAAACCAACTTAAAAAGTGTTTGGTTTTTTAGTCAAAAAATGGTGGGGGAAGACCTGAGACATCCATAAACGTGCGTTTCAGGCCCTGAAACGCATTTTTATGCATGTCTCAGGTCTTCCCCACCATATTTTGATTTAAAAAACCAATATTTATTAAATTGGTTTTTTAAATCAAAATATGATATGGAAAGTCCTGAGACATGCATAAACGTGCGTTTCAGGTCCTGAAACGCATGTTTTATGCATGTCTCAGGTCTTCCCCATCATATTTTGATTAAAAAAAAACACTTTATAAAGTAATTGGTTTTTTTAATCAATTTATTGTGGGGGAAGACCTGAGACATCAATAAAGATGCGTTTCAGGCCCTCAAACGCAAGTTGATGCATGTCTCAGATCTTACACCACCATAGTTTGATAAAAAAAACATTTACTCGGTAAATTGGTTTTTTTTTATCAAAACATGGCGGAGGAAGAACTGATTTATGCATAAACGTGCGTTTCAGTGCCTGAAAGGCACGTTTACGAATGTCTCAGATGTTCCCTCACCATGTTTTGATTAAAAAAAACAAATTAATACATGTATATGTTTTTTATCAAATTATGATGAGGCAAGACCTGAGACATGCATAAACGTGCATTTCAGAGCCTGAACTGCACGTTTATGCATATCTCAGGTCTTCCCCCACCATAATTTGGTAAAAAAAAACAACTCTTTTATAAATTGTTTTTTTTTAATCAAAGAATGGTGGGGAAAGATTTGAGACATGCACAAACGTGCCTTTCAGGCTCCCAAACACGTGTTTATGCATGTTTCAGGTCTTCCCCCCGCCGTATTTTGATTTTTAAAAAAAATTTAGAGAATAATTGGTTTTTTAATCAAATTATTATGGGGGAAGACTTGAGACTTGCATAAACGTGGGTTTCGGGCTGCGAAACGCACGTTTATGCATGTCTCGGGTCTTCCCACATCATATTTTGGAAAAAAAAACAATATATAAAGTAAATGCTTTTTTAAATCAAAATATGGTGGGGGAAGACCTGAGACATGCATAAACGTGAGTTTCAGGCTCTGAAACGCACGTTTATGCATGGCTCAGGTCTTCATCCATCATACTTTGATAAGAAACCAACTTATAAAAAAATTGGTTTTTCTGATCAAAATATCGGGGAGAACACTTGAGACATGCATAAACGTGCGTTTCAGGCCCTGAAACGCATGTTTATGTAGGTCTCAGGTCTCCCCCCATCATATTTTGATTTTAAAAAAACACTTTATAAATTAATTGGTTTTTTAAATCAATTTATTGTGGGGGAAGACCTGAGACATGAATAAACATGCGTTTCAGGACCTCAAACGCAAGTTGATGCATGTCTCAGATCTTACCCCACCATAGTTTGATTTAAAAAAAAACATTTAATCGGTAAATTGGTTTTTTTTTATCAAAACATGGCGGAGCAATACCTGATTTATGCATAAACGTGCGTTTCAGTGCCTGAAACGCACGTTTATGAATGTCTCAGATGTTCCCCCGCCGTTTTTTTTATTTTAAAAAAAAACAAATTAATACATATATATGTTTTTTTATCAAATTATGATGAGGCAAGACCTGAGACATGCATAAACGTGCATTTCAGAGCCTCAAACGCACGTTTATCCCTATCTCAGGTCTTCCCCCACCATAATTTGGTAAAAAACCAACTACTTTATAAATTGTTTTTTTTTATCAAAGAATGGTGGGGGAAGATTTGAGACATTCACAAACGTGCTTTTCAGGCTCCCAAACACGTGTTTATGCATGTTTCAGGTCTTCCCCCGCCGTATTTTGAATTTTAAAAAAAATTTACAGAATACTTGGTTTTTTTATCAAATTAATAAGGGGGAAGACTTGAGACTTGCATAAACGTGCGTTTCGGGCTGCGAAACGCACGTTTATGCATGTCTCAGGTCTTCCCACATCATATTTTGAAAAAAAAAACCAATTTATAAGGTAAATGCTTTTTTAAATCAAAATATGGTGGGGGAAGACCTGAGACATGCATAAACGTGAGTTTCAGGCCCTGAAACGCACGTTTATGCATGTCTCAGGTCTTCCACCGCTATATATTGATTAAAAAAAAAACAATTTATAAAAAAATTGGTTTTCTTCTCAAAATATGGTGGGAGAAGACCTGAGACAGGCATAAACGTGAGTTTCAGGCTCTGAAACGCACGTTTATGCATGGCTCAGGTCTTCATCCATCATACTTTGATAAGAAACCAATTTATAAATAATTGGTTTTTCTGACAAAAATATCGGGGAGAACACTTGAGACATGCATAAACGTGCGTTTCAGGCCCTGAAACGCATGTTTATGTAGGTCTCAGGTCTTCCCGCACCGTATTTTGATTTAAAAACCACTTTATAAAGTAATTGGTTTTCTTATCAAAATATGGGGGGTAAAGACCTGAGACATGCATAAACGTGCGTTTCAGGCTCTGAAACGCACGTTTATGCATATCTCAGGTCTTCCTCCATCATATTTCGATTAAAAAAAAACAACTTATAAAATATTTGGTTTTTTTATCAAGTTATGGTGGGGAAGACCTGCGACAAGCGTAAACGTGCGTTTCAGGGCCCGAAACGCACGTTTATGCATGTCTCAGGTCTTCCCCCACCATATTATGGTTCAAAAAACCAAATACTTTACAAATCGGTTTTGTTATCCAAATATGATGGTGGAAGACCTGAGACATGCAGAAACGTGCATTTCAGGCTCAGAAACGCACGTTTATGCATGTCTCAGGTCTTCCCCCATCATTTTTTGAAGAAAAAAAACCAGTTACTTTAAAAATTGTTTTTTTTTCTAAAATCAAAATATGATGGAGGAAGACCTGAGACATGCATAAACGTGCGTTTCAGGGCCTGAAACGCACGTTTATGCATGTCTCAGGTCTTTCCTCATCATAGTTTGATTTTAAAAAAAATTATAAAGTTTTTGGTTTGTTTATCAAATTATGGTGGGGGAAGACCTGAGACATGCATTAACGTCTGTTTCGGGGCCTGAAACGCACATTTATGCATGTATCAGGTCGTCCCCACCGTTTTTGAAAAAAAAACCAATTACTTCATAAATATTTTTATTATATCGAAGTATAGAGGGGAAAGACCTGAGTCATGCAGAAACGTGCGTTTCAGGCTCAGAAACGCACGTTTATGCATGTCTCAGGTCTTTCCTCATCATAGTTTGATAAGAAAACCAATTTATAAATTGATTGTTTTTTTAATCAAAATAAGGCGCGAAAAGACCTGAGACAAGCATAAACATGCGTTTCAGGCCCTGAAACGCACGTTCATTTATGTCTGAGGTCTTTCCCACCATATTTTGATTAGAAAAAACAAATATTTTATAAATTGCTTTTCTGGTCAAAATTTGCTGGATGAACATCTGAGACATGCATAAACGTGCGTTTCAGGGCCAATAGATTGAGAGATTTTCTTAGTGATACCAGATATTGTTTCTATCATAATCAATGAATTTGGAGCTGTTATCTGATATAAGGTATCCTGCATATGGTATTTAATTATAGCTAATACATAAGGTTGAAATTTTTGTGTTCGTTCTAATTCACATAAACGATGTAGAGTTTCCAGTGACATTACTTTAAAAAATCAGCTAATTGTGAAGTCAAGTTTCATATCGAGATAAATGTCATAGTAAGTTGCGCCAAAAAATGAGTTATTCTCTAGTGATAGTTCTTGTAGTCGAGATATATCACGTTTTTCTGGGCGAGTTTTTCCTCCAATGTTTCCATTGCTTTTGTAAAAACTTAGCGGGAACTAGGACTTTACATCTTCTCTATTTTGGTTTGTGGCTGCAATGTCAATTATCATTTTTGCTGTTTTTATGTCAAAACCTTTTCTGCAGTCAACAAGTTTATCTGAGTGTTGGGTGCGAATAAGTGATTTTGGGTATTTGCACGCTATTTCTGTTTCAGGGGAAATTTTGAAAACAAGCTAATTAAATTTCTTTTTCGTGTAGGTTCTTATTTTGATTTGGGTGTGGTCTCTTTCAATCGGAATTGAGTTTATCAAAATGTATGGATTCTATAAGGTTTTTTAATGTGAAGTATTGTAACTCTGGCGTGAAGTTTGGCAACTTGGAATAGGATACATGTCTCTCAGGGAACTAAACTATGATTGCAATGTCTTTGATCGTTTTTACAAGGAAAGCGGTTTCCCTGATTTAATATAGTGTCATCTTTCAAATCAGGTATTAGTTGTACTTTTTCTGGTTAGACTTTCTAATCGAAAAACATTATTTGTTGATATCCTGATTTTTGTGCCTGCTTTACAGTTTGATGGGTTATTTATTCCAATATGATGAATCCAGTTTTCGTCGTGGATGTCATAAATTAAACGTCCGTGTGCACCATGATAACGAAATTTTTCATCTAGTTGGATATGAACTTGGTGTTGTTCAAGTTGAGCTCGTTGTGCGAAAGCTAGAAAAACGTGAAATTTAACTAATTGTCTACCATTGTCTTTTTTAGACGTTTGAAATTATTTTTACCATCTTCAGGGTCAGGAAAAACTGATTCATAATCTAGTCTGTTTTTGCTTCCATTTGAGACTTGGGAACAATTCACTTGCTTTTCAGAGAATTTTGCTGTGATTTTATAACCTGTTAGAGTTGTAGGGCGGGTTTTGGAGTAAAGCGTTAAGATTGCAGTTGTAGATTCAACTTCCTGTGGCTCAGATTAACTTTGTATGACCTGGTTAGTTGCATATTTGTATAATGTTTTTTGTTGATGATATTAACTTTCATAATGCGTAACTAGGTGATCTTGTGGTTCTGTTTGGGATAGGGGTTTTTGATAATTTGTTGGTTAAGGGCGTACAAAGAGGATAAGGGAGTTAATTGATGAAAAGTTTAAAACATACATCCTGAAATGGTATTGAAAAAAAAAAAGAAAGCCTCTCAGCTATCGTATTTTTAAATAATTCTTTGCATGTATATGGAGGGGGTAATGATTGAACTGTTGTTTCTCGTTGTGACAGTGCAACGGGTGATGTACTAAATTGTCAAATTTTACAGATATATCAAGTTTAAGTACTAAGTTTTGTTGTGATAGTATCTGATTGTTATGTTCCTGAGTGTCTTTGTGGATACCGTGTTTATACTGTATTAAACTCTTGGTGTTTTAAGGATTCTATTGCGACTTGGTTGACTTATTTTTCTATCAATTGTATTTGTTCTTTTTTGGTTTTGTTTTCTTATAACTTGTTCTATTGAGGTTTCGTTGAAGTGAGCGGTAGATATTATATGTTTTTCCGTAATATGGTTCATTTAGGGTTTAATAACAATGGGGGGGGGGGGTTGTTAAGGGTTCTGACAAAGATGCGTGTCTTTCTTCAAAAGTGTAGTGATTTTCTACGTAAGATATTGTCCAGACATTTAAAATGAATGTTTCTAGTAATAATGGTTATAATAGTACTAATAGACCAGAGGATGGTTGGAATTCTACTTTCAATAAATTTTGGATTGGAAGCGAAAAACTTTACAATATTTTTTTGGTTGATTTCTGAGACGAGATGGCTGAAATTGTTGTGCTTTTTAGGTGTTAAAAACTTTTCTGTAATTTTTTGATCAATTCGTTGTTTTTGAACGGTTTGTGTAGGAGTTGTTTGTGGAATATCATGGGACGGTAAATTATTTGAACTTTCAGGTGTTTTGGTATCAATTTGACCTTTGGTTATTTCAACATTGTGTATTCCTGTAAAGGAATATAATTGTGTTGGTTCACAAAGAGCGTACTCTTTCGGGTTATATGGATAAAAATTGTTTTAATGTTGTATTAGTCCTTTTTTGTTAGAATCAATTAAATTATAATTAACGCTTGTGGGTTTTTCTAAATTTCAGTATGGTACTTTACGAAAAGGTTCTAATTTTTTAGAGATTTCTTTTTGTATTAAAAAAATTGGAAAACTACAAATGTTCCTATTTTAAGATCTGATGCTGATGTAAGGCTTGAATTTGTTTCAGATTGATTTTTTTTTCTTTGTAATATTTTCTTTGCCGTTTTCTGATAAATTTCATTGTTTTTTGTCTCTGTTTAAAATCTTTTCTGTGTGTGTACCAGAAGCTAACTTTAAAACTTATAGTGTCTTTTGTAGTGTTTCTACAGTTTTTTTTTTTCGTATAAAAAAATCCTGGTTGTGTTTTTTGACTTAGTGTGACAGGTAGAGCCAAATTTTCACTGCTAACTATATGTAGGTTTGAGTTTTTTATCAAAATTAATTTAAAAATGTAGACTGAATGGTTAGGTTTAGATTTTTTTATTAATCGTTTAAGGTCTGCTAATTGAATGTTTTGAATGTTGAATGTTTTGATCCAACGTTTACAAATTTGCTGATTTTAAGTTCATTTTGTTGATGTCATGATAAGATTGTAAAAGAGCTGCGCCAATTCCAAAATTAGAGGCGTCGCACATAGCGTTGAATGGATGGTTCGAATCGGAAATGATGTAAGAGGTTTTTACTCAGTTCGTCTAGCGTCCATTAAAAATTATTTTGTGGTCTAAAAGTGTTATAAAATGGTTGGAGATAAAAATGCATTTTATAGACCTGTTTGCTTATAAATTTTAATATTTCAAGGAACTCTTGCATTTTTTTTTGTTTTGTGGTGTTTGAAGCTTTAAAAATGTATCTAATTAAGAGTTTAAAGGTGTTTTTGTGATTTCTCTAATAATATATCCAACAAATTTTACACGAGTGAGGAAAAAGTATGATTTGTGTGGGGCTGCTTTCATGGTTTCTTCTATTCCAATTTGATGAGTTTGATCAAGAAATTTTAAAAATTCTTGTTTTTTTCGTGATTGTATGAAAACATCGTCTAAATATGTGATGATATCTCCTTAAAAAAACTGTGGTCTGACTTAAAATTTGTGGTCTACTTAAAAACGTACTCATAAAGGCAGAAAACCTGCTGGTCCTGTGGATGAACTTGAGTTAAAAACCATTTGTTAGGGTCATAGTCCGAATGATGTTGTGATTTGAGGCTTATATGCCAGAGGAAACAGTTTCACACCATTGACTATTCCGTGTAACTTTTATCGTTTCCGTTGATGACACAGCTGAAGTGTTCTTGTAGTGAGCGGTTCAACTAGTCTATTCGTCCACCGAGCATGTGATGTTAGTTTTTCGTTTGATGTTATAAAGGTGACTTAAAGTAACTTTTTCCTTTTTCAATGAATTACGTTCAATTATCTGTGACAAGGTTTTCGGCACGACCAAATTTGGCATCACAGTGTTCATAGAGTGTTGTATATTCATAATAAGCATTACAATGAGGTACATGGTTGAGTGCTACATAATGTGTGAATGCGTCTAGAATTATTGTTATATATGAAGTACCTTCCGGTTATAGGGCCTTTTGTGTCGAATGAGATTCTATGGTTGAAATACAAAAATCGTCTTTTAAAGTCTCGATTTTCTACAAATTGTTTTTGTTGTAGAAAGGGTTTGTTTAATTGACATGTTAAAATGTCACACAAAACACTGTAACCCGAATTGATGCATTACGAAGAAAAGTTCCGCGTGAAGTTAGTATATGTTTTTTTTCTGATCTTGTATGTCCTCTTGTGTTTAAGAATCGTGATATATGAAAAACTATTAAAAGTTACTTAAGGAGAGACAAACTGCGTTCATATCAGGGTAATGGTAATGGATAATCAAAATTTGTTTTTATCTGGTTTTCTTAATTTATTGAGATTATCGGAGAAATGTCTTGTTTCCGAAAATTGTAATATCGGCTCCTGTGGTTTTTTGTCCCAATGCCAAGATTTCATTTGTCTGAAAGTTTTGGTCGGGATTTTGGTACTTTTGGATTAAATCATTTGATAAATCTACTGTACATGGTAAGATAGTATTTTGACTTTTTTTTACTTGATCGACGTATTTTGTCCAAAGGGTCTTATAAAGCAAATACTTTTTTACAAGATTTTTTTTATTTGATTCTAAAGATCCTGTCAAATGTTTTTTTATCAATCAGGTCTTCTTTTTTATCAATGGAAATGATTAGGTGTTAAAAGCTTTTTCTGTAATTTTTTGATCAATTCGTTGTTTTTGAACGGTTTGTGTAGGAGTTGTTTGTGGTATATTTTCTGGAATATCATGGGACGGTAAATTATTTGAACTTTCAGGTGTTTTGGTATCAATTTGACCTTTGGTTATTTCAGCATTGTGTATTCCTGTAGAGGAATATAATTGTGTTGGTTCACAAAGAGCGTACTCTTTCGGGTTATATGGATAAAAATTGTTTTAATGTTGTATTAGTCCTTTTTTGTTAGAATCAATTAAATTATAATTAACGCTTGTGGGTTTTTCTAAGTTTTAGTATGGTACTTTACGAAAAGGTTCTAATTTTTTTGAGATTTCTTTTTGTATTAAAAAATTTGGAAAAACTACAAATGTTCCTATTTTAAGATCTGATGCTGATGTAAGGCGTGAATTTATTTGAGATTGATTTTTTTTTCTTTGTAATATTTTCTTTGCCGTTTTTTGATAAATTTCATTGTTTTTTGTCTCTGTTTAAAATCTTTTCTGTGTGGGTACCAGAAGCTAACTTTAAAACTTATAGTGTCTTTTGTAGTGTTTCTACAGTTTTTTTCGTATAAAAAAATCCTGGTTGTGTTTTTTGACTTAGTGTGTCAGGTAGAGCCAGATTTTCACTGCTAACTATATGTAGGTTTGGATTTTTCATCAAAATTAATTTAAAAATGTAGACTGAATTGTTAGGTTTAGATTTTTTTATTAATCGTTTAAGGTCTGCTAATTGAATGTTTTGAATGTTGAATGTTTCGATCCAACGTTTACAAATTTGCTGATTTTAAGTTCATTTTGTTGATGTCATGATAAGATTGTAAAAGAGCTGCGCCAATTCAAAAATTAGAGGCGTCGCACATAGCGTTGAATGGATGGTTCGAATCATATATGATGTAAGAGGTTTTTACTCAGTTCGTCTAGCGTCCATTAAAAAATATTTTGTGGTCTAAAAGTGTTATAAAATGGTTGGAGATAAAAATGCATTTTATAGACCTATTTGCTTATATAGTTCAATATTTCAAACATGGTTGAGTGCTACATAATGTGTGAATGCGTCTAGAATTATTGTTATATATGAAGTACCTTCCAGTTATAGGGCCTTTTGTGTCGAATGAGATTCTATGGTTGAAATACAAAATTCGTCTTTTAAAGTCTCGATTTTCTACAATTTGTTTTTGTTGTAGAAAGGGTTTATTTAATTGACATGTTAAAAGGTCACACAAAACACTGTAAAAGTATGATTTGTGTGGGGCTGCGTTCATGGTTTCTTCTATTCCAATTTGATGAGTTTGATCAAGAAATTTTAAAAATTCTTGTTTTTTTCGTGATTGTATGAAAACATCGTCTAAATATGTGATGATATCTCCTTAAAAAAACTGTGGTCTGACTTAAAATTTGTGGTTTACTTAAAAACGTACTCATAAAGGCAGAAAACCTGCTGGTCGTGTGGATATATCGTAAAATCTTCTAATAATTTCGTATTGTTGGTTTTCAATTACGAATTGTCTTAAGCGGCGTGATTGTTTCTCTAGTGGTATTTTTTTATATGCACTATTGATATCTGTTGTGGTATAATCCTTTCCATTTGTTTTTGTGAGTTTTACTTTTATTGGCTCTATGGGCCCGTTGGATTTCGGTTCGTCAATTAGGGAGTTTAGACATCGTGGGTGTAAAACAGTCGTAAGAGATCCGTCTTTTGCAAGAATAATTACTGGGTTGATAAAAGGGTTTTCGTTCTTTAGTAACTGGTGAAAATATTTCGTGTCGTTCGAGAATGTCTGAAAATCAATTGTTTTGTCTTGTAAATGTATTGGAACTTTGCTTGCGCGTGTTTTCTTTAAAATTGCGTCGGGATTAAGTGGAATGCGTAATGGTGAATCCAAATTCCCATGGGGTTTTTAAAAGTACATTTGCTAACTTTTCAAATTCTCGTTGATTAATTTGAGACTGTTGGAGTTTAAACTTATTTTAAGGTTAAAAATTGTTGTTGTTCACTTTTGAAAATAAAAATGTATGTCTGAAACAAAGTTTCTTTGAAAACTTATATGTGTTTCATTTTCAATCATTTGTGATGTTATTAATTGATAATTCTTCATTAAGGATTATTGATTGGCAAATTCTAATAACTTTAAGCAAATATTGTTATTCTGAATGTTTTTTCCTGTTTAGGGTGTGGTTTTAAGTTTTTCGCTTTGTAGTTTGGAGTGCGCTTAGTTTTGTAGTTTGGAGTGCGCTTTTTTCTGTCGATTTGTTGTATACGTGGAAAACTAATATGTCTGTATTTGTGTTTTTTTGCTTTTTTTGTAGATGAAACTTTTACTCGAAAATGTGATTTCAGCTTGTTTTAATTTGTCTAAGAGTTTGCGTAAATCTATATCTGGTTCTCGGGTTGATTATGGATGTGATGCTCTCTTTTTTACTGTTTTTCATAAAGGTGGTGTTAAGGTCATCATTAAAATTTGTGTCAATTTTGTAGTCGTGTGTATTTAGGAAAAAAGTTTTTCGTACCAAAGTTTCTATTGAAAGAGCAAATTGTTCTATAGTTTGATTCAGGAGTCTGCAATTTTCATTACATAGAACTCTTTGATGTTGTTTGTTTCGTTCAGAATCCAATTTTTTTTTCAGAATTCTTGACTAAATAGTTTTCAATCTGATTTAATCTCCATAGGTAAAGCTGAAAACCGTTTTTGCGCTGCTCCGTCAAGTGTAATTTGAGTCAGTGCTGTGCATCTGCGAATTCCATTTTCGTGAAGCGGTGTATCGATAGGCTCTGGGCTTATATTTTTTTAGTAGTTAGCGCTTAATAGTGACAGCGCTTAATTATTCTTCTACTGATAATTCAGGATCGCTTCCTCTAAATAGCATGAATGATTTATTATATTATATAGTTGATCCACGCAAAAGGTATGAATTCATTGTCATTTGGAGTGATTCTGTGTTTGTGTAAATTTTGTAAGTTGGTATTTTGTTTCTTCAAGTTCTTAAAAATTATAGGGTATTGAATTTCATTCTTTATGGATTAGGTTTGATAACCTTGAATATTTGTAGCAAGTTATGGTTGTTTTTTACTACTTGATTGAATCAAGTTTTATTTTTTTGAAGAACTCGTTGTTGCGCTTGTCTTGGTTGTTGAAAGTTCGTGAAAGGTTCAAAAATTTCTGATTGAAAAATATCGTTTGATTGATCTATATCATTCCATTGATTTTTTCGTTGATGATCATTATACTGCTGTTGGTTTTGATTAAAGTAACCTTCATCTTCAGATTAGTGTGGTTAGCTTCTTTTACTTTGTCTATGATTCGAGTTGATTTTGCTTTGCTGAAGAAATAGATATTTTTCACGGCGGTCTGTCTGAGAGTTTCTTTGATCAAAAAAACTTGACGATTGAGCTGTTGGGTATTTGGTACCTGTTGGGTATATTTCTGTTGCTGAGATTGTCGTTGGGCTCATTTAAGTGGTCGCACTATTGGATTACTAATGCTATTTTTACTCAAAAAATCATAATTTTGTTTCCAAAAATTATTCCGATTATTAATATTTGGTTTATTAAATGGGCGTTTTTTGGTTATTGGTCTTTGTGATAATCCATATGTGAAATTTTGGGCACGAATCATGGTTTCAATGTCGATTGTTATGTTCTTGGTGGAAATGGAGTTTTGTTTCTATTGTGTGGTGTTGTAATTATCGGATGTAGATGTGAGATACTCTGTTGTGTTGTTGTAGTTAATGTTTCAACTATTTCTTCGTTCACAAAATGTGTTGGGGTTTGAATATCTTGTTGCGTTAGACTTCTAGTTCCATTTCAAGTTTCTTGTGTGTTTATAAACGTTGAACTTAAACTAATGTTGCTTGTTCTATCATTAAATGTCTTGTAATAATTCAATGGTGTGGTGTCAGTTGAAAATGGTGTTACTCTTAAATGATTTTTTGTGCACTGAGGTGTTGCAATTGCTGCAGTTGAGATATCATTTGGAATATAGAAAAAAACATGAAAATAGTCGTCCTCCATGAAACCATTTCATCTGCCTAATTTATTTCATCGTTAGCTTGTGGTCTAAAAACATTTCTGGCTTGTGAAATGAGATCTACATTAAGTTGAAAAAAATATATATATAACGAACCATGTTAGGATTCTTTGTAGGTTAATTTTAACTGTTTTTGATATTTTAAAGTTTCACTAATGCAGTCTAAAAATCGTGTGAAGAGATAAACTGCGCGTCTTACCTTTGCGTGTTGTTATGTTTGTGTTGGAGATACAAAAATTGTCTCGTTGGTTTCTTATATTGTAACGTAACTATAAATGATAGACAAAACAAAATTTGCGAAAATTGAGTTTCCTCTCGTTGTGAGTTTTGATGATGATTATTCATTCTATGTTCTGTTAAGGTTTTGAAAATCTAATTTCATATCATTTGTTTGTATTCGGTGTGATGGTTGGTTTGAGGATTGGTGTCGTAGAGCTTCATTAGTTAAAAAAAATCCATAAGGTGAAGTCATTTTATTAATGCCTGATAAGTAGTAATTAAGTACTTGTCTTCTGATTTTTACGCCAAGAAAGTCCTGTTTACATGGGCTAATTTCTTTTTTGAATAAATTTACGATTAAATTTTGATAAAATTGTACTTGATTTTTTGATGGATCACTTCTTGGGTCAAAAGCAAGGAGTAGGACTGAGTCATTGTCAAAGCTATCGTCGCATTGAACATTATTTTGTATGAGAGTGCAGTTAACAAATAGCTTTCAATATGTCGTATAGGTTGATTCCAATTGTATAGTGTCACTGGTTTGCCGATATATGAGTTTTTTTTCTATGCTTGCTTTTATCCAGGGTGGTACTGTGTTTTCTGATTCGGAAAAGTTTTTTTGATTGTCTACTGCTTTACTTTTGTCGTGTCTTACGTCTCGAACGTTTTGATGTTCTGATTTTGGATTTGAATCAGTTTCCGAAACTGCGATTGGTGCTCTGGAAATTTTTGGTTTTCTTATTTGTTTCTGTTTTGTGATTTTTGCCTTCTTTTTTGACTTGTTTGTTGATCCAGTGTATCCTTTTTTTATTTATGCGGTTTAAATGAAATATTTTATCTTTCTTCTTTGATTAAAGAGTTATGGAGAATCCTTGTTTGTATGTTTGCTAAACATCTCTTGGCATAAGTGTTAGAGTGATGAGTGCAAAATCCAAGTGCTAGGTTTGTATTTTATAAACTGTTAGTATTTTTGATTTTCGTGAGGTTATCTGAATTCTTAGCGATGGATCAACGTGAATAGACGGGTTGAAGAGAGAGTATATCAATTCATTAGAATGATTTTGTACTTTCTTAGATGATTCTTCGAATTTTTTTTTAGTCCTTCTAGTTTTAAGATGTGTTTTTAAGCTTGAGTCAATAAACAGTAGTGAATCTGGTGAAGGATGAGTAACCAAAGTTCTTCACTGTTTATCGTAACTAAAATTGTTGATTTTTAGAAAAATTTTAAAAAAGATTGGATCGAATGCAAGGGTTGGAAAAGAAACCGACGTTTGAGGTCGTTAGACACTAATTCTAAAATGTGCCGAGAACAAAATTGCTTAACTGATCGAAAGAAAGACTTGATAATCGAATTTTAGGAAATAAATGAAATTATCACTTTCAAAAAATTTTGAATTTTTGAAGTTAAAATAGAGATTTAAAAATTCTAGGTTAGATTTGAAAATCTGATTAAGATAAATGTTTAGCCTCAAATGAAACAAAGATAATTTGTTGAGAGAAGATTAGAAGTTAGA
>NC_087065.1:31074298-31422001 GCF_963678635.1 Symsagittifera roscoffensis | reverse complement strand
GTCGATTGATCTTGTGCTAGGACATAAGGACCTAGAAAATTTCAGTTCAGCGCTAATTTGGGTTTGGTCAAACCCATAGCAACAATGGATTCTAGTGATATAGAACTCGACGAGCGGAATGACATTTATGCAAACTCCGGCATGAAACCAGTTATTAGCTTGTGATTACAAGATGACAAGTTTTTTGAAATGGCCGAACAAATGCAAGCAATTTTGCAGACTTTTGCATCTTATGGAAGCGGTTGCAATTTTTAACACGTAATTCAAATTTTTGTTAAACTTGCAAAGTTTTCTCCAATCCGTGGATTATCTTATTTTGACTAACCTATTCGGTTTCGAGAATCCCAGAATTTGATAAACATTAGAAAGCACGACGATCATAATTGCTTCAAACTTTGCTTTACGGCTGCTTTTGTTCTGAATCATGGTATTGACCTACTTCTGATTGATCAACAAAAAGCGAACCCAGCAGCTGCGCGAACACAACCTTCTACTTACACTGCCGAAATAGCACACAAAGCCCAAGGTATCTTCGATTTGCCCATGCTTTTCGTATCAATTGGAAACTTTGAACAACTGAACGATGTGCGGGTAAATGTGTTCCAGTACCAAAAGGGAGACTTGTTGCTTATGTATAAATCAAAATAACCGTACAATGATGCAACACTGAATTTGAGATATTTGACATGGACCAATTTCCCTTGTATGATTCTACAAAGCATCACTATGTACTTCTAACTGATTTGCTTAAATTTATCTTTGAAATCAAAGAATATAAGCATCGCCCATTCACGCACTTATGTAGAAACTGTATAACTCCAGATGTAGAAACTGGAGTGATGGAACTCATGAGCAACACATCTTGTCTTGTATGAACCATGAACCTACCCTAGCAGTCCTGCCTTCATCAGAAAAAGGTACCAACCGATACCTTCAAAAACCTTCAGGCCTTGTGGTTTGTACAACTTGTAATTTACTTCGACTTTGAAATTTTTATACAAATTGTACATACTTGCCCTGATAATCCTGCGCGATCATTAACCCCAGTTGTTCAAAAACATGAAGCTTGTGGGAACTCATTGGCTGTAATTGACCACGGAAACTCACAGCCTTGCTTCTTTGACTATAACAGCTCTGCTCAATGCATGAAAAAACTTCTCAACCAGTTGCATCAATTAGCGAGAGAGATCGATTATCAAAAGCGATAATTTCCTCATTTCATTGGAATTCAAGAATTGTTGATCAAAGAAAACAAATCAACAGGTTGGATTTGCTGTATACATTTTACCAATAAGCATGAAAAATGTCTTGACCATTGTCATTTTTCTGGAAAGTTTCAGGGATGGGCACATGAAAAATGCATTCTAGCAAGACGAAGTGTGAATTTTACCCCAGTCATTGGACATAACATCCAGATCTATGATCTTCACCAAATTTGTCTAGCATTGCATGATTACGAGACAACCAGTACAATGAGTGTTATACCCAGCACCTACGAAAAACATAAATCGTTAAGCATTGGAGTCCTAATTAAAACTATAAAAATGAAGAACGGAACTGATCAAAAAGTTTTCGAGTACCTCAGATTCATTGACTCATGCAATTTTTCAATTTCTTCCTTGCAAAAATTAGTGGATAAAATACCAGTGCAAAAATTGTCGGTTTTTAACGAGTATTTTGCAAACGATACAGAGAGCAACGATGTCTGATACGACAAAAAGGTTTCTACCCTAATTCGTACATGGCTTATAGATAACAATTTGCAGAAAAAGAACTGCCTCACTTGCAACATTGGTCCGATGTTTTGAATGGAGTAAAAATTGCAGTTTCAGTAGCGGATCTGGAACATGCAAGAAAAGTTTTTAGAGAGTTCGAATGTCAGAACTTCGAGGATTATCACAAGTTGTATCTCAAGTGTGATACACTCCTTCTTGCTTGCGTCTTTGAAACGTTTCGAAAAATTAGTCACCAAACTTATGGCTTGGAATGCGCGCACCATTTTAGTGCTTTCAACTGAGCTGGAGACGCCTTCAAACGTATCTGCAAAGACTCGAATGTTCAATTCATCTCAGATCGCAGGCATCTCGAAATGTTCGTAAAAATGATGCGAGGTGGCACTGCATCTGTGTTCCATAGTCGCTCTTTCAAAGCAAACAACTAAGAATGCCCCGACTTCAACCCAGATCAATATGGCACCTATGGGTGAATGATCGATGGGAGTAAGCTTAATGGCGGCGTTTAGCAAACGGAAAATTACCGGTGCGTAACTGTGAGTTGGAAGAGCATATAGAGGACGCAGTAATGCTGAACCAAATCCTTAAAACGTCTGACGACTCTCCGATTCAATTTATATTAGTAATGCATTTAAATTCATAGAAGTTGATCTCGAGTATCAAGAAGAGGTAAATGTCAGTTATCAAGATTACCCTTTAGCTCATACCAAAACAAAACAGTACCCCCGGATTGGTTGAGTCCCTAACAAACAAATTTAATGGGGCAGATGAGAAATCAAGAAACTGCCAGACGTCCAAGTTGTAAGACCAAGAAGTTACTGCAGACTTTGAAGTCGAACTATACATTTAATTACAAACTTTTGCAATTGTAGGGATCTGGTTGGGATTAAACTTTTGCAATTGTAGGTTTATCTGGTTGGGATTAAAAGTTAAAAAAAAGTGAACCGTGTGCTGAAGTTTGAACAAGAAGCATGGTTAGAACCATATACCACTCTGAACCCGAATAAAAGCCAACAAGTTAGAAACAAGATTGAGGAGGATTTGTAAAAACTTTTAAACAACTGTGCTTATGGGAAAACATGCAAGTCAAAGCGCATGCTGATGCTCGTTTGCATAATTAGAGAGTATCAAGTCGCCTTACGAGAAATTAGTGCATTGCAGTTCAAAACCTACAAAATTCTTGGAGAAAACTTGGCAGCGTTCACTTCGAATCCAACGCACATTTACTGGGATGTGCCAACAATTGTGGGATCTAGTGTTCTTGTATAAAATTTCACATGTATAATTTTCATTATGATATAATGAATACAAATTTTAGATGTCAACTTCTCTATTGTGATACGGATAGTTTCCTGTACGAAATCAAAAGTAAAAATTTATATCGCGAAATTTCCGAAAACAAGAAACATTTTAATGACCTTTGAAATTACCCGAAGAAACAACCTCTCTACGATCCAAAAAACAATATGGTTGCTTCAAAATTCGAGGACCAGGGGACATAATAACTGATTTTATATCCCTCAATCCCAAGCTTTATTCCGTTTTGTCCAGAGGTAATCATTTTTATCTGCCTCAATTTTTATTTTTATTTTTACTTTTTGTTATATTTTCTGAAAAAAAAATTTTTCTTTTGGCAGATTTTTTTTTGGTCTGGGAAAACTGATTTTCATTTTTAAAAAAAAAAAAAATTTTGAGCGAGAATTTCGTAACTTTTTTTTTTTTTGGGCTGGGAAAACTTAACTGGATTTAAAAAAAAATTTGAGCAGGTATTTTTTTTTAACTTTTTTGGGCGGGGAAAAACCTTTTCAAGAAAATAAAGGTTTTAATTTGGTCGGTGAAAACTTATTTCAAAGAAATTTTTTTTTGAGAGGGGATTTCTTTTAAGAAAAAAAAACATTTTTGGGCGGGAAGTTTTTTTTTCAAAAAAAAACTTTCTTAAGGACGAAACTTTTTTGTGATAAACGATTTTGATTTTTTGGAATTTTTTTTTAATGACTGATTTTTGAGGTCACTGTTGACCTTCAGGTCACCTTTTGTTGCACTGGACATCAAGCTGATGTCAAGAAGCCACAAAAAAAAAACAAAGATTCCAATTTTTTTTTCACCACTCATTAGTGATCATCGTTTTTACATGGTGACCATTGTTTGTTAGATAACACATGGTGACCATTATAATTTTTACCTAATGATCATCCATGTATTGGAACCCACCCCTATCGTTGAGTACTATATGCATACTACTTCAAGGATCCTATAAATAAATCAAAATCCTTCATTATGTTTCAATAAAAGTTGAAACTACGTTTTTGAGCTGTGCAGTTTTTAACTGTGCATTATTTAGCATTTCTTTACTTCAAAATAGTTCCGTTTAAGTCTTGAAACTTTTCAAGAAAGGTACGTGAACATATTGAAAACTTCTGGTTTGTTTTTGAATTATAATGGTTCTTTATTTCAAAAATAGTCAATTATAATGGATTATCTCGGCGAAAAAAATCAATTTCGAAGCCAAAAAAATGGTTTGAAATTGATTATAATCAAATTAATGGATTTTTTTTCAAAAGCAATCGATAATAGTAGCAATATAAACGATTCTAATGGATTATTTTTGTCTCGGGAATCCATTATAATCCATTAGATTCTTTTGGCGCTCGTTGCGGGCACACTGTTTTTCGATTTGGTTACAAGGGTTACCGGACATAAGGCCGATGGAACTTCGAGCCGATTCATAAAGCTAGGAATATACAGACACAAAATTGTGCGCCTATCTAGTGCACAGTTTAGCCTAATGTTTAAATTTCGACCTGAAGTGCTTTCGGCTGGCAGTCCCGTTGTCCTAGACCCGGTCACAAAATTTCTTGATGCAAAATACAGCTGTTGCTTATCTACTCCTACTGTTTTAAGCGTGCAAAAGAGAATTGATGTATGCAAACAAGAACACTAGAAAATCACTACTGTGCTTTTTCCTTTCTCGTTCTCTTTGCACTCTTTCATTTTTTTTGCAATCACCTTTCAGAAAATCTCCATGACACAAAAAAACTCCTTCACGTTTCGTTAGGAACTTATGTTTTTTTGTTGCTATCAATTTGCGTTGTAATCGCCCAATTTGAGACTCAGAGGAGCCAAAACTGAAAAGCGGTCTAATTTGGTTAGTCAAGTTTTTTCACCTATTTTGAAGCAAGGTTTGAGCGGTTTGTGTGTTTTTTTAAACAATTGCGCTCAAAATCTTTCTTCATAATGAGCAGTTTGAGCGTATTAAATAAAACCGCTCAAAAAGCTCGCAAGATTTGAACAGTTTTTGAACGGTTCATCTAGAAAAACCGCGCAAGACTTGAACGGTTTTGTGCGGTTTTTCTACAAAAACCGCTCAAACCGCTCAAAACTTGCTCAAAAACTGCTCAAACCGTTCAAATCTTGAACGATTTTTGAGCACGAACTCGACCCGTGTGACCACCAACAAACAATAAAAGACCGAAGAACTGGAGAGAAGAGTGTGTTTAGTGTGCGTGTCTCTTTTTGATCTTCTCAGTTGATGAGAATGGCCAGTGTGTGGGACATGACTGCATTAGAAGACCTTCTGGGTCTGGATGATTTTGAGCCCCTGCATGGGTTCGCCTGGATCTTTTGGTTGATCTGGAAGTGGAACTTGCTCAGCTCTCTTTTCCTGTTTGTGTTCGCTGCACTTATAGCTACATGCACTCTCAGAAGACACAGATATGCAAGGTTTTTTTATTCCCAAAATTTTTTACCTCTCACACTCCCTCTCTCTTTCTCAAAATCTGTTTTTACCGGACTAAATACGCTGCATGCGATGACATGGTTCCTTTATCAAAAGTAAGTCTCTCATATTGTTCAGCTCGTAATCCCTGTGCTTTATCATATAAACATAAAGCGATTAAGAGCTTCAATTGACGAAGAAAAAATATGTTTATACCCAATTACATAGCCCGGGAAAAACTTAGGGTTCCTGCTTGATACCTAATGTTGGGGCAATTCTGGGTTTCCTCTCCATAGTTATCTCGGAAGCTCTTTTTGAAAAAAAAAATTGGTAAAAAATATATTTGTATTCAACAATTCTCATCAAAAAAATATATATTGTTTGGAATATATACTGGAGAAAGAAAGTGACGCAACCAAACAGTTTGGGTTTTTTTGTTTTTCTCCAAAGGAAAACAAAAAAATTTTCCAATATGTCAGTGAAAAAAAAAACAAGTTTGACCATAACTGAAACTGTTTGATCACAAAGAGTTTGTAAAAAGTAATTTTTTAACCATTGAAAACCTGATTCAAATAACAGAAGTGTGAAACTTTCGAACCAGATTCTTCGAGTACATATTATAAGTACCCACTCGTAGAATCTGGTTCGAAAATTTTACTTTTCTGTTATCTGAATCAGGTTTTCATTGGCTAGAAAATTTTCAATGACCAAAAATGTTTGTTCGGATTTGATAATTTGTTGGTATAAGGTGAGTTTTTGTGCACAGTATTACAAAAAATTGAAGCTTACAGCTCCTAATCAAACGTCAAAAAGGTATTTTTTTAGAAGCGAAAAAAATGTTTTGAGTTTCATTTCACCTTTTTGTTCTAGAAAAGGTTTTTTTCTGGGACAAAAAATTGCTTTCATCAGAATTAAATTAATAGCTTCTACCCTACAGAAACTTGAAAAACATATTGCTTTCGAATTTTTTTTTGTTCTTTAGTTAACTACTTGTGTTTAACTATTTTCGTCGAAATAGGTTCCATTCATTGTTAAATTTAGAACTTAAACAACAGAAATAATTTTGGAATTTTACAGCCTTATTTCAGGCGCTTCTAATCCTTAAATACTTTTCACGTTTATTACTAACGATTTTCAATCAATAAACGATTAACAAAGCTATCTGGTACAATAAAAACTGGGAAACCGAAAAAAAAGAACTAAAGGTTAAGCACTATACCGACACCTGAAAAAAAAAGTTTTTGAAATGTAATTTTCCTCAAAAAAGCGTTTCATCTTGTTTAATTGTCCTAGGACGAAGTTCTCTGTATTCATCAAATGAAATTTGTTTTTGACAATGAGTGCAGCTTCCAATCCATACTACAAAGTCTGATAACTATTTCAAAAAATTTTCAAAATTTAGCAAATTTTTACTTTCATTAAATTTTTTACGATTTTTTTATGCATGGCTCTCTGCCTAGCGGATAACTTCTTACCCAAAATACAATTCACATTTTTGACAATTTCTTGAATTAGGTTGTTATGCGTTCTTTTCTAAAGACTTACAAAAACAATTAGAAAAATTCATATATATATGTAACGCTTTTGCTTAGTAGGCTTCTGGTTTTTGTGTTATATCTTTTATGCTGTCACTTTTTTTTCTTGAACCAATTACTTCTTAAAAACCATTTAGTTTTATTTTCATTTGTTTCTATTTCAATTTTGTCATTTGACGCATTTGCCAAAACATTTGTCATTAGACGCATTTGTTCTTGGTAGTTGTTTTCTAACTAAAATTGTTCTCAACCTGTAATGAATACCCGAAAAACCTCTGCATGTTTTTGTTTTCATTTTTTGTTACATGTTCAAAGAAAGAAAGATTACTATCAATATCAACTACTGATTAGCAAAACACTTGTTCCTCTTCGTTGGTTTTTTTTTCAATTCTACATTCGAATTTACGCTGCTCTCTTTAAACAGTGCCATTGTGTTTGTTTGAATTTTAATTGAATTCAGCTTTTTTTTGTAACCAACAAGCTGTTATGTCCAAAAATTTTTTCAATTCTCATTGGTTCATTTATTGTTGTAAGCTGTTGTTTTCAAGAGAGTGTCGTCTGTATGTAAAAAAAACTTTCACATCTCCTTCCTGATCTTTATCATTGAAATAGATGATGAAGAGAAGCAGGCCTAAGAAAGATCCCTGTGGGACCCCATATTTCAGCATAACAACATAGGGATCAAAAGAGGAAAAAAAGTTTTTTTTTGTGTCACGTAAAAACTTCAGCGCTATGTACATCATTCTTGATTCAGTATGATAATGTCACCTCATCAAGGCTACTTCAAGGCAAACCTCTGAGCAGGGCGAACTTATGATTATCTCGACGGGTGTGGTTTATCAGAAAAAAAAACTTGAAAACGTTTTTAGGCAGCAGGCAAACTTGGTAAAAAATTTAAAGGCTTAGTAAAAAAATTGTCATAAGTTGATTTTTTGTGGGGCGCGCTGTTCTTCAAAATTAGTATATTTTGGCGCCTAGGCGCCTTTTAAAATTTTGAGGTTGGTCGGCCGAAAATGAAAGCACCAAATAAACACCAAAGGGGATCGAATTTTGGATAAACAGCGAAGGGTGTTATATGCCAGTTTGACAATTTGAGTTATGTTTTATGTGGTTAACTCATAGAGTAATTTCGGATAGGGTACACCGTCTGCTCGTCACGCTATCTTATTTTCGGCCGGATAGATTCGTGCAACTTCTTAGTCTAATACCGATCCTAATCTTACTCTTATACTTTCTAGTCTCAGGGTGTTTAACTAGTCTCTGCTAGGCTCAATAGATCTAGGGTATACTGGTTTGTTGCGGCTGCTGAAGTTCTCTTGGAGAGGCAACTAATTTCTAAGTTAAATTCAAATCTCTCTGGTGCTGAAATTACAAGTAATTTCAGCACTTACAAATAAGTGGGTTGTTAGTGAGATGGATCATGATTGGTTAATATTAAATACTTTACAGTGGTAAAATATCTAATTTATCCAATCATAAAATATAGTTTAGGTCAGGTTCCACCCATCCGGGTTTTACAGAGTTTTTTAGAATTATCTTTCTGCAATTCAAAGGATGGATGATGGACGTTGGTATTTGGCAAACATCGTACTCTTGTCCGGTTTCTCTTGTTACAGAAGTTCCAGGACGCTGGAGTTATGGACATCAATCGTTGTGTCTTCTTGTGACAACGACGGTGTTTCCCAAGGAAATCAATCTGATTTCAGAATGGTTTACTTGACGGGTTTTTCTGTTTTATGTAGAGAACTTCTTTTGTGTTCGACCTCGTCTGGGAATGGCGTGGAGATTGTTCGTGGAGAAGATGCATTGTAACTCGGATCTGTACGTATACTTGAGCATCGAGGTGGTCATTGGTCTAGTTCAATGAAGTCCTTTTCTGCGAAGTCAAGTCGTACTCTAAATCCTTTGAGTTGTGAGTGTGGACGGCATATTAGTTGTGGTTGGCCATTCTTTTTCGAGTGTAGTGGGGTCATTTTGTCTTTGGATGTTCGTCTTTGTTGTTGTATGCTGATCTATATACTGCAACGTATAATTTACATTTTATAAAATTTTTATTAGTTCAGTGTTTTAATTATGATTTTGGTTAGTTGTTTTCACAAAAGCATTTTGTTTTAGTTCGGTTATTTTGAAGAGTTACTCACCCTTGAGTACCTCTTATTCAAAATAGAAGTGTGGTCACAAAGCGTGGATGTAGCGCGGTGGGTTAGGCCGGCTATAGAGCATGCTCAGGACGTCCTCTCTGGTGGGTTAGGCCAGGAGTGGGAGTATGATTTCGTGCGGTTTCTGTGAGAGGTCCTGTTATGTGATAACGTTTTATGTTGGGTTTATGGTGGTCTTTCTTATGTTCCGTTGGTTCTGTCCTTTTTTCAAAAATCAATTTGTTTTTGTTATTGTGGGTTTGTCTTTCGACTTTTTTGTGTTTTATTATTTCTTTCTTAGACTTTATAATAGTCTTCAAAAGAATAAATTATCCAGTTTTAAACTGGGTTAATCCGGTTTGGGTACCGTTGGTTTTCTTTTCTTAGTCATGCTGTTATTTTGTGATTTGTGGTGTTTAGTAAGCTGCGTTGGTTAGTTTGGTTTAGTATATAATTCCTTTCCAACCGGGTTAAAGGAAAGTTTGAAACTTCTTATCGTGTGTTAGAGTTGTTGAGTGTGAAAACTCGAAACTGAAGTTCATTATTTAAACAATTCTTCGTGGGCGAGCTGTGCGAGTTTGGATAGAATTCTTGTGCGAGTGAATGAAAATATCAAAAGGTTAGTACTGCATTTTCATTTTATCAATTTACTACATAGAATTTTAATTTTACTGCTAGTTTTGGGGAAAAGTTAAGTTACAAATTTTCATTTTTATGAAATTTACTGCTTTTGGGGAAACAATTTATAAATTAATTTATTACATTGTATGCATTTTATTATATTTATCGAGTGCAAAATATTAATAAAGTTGAGAAGAATTTTAACAAGTTTTATTGTTTATTTTTCTTTTCTGTTTTTTTGCAGATGATCGTGGGATGGAGACTAAAAATCTAAATGAAACATGAGTAAAGAATGATTAGTATTAATTTGAATTTATTAGTGAAGAATATGTATAAATTATACCTACCTGTTAGTCGTCGGGGAAAAAACCGTGGGGGAAGATGTCGTGTATTATGTCGGAATTTGTTAGTAATTTTGCTAGTATGCGAATGATGTTTTTAGTTTGAAGCAGTGGGCAAAGCAATTGAAGTGCTTTAATAGTTTTTAGTTCTTCGGTGCCAACTGCAAACTCATAAGGTGTGTTTTGAATGAGATTATATATTTTGTGATTGTATTTAGTATTGTGGATGAATTCTAATATAGGGATTTCTATAGGTTGGATAAATTCATGTGGGATAAGGAAGGGTCTGGATTCTTCTGCATTAAAGGTCTTCGTGATGGGACAAAATATATACATTTGTGTTATTGGGTCATAATTGCGGAGGATGCCGTGGAGGTTAGTATCTTTGATGCAATATGTGAAATTTAGAAAAATTGGCGAAGTGTACTTTGAATTAAGAAACTGAAAACGGTGGTGTGGTTGTCTTGATGGAGTGTGTAGATCAAAATGATTTTGTATGAAGCGATAATATGTATATGTGTGAGTTTGTTTAGTGCGTAACATAATGTCGTGTGAGCAGTGCAAATCGCGTTCATGTGGTGCAAGGAAGTGGAAGGTTAGTGAAAATAATTGAAATTTTTCTTTAAAACTTTCGTAAGCTTGCATGTCAGTTAGTGCTTCAGAAATGATGTGATCAAATTTTCGATTAAATATATTGAGTGTAAATACATATGGTGTTTTGTTTAAAAAAATTTCTGTTAGTTGTGGGTTAGCGAAGCGGTCGTCATCTAAAAATTGGTCTTGATTAGTTCGGATGATATTATGGTCGTAAATTCTAGTGTAAATTCAATAGCTCGGGGTGCAGTGAATGTTTTTAGTGATTTTTATATCCTATATAAGTAAATTGTCTATGTGTTAGTGGTGTGGTGAGTCGATATAGCATATCTTTATTCCTTTCTATATTGTTATGAGTATTAGATAACGGTAGGCAAAGGGGATTAGTAATATGATAATATGTTGTCCAATGAAGTGTAGGCATTAAAACATGTTCATCTACAAAACTACGTGTGTCGTTAGTGTTGTTAGGTGTGTTTAATGTATATTGTGGGAATGAGGGTAAGGTGATTGCTAGAAAATTTTTTGTGTTGGTGTGGTGTGGATGATTAATATATTCGCAGGCTGTTCCTGGTTTGGTCGGGAATGGATGGTTCGGGAATTTCCGTTTAAAATTGCGATAAGCTCGGTAAGTGCTATTTGATGATTCGGTGGATGTGGATGATTGTGCTAATGATGCACTATAAGCTGAAGAGGGTGTAGGGGTAGGTGGGTTTGAGGATTCTATTGTGGAAGAAATCTGATTTATAGTGAGGGTGTTAGGGTGTAATAGTTGTTGTTGTAGGGTGATAAAATTATCGAGTTCTTGGGAGATTTGGGGAATATCTGGAGAATTGGATGATCGGTCTGAATGAAATGAAGAGTAGGTTGGGGTTACTTGTGAGGCATAAAAGGGTGTAGAAATGGACGGGAGTGGGTTATTTGGTGGGATTGGTTGAAAAGGGGGTTTTGAAAAAACTGAGGAGTTGGTTTGAAAATTATTGGATGGAGATGGTTCGGAGTCTGCAAATTCATCAGGGGTTTCTATATTAGGGTTATTGAGTTGTGATATGGAGTATAAAAATGAAATATCTGAATTAGTGTCTGAATTCATGCTTGATGTTATATTACTAGTTGGAAAATCGGGTGGCGGGAAAGCAAAAAGTGGAATTATTGTAATTGGAGTGTTGAGGTTGGTTGGGTGGGAATTTGAGCGGTGTAGGGATCCAAGTTGTCGGCTCATCGTGGGCTAAAAAAATTATTATTATGAGACTGAAAAGCGGTGGTATGGGGTTGTTCAATAATTTGTTCATATGTATTTTCATCTTGTGAATAATGTGTCATTATATGTTGTATGGGACTTTGCGATATGTTTGGTCTAAAATTTGGATTATGGGTTATTGCTAAATTTCGGAAATTTCGTGGGACTAAGGATAATGGATGGTTATGTGGTAGGGGTGGCAACTGTGGTGCTGTAGGTGTTACTTCTATTTTATTATGTTCTTCGTCGTACGTGTTCTGTCTTGTCGCTATTTTTGTGTTATATTCTTTTATTTGTGCGTCTAGAAGAATTTTGTTTATTGATGATGAAAAAATTCCAAAAAATCCTGCAAATAGTATGCGTGCTACACTTGCTTGACTATTTACTTGTGTGTGTATAGCACATGTGTTATAGATTCCTTTTAAAAGTGAAAAAAGAAATCCTATAAAGTTAAACATTGCGTATAAAATAGTTAATTTTTCTAAGATGTAATAGGGCCATCCTAGAAAATCGAGAATTTCATTTTTTAGTGTAACAAAGCTAAAAATATTTATAGGTGAAATATCTTGTGGTCTGTACTTTTCACCATTTAGATATATATAGTCTTTAATGTCTTTAAAAAATCCGCTATATTCTTGTGTATAGATATCTGCAAATCCTGCTGTTTCGGCAAGTTTGCGTAAGTTTTGGTCAAATGATTGTCTTTGTATAGTGTCCATTTGTGTTAATAATTCCTGGAATTGTTGTGTTCTAATGTGATGTTGGATATCGGATTTTGAATATATTCCAATTGATTGTAAATCGATATTTGGGTTTCGAGCAATAGCTCTAATGCTTTCGGATGAAAATTTTTTGAGTGATTGCATTAATGTGGGGTATGGGGTAAGATGATAATATTTATCTTCATCTGGGTTCAATTGTACTACATTGTGGCTATTTTCTGATCCACATGGGACTGCGGTATCCCAAAAATATGTTAGTCTTGAAAGTGTGTCAACAAAATGTACTTTATTTTTATAAAAGATAGGGATTCTTTTATAGCATCTTTTATCTTCAAAAACATATAGTGGTGATACTTTTTTGGTACAAGTATAAATCCATAAAATGATTCCTTCGTAGTCTAAAAAATTTGATCTATTTCTTGATAATAAATATCCTGCGTAGGGTATTTTTAATACTGCTAGTGCAAGTGATTGTAGGATTTGTGTCCTTTCTAATTCGCATAGTTGATGAAGTGTTTCTAATTCAGAGAGTGACATTTCCTGAAAAAATTTGACTAATTGTGTAGTCTAATTTCATATCTAAGAGAATATCATAGTGGATATTACCAAAATAAGAATTATTCATTAGTGATAGTTCTTGTAAACGTGTGCTTCTTGTGTCATGTGGCTTTAGATGTCCATCAGGTTGACCATTACTTTTTTGAAAATTAACTGGTATATATGATGTTCCTTCGTTTAGAGGATGACCTGTGGCATAAGGGTCAATTTTTATTTTTCCAGTGATCATGTCGAAACCTTTTTCGTATTCAACTAATATTTCAGAATATTGTGTTTTGTGAAGTGGATTTCTGTATTTGCATGCGAGTTCTGTTTCTTGATATATTCGAAAACGTGTCAATTTATTTTCTATATTATGGATGTTTCGAAAATCAGTACTTTGTTTCCGTGATGTATTTACTTGTTCAAATGGAATTGATTGTATAAAATATTTTTCGTGAAATTTTATCATTCGAGCGTGTATTTTTGCTACTTGAAATGTTGTACATGTATCTTCGGGAAACCAAAAAATTGTTGCTTGTGTTCGTGTTGTAGGGTCACAATAACCTTGATCGTTTTTGCAAGGTAATCTAATTCTTTGATAGATCATTGTGTTATCTGATAAATCTCGTGTGAGTTGTACTTTTTCAAGGTGTATTTTCCAATCAAAAAACATTATTTCTTGATATCCTTTATTTTTTGTGTCTGCTTTGCAGTTTGAGTGTTTATTTAATCCAATGTGTGGTATCCAGTGTTTATCGTGTATGTCATAAATTAATCTTCCGTGTGCGCCGTTGTATGGGTATTTTTCGTCTAGTTTTATATGTCCTTGATATCTTTCAAGTTCTGCTTGATGTACAGAATCGGCAAAGACTTGAAAATATACTAATTTTCTGTCGGTGTTTTTATTTCTTGTGATATTTAGTCTGAGTAACTCGTTTTTACAATCGTCGGGATTTAGATGTAAAAGTCGTTCTATTTTACTTTGGTAGAATGATTCGTGGTCAAGTCGGTTTTTATTTCCGTTTGAGACTTGTGAACAATGTACTTTCTTTTAGGAAAATGTTGCTGTAAATTTATATCCTATAACTGTTGTTGCTCGGGCTTTTGAATAGAGTGTCGCTATTACATTTGTAGTTTCTATAGCTTGTGGTTCTGTTTCGCATTGTGATACTTGATTTATTGCATATTTGTGTAGTGTTTTTTGTTCATTTTCTTCACAATCGCAATGTGTTACTAATAAGTCTTGGGGTCCTGTGCGGCGAGAAGGATTTATGTTCTGATCGGAGATTATTAGAAAAAGGAGTTGGAGAAAAATCAATATTTTTAGAATATACATGTGTATGATAATCCTGAGTACGGGTTATAAAATGTGATGTAACCAATTGTCTTTTTGGTATATCTGTCGTATTTATATATTACTTCAGTTGTTATAAATGGTGGTGGTAGCGATTGAGCTGTTATATTTGGTGGGTTTAATGGGTAAGGATGTTGAGCAATGTTGTTTAGTTTAACCGTGATTTCAAGTTTTAATTGTAGGCTATTTTGTTGGAGTATTTGGATGTTATGGTCACGTGGATGAATGTCTTCGTGGATATCTTGTCTTTATTGTAATCTATTAAGTGCCCAGTTGTGGAGTCGGTTACTTTCTGGGTGTTGTCCAAATAATGGTGGGGGTGCTGTGAATGTGTTCCAGTCTAATCTTAAAGGGATATTTGTTGATGATTGTTCTCGATATCTAGCGTCGAGGTTATTTGGGAAATTGAAAGGAAAAGGCGTCGGTGAAATCTGGCTTATTGATGGTGTTGATGGTAGTGATAATGTTTCTGGTAGTGATGATGATGTTGTTGTATCTGTAGAAATATCTATTGGATCATTTATTAAATTTGGTTCACCTTGTGTGAATGATTGTGTTGTCCAATATGGTAGTCGTGATGTTTGGTTTGGGGGGTTAAAGGGATTTTCACGTATTTGTTCAGATGTTGGTGTTGAACCTAAGTAATCTGAGGGTAGACTTGAAGTGCTACGTTGTGAAAGAAGCGTAGGGGTTTCCGGTAATATGCTAATTGGGTTTTCCGGAGTACTTGGTGATGGGGATTGGGGTATATCAAAATGAACTCGGGGGGTTTGAAAATTTCTATTTCGTCGTGGATGTATAATTTGTCTATTTATTTCAATTGTATTTTGGTCTTGACTAATATTTCGTATTCTACTTAATTCTTGTGGTAGTGTTGGGTACAAGTTATATGTTGGTTCACTCAGAGGTGCCTGTCGCTGAACTGGTTCGAGTGGTTCTGATAAGCGAGCGTGTCGTTCTTCAAAAGTATATGGGTTATCTTGGAAAGAAATTCGTGTAGATGTTTGGGGGTTTTGGGTAGTTGTAGGTGGTGTCGGGTTTTCTTGGGATGTTGTCGGTGAAGACTGACTGTATGATTGTTGGTTAGCAATTTTTGAGGGTTTTTTAATTTTCTTTTTCTTTTTAGTGAAAACATTTATGTTTATTGTAGTATTCTTCTAGAAAAAGAATTAAAAGATTGTTGCTAAGGCGAATGTTATGACTGCCTTTTTTATACATTTGCATATTGTCAATATGAGGGATGATAAAAATGTTATAAAAATTACAAAGAGTAAAAAAATATCTGTTCTACTAAAAATGGTTCGTATCATTTAAATAAATTTTGGATTTTCGTACCTGTGAATATGGTCAATGGCTTTTGAAAGTTGGAGATATAGTTCAAATATGGAATAGAAAATTTAAAAAATATTGCAAAAAATGATTAAGATTATTACAAAAGCTTCAAAGGTATCAAAAAGAAATATGAATAAAAGTTTAAATATTGTTAAAAAGTTTATGAAAATGTTGAAAATTATGTTGACTGATCGAGAGAAGAGCATTTAAGAAATGGCTTCTTGATCGAATATTTTTTGTTGTTTGGGGCAATTTTCAAGTGTGGTCGAATTATTTAATGGTTTTTTGACAAAAGGGTTGAGTTTTGTGAAAAATTGTTGGGGGCGAATTTTATGGTGTTCGGGAGGTCTTCTTTTACTTTATTTTTATTTGTCAGTTGATCTGGGGTATTTTTGAGATTTTTGTACTTTAGGCTAAATTAATATGGTTGTTCTTTTACTTTAGGCTAATTTAACATTTTGTTTGGGGGGTTTTTGAGGTCTGAGTTGGGAAAATATTGTTGATCTTTGCATTATTAGATAAGGAGGGTTATGATATTATGGTGGTATTTATTTTAGTTGTCAAGTTTGAGTGGTTTGCTTATTTTTCACCTGGAGGTTGTAAAGTTATAGTTATAGATATGCCTGGAGTTTAATATCTTTCGTCTAATTGGTTTGTGTTAGAGTTATAGAAGGTGATGGATTGAATGAATCCTATTGGCTAATTTTGAACTAGAATTGCTGCATGTTTGTCAGCATGTTATTTTGAAAAATGAAAGTTTTAAATGTTTCAGAGGTGCAAAGATTATTAATTTTAAAATTAAAGCTGTTTTTGAAAATCAACTTTCTTTAATATTTTAGATTGTGGAATGAATGTTTTGTAGTTTTTGCGTGGTTGATTTCTAAGTCGTGATGACTCTCTATGTTCTGATTTCTCGACTTGTTCTTGGGGTATATTTTTTTTCTGTCATTTTTCTATTTTTTCTTTCTTTTTGAGGTATGTTTTGATCTAGCTTTTTTGTATTGTTTTTGGGTGTAGTTGATTTTTTAATTTGTTTTTCGAGGTGAATGTCATTTTGTTCTTTTATTTCATTTTCCGTATGTGGGTGATTTTAAATAACTTTGAAACCCGTGAAAGAATATAATTGAGTTAGTTCACATAGTGCGTATTCTTTTGGGTAATAAGGTAATAGATTGTTTTGATGTTGAACAATTTCTTTTTGGTCTGAGTCGGTGATTTTATATGTTACGTCAGTGGGTTTGGCAATTATTTGGTACGGTTCTTTACGAAGGGTTTGTAATTTTTTAGAAATTCCTTTTTGAGTATTAAAATTAGGTATTAAAACAAATGTTCCAATTTTTAAATCGGAGGCTGGTGTAAAGCGTGAATTTATTTGTTCGTTAATGTTTTGCCTTTGTAACAACTTTTTTGTTACTTTTTGGTAAATTTCATTGTGTTTTTTATCTCTATTTAAAATCCATTCGGTGTGTGTACCGGAGGCTAACTTAAGGATTTGTGGGTGATGAAAATGATCTTCATTATATGTGTGTAAAGGTAGGTTATAACAAATTGAGTCTTTATTTGGTTGGCAATAATCTTGTCCATTTTTATGAGAGTTTGCTGTAAACATAATTGGTTTACGTGGCTTTTGATTAAAAACCATTTCATATGGTGACATTCCTAGAGTTGTCGTGATTTGTGAATTATATGCTAAGGGAAATAATTTTACATCTGCTGACCATTCGGTGTATCTTGTATCATTTCCATTTATGATACATCTAAGATATTCTTGTAGTGAACGGTTCATACCTTCGACTAAACCGTTTGTCCAAGGTGCATGAGATGTACGCGGTTTGTGCCTAATGTTATATAAATGACATAGTGTGATGATTTCATTATTTATGAATTCTTTACCGTTGTCTGTAACTAAAATTTCGGGTAGTCCGAACTTGGCTATCCAATGTTCATAAAGTGTTGTATAAGCGTAATAAGCGTTACAATGTGGTACTGGGTTAAGTGCTACATAATGTGTAAATGCGTCAACAATTACCATAATGTAGGAGTTTCCTTCAGATGATGGTGAAATTGGTCCTTTCGTGTCGAATGAGATACGATGGTTAAAATATAAACTTTGTCCTTTAAAATCTTGTTTTTGTGCTATTTGTTTTTGATTTATATAAGGTTTATTTAGCTGACATACTATACAATCATTGCATAGTACTTTTATCCAAATTGGTGCATTTAGAAAATAAAAATTTTGTATACAATTTGAATATGTTTTCTCTGATCCAGAGTGTCCTTTAATGTTTTGTGAAATGTTAAAAGCTATGCGAATCATACTTAAAGGGAGACAGGGAACTGTAGATTCATTTAATTGATATTCTAGAAGGTCTGTGTTTTCACTAATTGTTGTATTATTAAATTTTCGAAAATATCGGAGGAGTGTTTTATTTCCTAAAATTGTGGTATCTGCCTTTACGAGTTTAGTTTTTTATTTGTGCCATGATTTTAGTTGTCTAATTACTGGGTCAAGATTTTGATATTGTTTCAAGGTATTAATTGTAATTTTATCTGTTGGGGGGAGAAAAATGTTTTCAATTTCTAATTTAGATAAAAGAATTGTGTCAAGTGGGTCATGGAGGTCAAAAACTTGATTTATCGTGTATTTTGAATCATTTGTTTGTGGGCCTGACAAATTTATTTTATCAGTTAAATTTTCTTTTTCAATTAACGGAAAAAGGTCTTTTTTATGCGAGTGTTGTTTTACTCGTTTTTGTTGGGTGTTATTTTTT
This sequence comes from Symsagittifera roscoffensis, assembly GCF_963678635.1. Classification (NCBI taxonomy): domain Eukaryota; kingdom Metazoa; phylum Xenacoelomorpha; order Acoela; family Convolutidae; genus Symsagittifera; species Symsagittifera roscoffensis. Next base: position 31,403,365 of record NC_087065.1, on the reverse strand, counting down.
ATCCACTGTGAGTATGGAATTGGTTTGAAAGTTGATGTTCCAAGTAGATCAACTTCGTAGTGGTTATTTTGGCAATCTAAGTAAAGTGGGAAGTGTTGTAGGTTATTTATCTGTGATTGTTCAATGTCAGTTTTTACTGCATATTTGCATTCTAGTCGGGGTGATATTTCGTTTTCTGCAAGGTAAAATTTTATATTTTTGGGTATTTCAACTGTAGTTTTTCGTGTAAGTAATTCAGGTGGTGTATTTCGACTTAAATGTATCTGGTAATGCAAGATTCTTTCCTACTGTCCAGACTATATGTAAATTTGGAAATTTCATTAGAATTAATTGAAATCTATAAACTCGGTGATTTGGATTTGACTTCTGTGTAAAGAGAAAAATGATTGGTTTATGATCTGTGAATAGAACTGTTGGATGTTTTGATCCAAGTATCAGAAATTCATGTTCTGTAAGTGTATAAATTATAGAAATTATAGCTGTACATTCTCTCCTTAAAGTTGAGAGTCGTAGCTCTGCTTGAGTGAATAATCGAGAATTTGCTGATATAAGGTTCATTTTATTTGTACCATTTTGTGATTGTAATAATGCTGCGCCGATGCCAAAATTTGAAGCATCGCACATTGCATAGAATGGTTGATTTGGATCTGGAATTGTATTTGAAATTTGTTCAGTTAGAAGTTTTTTGATTTCTTCAAATCGTGTTTGATGTTCAGTATTCCATTCAAAATTATTTTGATGTCTGAGGATATTATAGTATGGTCTTAAATATAATTGCATTTTATAAACGTATTTGCTTAAGAAATTTAACATTCCAAGGAATTCTTGGATTTTCTTTTTGTTTGTTGGTGGTTGAAGTTTTTGAATAGCATCAATGCGTGATTTTAATAGAGTGATTGTTTTTCTTTCTATTTTATGTCCTAAAAACTAAACTCGTGTTAAAAAGAAGTGTGATTTATCGGGAGCGGCCTTCAGATTTTCGTTCTGAAGTATTTTATGATAGTGTTCTAAAACTGTAAACATTTCTTCTTTTGTCTGTGATTGCATAAAAACATCGTCTAAATAGGTGATTGCGTTTTTCTTAAGTGCAAATGCTGCTGATCCTATGGATATTCCATAGAATAGGCGGTTGAATTCATATGGTTGATTTGCAATAACAAATTGTGTTAAACGTCGTGATTGTTCATCTAGTGGCATTTGATTGTATGCACTATTCATATCTTCGGTTCTAAAGCTGAAAATGCTGCTGGTCCTATGGATATTCCATAGAATAGGCGGTTGAATTCATATTGTTGATTTGCAATAACAAATTGTGTTAAACGTCGTGATTGTTCATCTAGTGGCATTTGATTGTATGCACTATTCATATCTGCGGTTCTAAAGTATTTTCCGTTTATTTTTGTTAAAAATAACTTGTATTGGTTCAATAGGCCAATTGCATTTTGATTCGTCTATTAATGAATTGAGATATCTAGCGTCTAAAACTATTTTTAATGATTCTCCTTTTGCTAGGATGATAACAGGGTTAATAAATGTGTTACCTATTGGTTGTTCTTCTTTGTTTACCGGTGAGATAATTTTGTATTGCTCTAAAATATCGAGTAATCTATTTACCTTATCGTGTAAATGAATTGGTACTTTACTTGCTCTTTGTTTTTTGAAAACTGCGTCAGGTTTTAACGGGAGGTGTAGTGATGAACTGATTTTTCCAACATCAAATTTTGATGTTGCATAGACTGATGAATATTTTATGAGCTGTTTGGCTAACTTATCAAATTCGTCTTGTGTTATTTGTGAATGTTGGAACTTAAACATTGTTAAAAACTTCTGCTGATCTTCTGTTGGTTATGTTGAATGTAGGTTTGAAATATGGGGTTTTTGTGAAATAATCTGTATTTTTTTTTTCATTACTTATTATATTATTTATGGATAGTTCTTCATTAAGAATTGTGGATTGACAAATATCTAATAATTGGAGTATATTATTTACACGGTATGCTTTTTCATGTATGGGTGATATTGTAGCGTTTGTTTCGCAATATCCTAAAAGTCCTAAGGGTAATGTTACTTGATACGGTGTATTGTTATATACATGTAACGAAATGATGTCTGAATTCGTATTTTTCAAATATTTTATAGATGAAATCGTGATTTTGAAAAACTTATGGATAGGTTTGAATTCAAAGTCTGACATAAAGAGTGGTTGTTTATTTTGATTTTTATCATATTTGTGAACTTGTTTTATTGAAAAGTTATATATATTTCCTGATAGTGACTTCAGGTGTTTCCGTTGTTGGTTATAAATTGAATAAAATTTTGAAAAGAATGATGGTTGTTTATTTAATCTTTGAAAAAATGTTAGAGCTGTGTTTTTTGTTTTTGTATACTTATCTTTGATTAGTATTTTACTATTCAAAATGTTGATTGTTGGTATATATTTCGAGATAAATGGTATGCCAATGACATTGTGTTTAATATCAGTGATATGAAATATTTGTTTAAATGGCTTGTTTAGAATTTTATTTTGCTGCATTGTTCTTGTGGGGAGAAGGAATAATTGAACTTTTCCATAATTTACTAATATTGATCCTTGTGCTGTTGCTAGTTTACTAGAGGTTGCAAGAGGCGTTAATTTTGGGTGTAATGTTTTGATTTCATTCCATGTGGGAATGTTAATTATGTTTGATTCTGCTCCTGAATCAATTAGAAAATCAATTTCAAGATCTGGTGGTTGAAATTCTTTGTTTCTTGGACTTTCTAAAAGAATTGGTATTGTCCAAATTTTTTCTTTGGGTTGTTCTTTTTGTACATTTTAGTAGATGTGATTTGTATTTGAGCATTTTGTTTTGTCATTTTCATTGGGTTTATTTACGGTGTTGATTTAGCTTACTTCTTGTGCAGTTTGTGTAGTATTGATGGGTTCAATATAATAATTGTGAAGAAGTTCCAATTGATTTTCATATATATGTGATGTAAAAGGTTGTTCATATATAATAGGTTCGTAGTCGTTTTCGACTGCTATCATATTTATGGAGATAGTGTTTTCTGTATCACTTTCTGTGTCTGATGATTCACAGTTTATTTGATTTAGTTGTAGTTCGTTATTTCCTGTGTCATCAATACCTGGGGGGTCTGATGTTGTTTCTTCATTTGATTGTACTTGATTAATATGTCTTTGATGTTTGGGTGTACTACTTCTGTAGCGATGTTTAGAATTATTATAATGGTTATTATTTCTATGTGGTGATTGAGAATAATTTCTATGTCGATTGTTATAACTTGAATTTCGATTTTGTGAATTATTTTGTGATCTGTTTTGATAATTGTCGTTTGATCTGTGATAGTTTGATCTGTTATATGAGTTATTTCTTGATCGATTGTTCGGGTAATTCTGATTTCGGTTGTTCGAATAACTTCTATTCGATTATTTGAATAGTTTCTATTTCTGTTATATGATGAGTTTCGTGATTGATTGTTTGGATAGTGTTTATTTCTTGTGATAGATTAGGAATTGGATCTAGAAACAAATTGTGTTGTGTTTGAATTTGATCTCGAGTAGTTATTTCGACTATTTGGTCGATTATAATGATTTTGTGAAGAATTCTGTGTATTACTTCGTTCTGGTGATCTTCCTCTATAACTTGAGTTATATGGTGATTGATTCCTTGTGTAATTAGTATTGTTCGGAAGTGGTTTTCCTGAACTGTTGTTGCTGTATACATTTTTGTTTGGTAGATTTTGATCTTTCTTCATGTATTGATAGAATGCTTTATTTGGTTCTTTATACTTTTGAGGTTTGTTCTGGTTATCTTGTTGTTTTTGTCTACATTCAGAAATACTATGTCCGTATCGTCGGCAACAATTACACCATTTTTTGAAATACGGTTTGCCTTTAAAGTTTGGGTGTTTTTCATAAATTTTTATTATTTCAGTGATTTTTTCAACTAGGTCTGTATCTGATTCCTGTATGTTATTGATATTTGTAGTGTTAGTTTCGATTCGATTAACATACTGTAGTTTTAGATTTTCTGTTTCTTCTAGTTTCATTGTGATTTCCGCTTGCTCTAGTTTGTCTACTAGTTTTCGAAAATCTAAATCAGGCTCTCGAATTGAGGAAGGATGAGATGCTCTCTTTTTTATTGCTATTTTCCTTAATTGAGGTGTTGAGGTCATCATAAAAATTTCTGTCCTTTTTGTGTTTTTATAGTCATGTGTATTTAATGAATATGCTTTTCGAACTAGTGTTTCGATGCGTACTGCTAATTGTTTGATGGTTTCATTTGGTAATCTGCGAATTTCATTACATAAAACTCTTTGGTGTTGTTTATTTCTTTCGGAGTCAAACATTTTTGAAAATTCCCGTGTAAATCTTTTCCAATTTGATTTTATTTCTATAGGTAATACTGAAAACCATTTTTGGGCTGCGCCATCTAAGGTTGTTTGTATCAACGCTGTGCGTCGATGTATCCAATTTTGATGTAGTGGTGTATTAATTGGTTCAGGTCCTATATTTAAAATTAAATTTGCTGTTACTGCATTTAAATAATCTTCTACAGAATATTCAGGGTCTGTTCCTGTGAATACCATTAGTGGTTTATTTGATGTTATTGATGATCCACCCATAAGGTATGGATTCAATGTCATCTGTAGTGATTCTGCGGCATTTGGTGAACGTTCTTCGTGTTTTTGACGGTACTGTCATAGGTCTGTATGTTTGATAATCCATATGTGAATATTTTGGAGCAACCGAAGGTTTAACGGTTGATTTTAAGGTTACTTGTGCCAGTGGAGTGTTTGTATTTTTTGGTGTTGTTAAATTTGGACGTATCGGTGAAATACTTTGTTGTGTAGTTTTTGTTGTTTGGACGATTTCTTCATTTATGAAGTGTGATGGTGTTTGGATATCTTGCTATGTAAGATTCCTAGTTCCATTAAGGTTTTCATTGTGTATGACGGTCGAATTTAAACTGTTATTTCGCGTATCAGGTAAAAATGTATTGTAGTTTAATGGTGTTGCATCAATGGTCAGTGGTACTACTCTCACATAATCTCTTTGATAAGATATTGTACTTATTGCTTGACTTGAGATTGATTGTGGGATATTTAGAAATGCATGATGAGACCATTCAGGGTCCCAAATGTAGTCTGACTTTTCTGTGATGGCAGTATCATCGTTTGGATTTTGAGGTCTGAAATTTTTTCTTGCTTGTGAAATTAAGTCTATATTATGTGTGAAATAATCTATTATAAACCATGCCAAAATTTTTTGTAAGTCATGTTTTGTGTGTTGTGAAAGTTCGTCTTTAGTGAAATTTTCTTTGATTATATGTAGAAAAGTTGAAAATAGTGTGATTTCTTGTCGTACTTTTGTATGTTTGGATGTTTCAGTTGGTGAGATATTTGAAATTCTGTTTTTTCTAATTTTGAAATATAGCTATATATTATTGCAAAAACTTCGTTAGTAAATATGGAGTTTGCTCTTTGTGAGTTATGATATTGTATGCTTTTTAATATATTCTAAGAATACTTTTGAAAACTCTAATTCAAGATGGTCTGTTTGAATTACATATTTGCGGTGATTCGGATTTGGTGTGCTGAATTCTATGGTGTAGATTCCGTATTGTTGTGTTAAATTACATATATATTTCACATAATGTTCAATAATTTGTCTTTTGATTTTTACATCTGGGAATTCTGCTTTGCATGGGCTGATTCCGGGTTCGAACAACAAGTAAATTCTTGCAAAAGTCATGCTGCCCTCTATTATCGGGTGCATCTATGAGGAAGGGGTAAACCTCTTCGTCATCTGGACTTTCGTCACTTTGAGTGTGGCTGTGGCTCATTTTTTCGTTTAATGACTGTTAATATATAACTATCGATGTGTATAATTGGTTGATTCCAATTATACAAGTGTACTGGTTTGTGTTTATATTGCTTTTTTATTCTTCTTTTTCCTCTTTTTGATGAATTTGAAGTTGTTTCTGAGTCGGAAAAATATAATTGATCGTGAATGGGACAATTCTTATCAATCGATTCTTTTAATTTATAGAGTTCATCTAAATTGCTGGCTTCTGATTCTGAAAATGCGTTTCTATTTTTCGAAAATCTTTTTCGTGTGATTTGTCTTTGTTTGTTTATTATTTTTCTTTTTATTGTTAGTCGTTTTGTTCTGATTTATCCAACTGTTTGTGTATGAGGTGTGATTACAAGATCGTATTTTTTGTTATCTATTTCACATTTGTGTAAAACGATTGTTTGTTTGTTTCCTAGATTTTTGAATGACATAAGGTTTAGGATTAGGGATGCAAAAAATTGTTAGATGATTTCTACTTTCTTAAACTGTTAGTCCTTACAATTTTTTGGTTAGCTTAACCTGGGTCTATTTGTTTAGGGTTGGAGAGAAAAGTATATCGGTTCCGAAGAATGATTTTTTACTTTCTCGTGGCTAGTATGAGCTAAGGTGTTAACTTACTTAATCTTACTTAGGGGTAGTGATTGTGTTCAAGGGTTGGAGAATAGTAAATCGATCCACAAGGTTCAGGTATATTTAGAACGCGAGTAGTTCGTTAGATACTATTTTAAACTTACTAAGTCTAAGATTTATCCTGGGTCTGGTAAGAGGAGGGTTCAAGTGAAGGATGAATAACCGAAGTTCTTCACTGTTTATCCTAATTTGAATGGTTAGTTTTGTTGAAAAATTTCTATTAGTCTTGGGGTTTTTGGAAGGATTGGATAGTGAATCGACGTTTGAGGTCGTTAGACACTTGCTAAGTGGGTGGGGGAGAACAAAATTGTTCTTTTTGGTCCAAGGATAGGCCTTGATGATCAGGTTTTTAAATTTAGTGAAATAGGAAATTAATTAAGATCCAAGGATAAGCCTTGATGATCTGATTTTAAAATTAAGTGAATTTAAGTTTAAAATGGTTTAAATTTATTTAAGAAAAAGATTTATTTTTTTATAGATATTAGTGAGCTTATGATTGCTGTTATGTTTAGGTGATGAAGCTGGGACAACAGATGATTTTATGATTACTAACAATTTATTCTCATGCTACTAATTTTTATTTTGATTTTCAATAAATATTTTTCAAACATATTTTATATAAGACTGCAGAATTTAAGAAAACTATCTGAGATCTTTTTATCAATCGTTATTGTATATTAATAATTTTGTTTAGCCCCTGAAATGATTATGAAGATTGACTTCAAGATTTTATGTTTGTAAATGAAAATGTAAATTCATTGCTAATAAGATTCTAAATATAAAAGTTTGTGTTGGCTTTTGCCGTACTATCATATAACTATATGGTAAGTTTCTACTTTGTCGTATGTCTTCTCTTGTTCGAGATCTTCTTACGATTCCGGGTAGTTCTGTTATCGTTCGGAATATCGGCTCTGATCTATTGAGTCGTAGAGACATTTCGATTAAATTATCGTCGTATAACATTTTTAAAATGTTTTGTCTAAATTCTAATCTATTTTTGGTTAAATCGAAGCTATTAAGGTCTTATTCGAGACTTATGGTCGCACCAGATGAGTTATGTTTTATGTGGTTAACTCATAGAGTAATTTCGGATAGGGTACACCGTCTGCTCGTCACGCTATCTTATTTTCGGCCGGATAGATTCGTGCAACTTCTTAGTCTAATACCGATCCTAATCTTACTCTTATACTTTCTAGTCTCAGGGTGTTCAACTAGTCTCTGCTAGGCTCAATAGATCTAGGGTATACTGGTTTGTTGCGGCTGCTGAAGTTCTCTTGGAGAGGCAACTAATTTCTAAGTTAAATTCAAATCTCTCTGGTGCTGAAATTACAAGTAATTTCAGCACTTACAAATAAGTGGGTTGTTAGTTAGATGGATCATGATTGGTTAATATTAAATACTTTACAGTGGTAAAATATCTAATTTATCCAATCATAAAATATAGTTTAGATCAGGTTCCAAATTGACAACCATCTTAGAATACTTCAATTTTTCATTTGCAATCAGGAAAACTCCAGGAAAGAAATTGAAAACCAGAAGTCAGCAAACGCAAAATTGGGAAAGTGCAAAACTGAATTACGAAACACTGGCAACCACCTAATTTATAATCAAATCAACGTTTGAAGCAAGAAAAAGCTAAAATACACCGTGAAACTAGAAACGATTACAACTTAATTGCCAGAAACTACACCCTTGCTCTACCCCTTGACCAAGCTGGTAGCACAATTTGCCTTTAGTGCCAACCAAGGAACAATCGTTTTGCAGTTGCTTAAGATTTAAAAAAAACATTAAAATAATCCGTTCAATCCCATAGCATAACGTTGGTAAAAGAACGTCAACTTTACGTTTGGGTTGTTTTATTTTCCGCCTGTTTAATTATCGGAACGAGCTATTATCAAGCATTTGTAAATTTCAATTGCACATTTTCTTTTCGTGATTTGAAAAAAATATTTACAGCGCCATTGTTCTTTTGCTTCGTGCCTTTTAAATTTAGGTCTAGCTACCTGGGACAGGAACTAACAAAGTAGGTCACAACTACTACTGGATACGATATCTACAACAAATGCAACCACAACAACTATCAGCTACGACAAACTAGCCATGCACAACAAAACCACTCTCCCCTAGTGAAATCTTCTCATTGCCCAGCTGGAGCGCCTCTGCAGACGAGTACGAAAAGCCATTAATGACATCAAAACGAAGTACAACATAGCTGACTCAGAAACCGAAATGAAGAAAATTCTCAGCAATCTAGTAGACGCCACTACGTACCTTGTAAAGCATCCGACTGAACACGCCACAGCGGAGGATCTCATCAACCGCTTCACTGATATACAAGGCGATATCATGGATGAATTTAGACAAACGCTACAAGAAAATACAGCAGATACAACTCCAAAACAGCAGAACACTGATGCCACCACAGTTTAAGCCCCCCAGACAGATGATTCAGAGCAACAACAGCCAATACTAGATCAGGATTCTAGCCAGACGTCAACAACATCTAGCAGCAGCCCTCAGCCCGGATCATCAGCACAGCAAACAGTAGAGGACCAAAACTCTTCAGATATCCGAGATACTCAGGGGCAGGTCACCCATCCAGGTTTTGAGATAAACAGACCGCCGCTCCAACAAACAGAACACGACACCACCAACGCAAGCCTCAGCTTCAACATAGTTACAGAACAGCAGCTCATTCCAGCAGTAGCTTCTCAGACATCAAGTAACGGACAGTCGTGAACAAACTACAGTTTCATGACCAGATCCCCAAAAGTAAAAATTGAGTATTTCGACAGAATACCCATGATATGGAGCATGTGGACTCTTCGAAGCAACAATCCACAATCAACCCATCTCGGACGCCGAAAAGATGACCCATCTGCAAACCTTAACGACTGGAAAAGCAAATCAAGCTTTTTCCGGTTATTCCTGCAATAGCACTATGTACAACGCTGCCCTCCAAGAACTCCGACGACGAAATGGAAGACCCGACATCATCATCAATGACTTCGTCAACAGAACTACAGAGCTTCAAGCAACCATCAACTCATCGCAGTGATTCGTACATACAGTTCTCTACATTCATCAGTAACATGGTTGAAACGTTTTGGACGCTTGGGTTGAAAGACGACACGAACTCTACAATTTATGTACAGTTTGCGTCAGCAAATTGCAATACCACCAGCAGCGTCAGTGGACACAGTACATCACCGCCCAGAACACCGACCAGGCTAATCTCATCGCCTTCATGCGATCACTTACCACCTATGCAACCGCAGCAAAGGACCCTGGACTCGAGCGATCGACAACAAATAGAGCCAGACTTCTACACTCCAACAGATGCCGACCATCAATCAACCAGCCTTCACTGAAGATTTTTTAAAATTGGAGTGCGAACGCCCGACCCCCATGTCCCTTCGACGGACAGATTCACCACACATCATACTGCAGCAAATATCAGAATTCATCTTTGGAAGAGAAGAAGGGACTCGTTTCGAAAAAGCAACTTTGTTAGAACTGCCTTGGACAACATCAAGTGAAAGATTGCCCATGAAAGCACACATGCAGCATATGCCTATCAGCATCATCACATAACTCTACACGACGAACAACGAAAACAAAGAACAGCAAATATTAATCCAAATCAGCGACCGAATCAAGTCAATCCTCTTGCCAGTCAAATGAAGATATCAAGGATCAACAGCTCACTAGCTTTTACTAGTCACATTACGACACCGCAACGGATCCCGACCATCAACTAACCAGCCTTCACCGAAGACTTTTCAAAATTGGAGTGCGAACGCCCAACCCCCATGCCCCTTCGACGGACAGACTCACCACCCAGCATATCGCAGCCAGTATCAGAATTCATCTTTGGAAGAGAAGAAGGGACTCGTTTCGGAGCAGAAACTTTGTTACAACTGCCTTGGACAACATCAAGTGAAAAAGCAACATGCAGCAAATGCCTATCAGCATCATCACACAACTGTACACGACGATCAGCGAATATATCAAGAATATATCAAGGAAAAGCTCACTAGTTTTTACTAGTCACATTACGACACCGCAAGGTATGCCTCATTCTATAGGCCTTTCATGATACAGGAAGTACAAACTGCTACATATCACAACCGATAGCAGCCTATCTTCAACTGAAGGAAACTAACCGTCAGGAACAACTTCTCATAGGAGATTTCTTCAACTCGCAAACGATAGGCGCTAATACAGTGGATATTACAGTTCAATCATCTGGTAATAACACTTTATCATTTGAAATAAATAATGTTCTGAGCAAAAAACACATCAAATTCAACGCAGTTGAGCCGGAAAAAATGAACGACGTTTGCAGCCAATACAACCACCTTAAGAATCTATGTTTTCCAGACTTAGCCCTTTTGATTGGAACGGACAAACTTGACCTCATCATCCCGAAGACTATCATCAAAGGAAATCAAAATGTTCCTCGAGCAGTCCCCACAGCCCTCGGATGAACAATAGCAGGACCGAACAACGACATTCGATACTTCTCAAGCCATCAAGCGACAGCCATCCTAACAAATTTATGAACTGACGACCCACAAATCTCGGATCTTCTCGCTTCATTGTGGCGAATGGAAACCTACACCATATCACCTGAAATAACGCAAGACACGTTATGCAAACACTTCGGAAAACCATATCATTAAACAACAACCGCTATCAACTCGGACTTCTGTGGAAGCCAAATGCGAATCTCTTTAACAACAATAAAGCAGAAATTGCCCAACACCACCGGGTGAAAAAAACAACTTAACAAGAATTCAGAAAAGCTTGCCCTATACCAGGAGACAATTGACAAGGATCTCAGCAAGCACTACATAAGGAAAAAAACAGACGAAATACCTTCGACAGGATCGATTTTACCTGAACATGGTCTAATCAACCCAAACAAGCTAGGAAACCTTCGCCGTGTTTCCAAAGCCAAATTCAAAGGAATGCCCTAGGAATTTTCTGTCATCAGGTTAACCTCATAGAAATTTTCTGTCACTGGACTTGACTTGTGTTCTCCTACTTGTGCAATTTACGCAGTAGGAACTTGCGCAGACGACAATGCTGAAAACTATCCCCACATCAAAGAACTTTTCTACGAGAATTTTTACTTGGACGATTTCTTCGAAGCCACCGACGACATCAACACCGCAGTGAAAATCGTAGAAGAGTTTCGACACGTACTTCATCAAAAAAACTGGCAAGCCTCGGATTCGAACTCTTGATCCTTTCCGCCTTAGCCCCGCTCCTTACCACCTCACTACTCTAACCAGGTTTTCATTAAAATTATCTTCCTTAACAAAGCAAGTAATCAGTTGATTCAATTGACTCTGTTAAACCAGTTGTTAACTAAAAGAAAAGTCTGTATTCCAGTTTGTTTACACTTGCTTATCGCACGTGTTATGATTATAATCTAAATCAAACAAATTTTTCTCGTGTCCCATCAAAAATTATAGGAAAAAATGATCAGAGTGAACATGGAGATGGCAGTTTGACATTGTGAGAGGAAATGTCATTCAGGATTGGTTTACAAAAATTTTTTGGATGTCAAAAAATTTTTTCAGCGAACTGTTCTTAATTTACCTGTCTAGCTTAGTCATCAGTAAAAAAACTGGCTTGTCACTTCTATTCAATGCAAGCACTTTTTTTACTTTATTTCTTAAAGCTTTGAATCTAGCTTAAAAGAATTTTCGCTAGCTAGTACGGCCTAAATTTAAAAAACTGAAACGTTTTAAGGCAATTGAAGAAATTTTGAAGAAAGTTTTTTTCTTAATAAAAACAAAAGCTTAAAGAAATCTTGTTCGGTAAAAACTTTTTTTGAAGATGTGTTTGATTAGTTGTTTATTTTGTTTTTTTTTTTGTTATTAGAGACACACAGAAAAGTCTTGAGTATCCACAATATGTTCGGGTTTCCTCCCTAAGCTACTTTATCATTTTTTCAAATGGAGACCTTGTAGATAGACCGGTCATTCTCCTGTGTCTGCATTTTCTGCTACTCTCTTCGTACCTTAACCCACGTTCTATGACCATTGTCAATTTCAGTGGGATGTTTTCTGCCCATATTTTTTTGAAACAAAACCTACTCTGCCAAATAAAATTTAGGGAAAAAATCTTGGATAATTTTTCTTGCTTAAACGGCTACAACGCATTTTGTAAAAGAAAAAAATTATGACCAGAGCAACGTCAGTTTTTTGAAAACTTGTCTGTTTATTGAAAACAGTTTAACATTTCTTGGAAAAAATTCGGGCCAAATCCGTGATCAAAAGTGAAATTAAATAGTTTCGTGAGCGAAATTTTATCTGCATAAACGACTGTGTTCTTTTTTCTGCAGAGATAAAAAGTTTTCGATTCACAAAATAGTTTTTACTTTCAAAAATTTTGAGTTTTCTCTACAACTAAACTGCCAAACTTGAGACTAGGGTTTCGACCAAAAAATAGGGTGCGCAAGTGATCGAACCGTACTTGACTTAGACAGTTAGGGCCTTAGGAAGTGTTTTCCGATCATCCATGTTTTAAACTCGGTTTAGTTTCTCAAAAAAGACCGTGCTTATTCTGAGACACAGATAATAATCAGATGCCGACAAAGTTTGAACAGAAAGCAGTTGAGCCGAAAAAAAAACAATTTTTTGGAAAAAAAATGTTTCAAGTCACCTAAAAACACATTGAACACCACTTGCAGCTATTTTTAACATAGCCAATTGACAGTTGGAAAAGAGATATGAACACAAAAAAAGCACAAAGAAAACTGACACGTTTTTGGAAAAAATCTCAATCTTTGATTTAAAAAAAAAATAACTGGCCTTAAACCTCTATTTCTAAAAACAACTTCTAAATGACAATTATTTTCATGAAATTAACCCAATGTGAGAAAACTAGCATTAGGTAAAAAATTTATTGATAATTAAAGTCCGTTTTTTGTGATATTTACACTTTTGCTGTTCGATAGTCGAGTTTACCTTCCTTTTAACATTTGAAGTTAACTGCATTTAATAAGAAATCTTGAGTCAAATCGCGAAAAGTCAAGCTTAAAAATGAAAAATTTCTACCACTGTTTCCTAAAAAAACATCAAGATCTTTATAAGACTTTTCACTACGTTCATTACTATTAAGAGCTGCTTAAAACGCAAAAAAAAATCCGTGATGCGGCAACTAAACCGACAAAAAACTTGAGTAGAAATCGAAAGTCCGACAATTCAATTTTTACCAGAGAACAATTTCAACCATACTAAAAAAAGGTCCTGCGGAGAATCGAACTCTAGACCTAAGGGTGCAAACCCGACCAATCTACCTCTAGACCAAGTGGCGACGAACCTGGATGATGTTAACGTTCAATAATAGATCAAGAAAGAAGAGCAAGTAGGACTTGAAAGAAAAATTGTTTTTTGGGGAAAAAGTCTAGATCCTGGTTAAAAGACACTTGCTCTCGCAAGTGTAAAAAGTTTAAAACCCATTAATAGTTTCAATCGAAGACTATACTGAATTTCACCTGTAGCGCTTGTTTTGGAAAAAGCCATGAACATAGCTAACAGACAGTTGGACAAGAGTAAATGAATGCAAGTAAACAGAAAAAAAACAGGCTATTTTTTTTTGAAAACTAATTATTTCGAACTTGTAAACAAAAAGCATATAGCATGAACCCTCTTTCAATTTCAAGTCAAATTGATAAATGAATTTTTCTTGATAAAATTAACTCATTTTGAGAAAATTGGATAAAGAAGTTAAATTTCTTTCCGCAGAAAAGTCTGAAAAGTAAATTCCACTTTCGAAACTAGAAGTTGATCACATTTTTAGTGACCTCTACACTTTATTACTTGCAGGATGAAAACTACCTCAATTTCAGCACATGAATTTGAATTGAACTCAAAAAATGCACAAATACGTAAGGGCACTCATAAATGCGTTATTTTATATGATTCCAAATCTGTATTTACTAGACAATTTGAAAAAAATTTCCTGATAAAAAACAACATCAAACGACCAGGATCTATATGAGAGTCCTAACTAAGTTCTTAGACTCCCAAAAACTCCTGACTGAACATTTGGCTAGTTTTGGCGGATTTTCGAAAAAAAAAGCAGAAAATAAATTGAAAGTCCAAAACTTTGTTTTCATTATTGACAAATCTTCCCACTCACGCAATGTTTTTCTTCTTACAACTCTTTAAAATTCTTTAACAATCCATGATTAATAATTTTTTGATCAAAACTAACTCAACTTGAGAAAACCGGATCATTGGGTACAATTTTTCTTCCGCTGCGAATTCTGATAATTAAGTTCCATTTTCAAAATTAGAAGTCAATCATGTTTTTAGAGAATTTTACCTTCGATAGTGGAGTTTGCCTTCTTTACCAAAGGAAACGAACTAAACTTAACAAGATTTCACAAGTCAAAACGCGAAACAAAAAATTTGATCCTGAACTGGCAAGGTCTCGGATTCGAACCATTTATCCTCTCCGCTTTAGCCCCGCTCCTTACCAACTCACTACTCTACTAAGACTTTTTTCAAAACAACCTTTCTTAACAAAGCAAGTAATCAAATGATTCAATTGACTCTATTACACCAGTTGTTAACTAGAAGAAAAGTCTGTATTCCATTTTGTTTACACTTGCTTATCGCACGCGTAATGAATATAATCTAAATCAAACAAAAATTTCTGGTGTCCCAGAACTCTTCTGATAATTACCTTTCTCAACAAAGCAAGTAATCAAACGATTCAATTGACTCTGTTAAACCAGTTGTTAACTAGAAGAAAATTCTGTATTCCAGTTTGCTTACCCTTGCATACGCACGCGTAATAAATATAATCTAAATCAAACAAAAATGTCTGGAAAATTGATCAGACGGAACATGGAGATGGCAATTCGACAACGTGAGAGAGAAATTTCATTCAGGATTGGTTTCCCAACATTTTTTGGATGTCAAAAAAAGTTACCGGGGAACTCTTTCATTAAGTTTTTCAGCGAACTGTTCCTAATTTACCTGTCTGTCTAGCTTAGTCATCAGTAAAAAAACACGGGCTTGTCACTCCTATTCAATGTTAGCACTTTTTTAATTTTATTTCTTTAAGCTTTGAATCTAACTTAAAAGAAATTTCGTTGGCCAGTACGGCCTAAATTTAAAAAACTGAAACGTTTTAAGGGAAGTGAATAAAGTTTTTTCTTTATAAAACAACTGCTTAAAGAAATCTTCTTTGGTAGAAACTTTTTTTGAAGACGTACTTGATTAGTTGTTTATTTCTTTTTTGTTTTTAGAGACCCATGGAAAAGTTTTGAGTATCCACAAAAAGTTCGGGTTTCCTCCCTAAGCTACTTTACCATTCTTTCAAATGGAGCACTTGTTGATAGACCGGTCATTCTCCTGTGTCTGCATTTTCTGCTACTCTCTTTGTACCTTACCCCACGTTATGTTACCATTGTCAATTGTGTTTGGCCCATATTTTTTTTCAAACAAAACCTACTCTGCCAAATAAAAAGTTTAGGAAAAAATGTTGCTTAATTTCTCTTGCTTAAACGGCTACAACGCATTTCTTATAAGAAGAAAAAAAATTATGACCAGAGCAACGTAATTTTTTGGAAAACTGGTCTGTTTATTGAAAACTGCTTATTTTTTCGTGAAAAAATCCGTGCCAAATCCGTGATCAAAAGTGAAATTAAAAAAGTTTGTGAGAAAAATTTTTTCTGCATAAACGACTGTGTTCTTATTTTTGCAGAGATAGATAGTTTTGATTCACAAAAAATAGTTTTCGACTTTCAAAAGTTTTGTGTTTTCTCTAACTCTAAACTGCCAAACTTGAGACTAGGGTTTCGATCAAAAAAATAGGGTGCGCAGGTGACTTGAACCATGTTTGAATTAGACAGTTATGGCCTTAGAAAGTGTTTTCCGATCATTCATGTTTTGAACTCCGTTTAGTTTCTCAAAAAAGACCGTGCATATTCTGAGACACAGATAAAAATCAAATGCCGACAAAAATTGAACAGAAAGCAGTTGAGCCGGAAAAAAAAACATTTTTTTTTGTTAAAAAAAATGTTTCAAGTCACCTAAAAACACATGAACAACAATTGCAGCTATTTTTAACATCGCCAATTGACAGTTGGAAACGAGATATGAACACAAAAAAAGCACAAAGAAAACGTTTTTGGAAAAAAACTCAGCCTTTGATTTAAAGAAAAAAAAACTGGCCTTAAACATTTAGTTAATTGCGAAAAATAAATACCCAACTAAAATCCGAGGCTTGCTTTTGAGTACATTAATAAGCTGAACTGACAAACAAAGGCCAGCTTCTTGAAACTGTGAGATATTTTGTTATATCTTTTCAAAAAGATCAGTTTTTTGTTCGGAAGAAAGGTTAAGAAAATCTCAAGATGCCTTTTTAGCAACCCGGGTTGAGGTCTTGGTTCTTTATTTAGACTTTATAAGTCATAGATGGATTGTTTTAACAAGAATTTTAGGATGTCAAAAAAATACAGGGGAATTCTTTCGATATTTTTTTTAACAAACTGTTCTTGATTTGCGTGTTCTTGTCTAGCTTACTCATCAGTAAAGAAAATGGATTCTTACTCTTATTTAATACCCTACTTGTTTTCTCTAAACTTTGAATAAAATTTTAAATAAAATTCCTTAAAAAACTGAAATTTTTTAAGGAAATTAATATAGTTTTGTCTTATGGAAAATGAATGCTTGAAAAAACATTCTTCAGGTAGATTTTGGTTTGAAGATATATTTGATTAGTTGCTTATTCCATATTTCCCGGGTTGACCAAAACTTCTTATCATACAATTTCCATATATGAGAAACTTCTTGTCATACAATTTCATACAATTCCATACGTACAGAAAATTGTATGAAAACTCTATGATAAGCATTTTTCCATATATGAAAATTGTATGATAGCTGTTTACCCATAAACCAAAAATTTTGATTTTTTTTCTCTAAATTTAGTTTCTGAAAAATTTTCGGTTGTAGTTGCAACCGAACACAAGTGACAAAGACCTTGGTTACTCAAAACACCAAAGGTTGGACGGTCTTGCATTTACAATGCATAGAAAACGACCTGAATTTGGCTGTCTTTCACAATTGATATAACAAAAGTAACAAACTTATTTTTTTTGGCAAATTTTTTTAATGATGATTATATTAAATTTTTGAATTTTCAAATTATCAGACATTGATCAAGGCATACATAAACACGCCATTCAAAAGAAATAGGAACTTTCAGCGTTTTTGAAAAAAAAAGTTAAGTGAAAAGAAAATAAAAGCCAATTTTATCGTAACCAGGACTACGTTATGCACACAAAATATTAATTGTGCATGCAAAAGTTTTTTTTTCGAAAAATGTTTGTTTGCGTATGAAAATCGATTTGCGGTTGAAAAGAAAACAAAAAAATTTTTGGGTCAAATTTTCAAAATTTCTTTCAAAAAAATTTTGTTCGCCATCAAAAAAATGCCAGTCATACAATTTCCATATATGGGAATTGTCTGATAAGCATTTTTTTCAAAAAACGAAAACCTCAGTTTTTTATCACCAGATTGTTTTATTAGAATCAAACAGCCACAGAAATGAGTTTATACTAGTTTTCAACCATTTTTAGAAATTGTATGAAAATTGTATGACAAGCATTTTCCCACACACTTGATGTATGGAATTGTATGATACGCATTTTCGGTGTATGGAGGTCAACCCGGGTTGTTTATTGAGATCCCTGGAAAAGTTTTGCACTGTCTTCAAAAAGTTGGGGTTTTCTCCCTAAGCTACTTTACCATTTTTTTAAAAAGAAGAGCACTTGTAGATAGACCGGTCATTCTCATGTGTATGCATTTTCTGCTAGTTTTTTTTCACCTTACCCCACGTTCTATGACCAACGTCAATTTCAGTGAGACTTCTTCGGTCCAGATTTCTTTTCAAAACAAAACCTACTCTGCCAAATTTAAAGATGAGGGAAAAATTCTTGCGCAAATGGCTACAGCGCATTTTTTAGAAACAAAATTATGACCAGAGCAATGCCCTTTTGACATCTGACAACTTACCCGTTTTTTGGAAATTTTTTGATTTTTTTTTGAAAAAAAATCGTGACAAATCTGTGCTCAAAGGTGAAATTTAAAAAATTACATACAGGGAATTTCATCAGCATAAACGGCTGTGTTCTTGTTTTTGTAGAGATAATTATCGACTCATAAACGTTCTCAAAAACTAAACTGCCGAAATTGAGACTAGGGATTTGATCGATAAAAAAGGTGGAGCGAAAGCGATAACTTTTTGCGCAAGTGACTTGAATGATGCTTGAAGAAGACATTTATGGCAGTTAAGACAGTTAAGACAGTTAAGACAGTTAAGACAGTTAAGACAGTTATAAGTGTTTTCCGATACTGTGATCCATATTTTCGACTCGGTTCAGTTTCTCAAAAAGACCGTGCCAATTTGGAGATGTTTCATTGATCTTTCCGCGAAAATGATTTCTGCGTTCTGGTGATTGGGAATCATTCCTGGACTTAGTTAATAACCTAGTTTTGACGTTTTAAAAACTACGCATTTTTTCTATAACTTTTTTATTAAACAAGAAATTCGAGATTTATATGGGACTTTTGTCTGTTTATCAGTTTTCAGAAGTTGTGACATTCGACCAGAATGGACAAAAGTGCAATTTCAAATTGGTAGCCGCTGACCTGGAGTATTGGCAGTTTTAGCAGATTAGCGACGTTAATTGAACGATTAGAGAAACTGTGAAGGTCAGAATATTTTGGTATTTTAAATTTTTAAAATTTCGAATGATGACGTCACATTTCTGAGAAATGCTGAAAAGGCCATTCTGGAGAAAAAACAGAAGAAAAACGCAACAACAATAGTTGCCGTAGAAATAACAACGAAAGAAATAACGACTGACGACAGAGTATTATCAGAGACCGCTCCGAGTTGTAACGATTGTGTCGCTACAATCGTTACAGAGCCATTCACGCCAACGGTGAAGAGTGTTGGAACAGTGAGTCCAGCCTTCCGGATAGGAAATAAGAGTGTTATTTCCCCGGATTCAGGAATCCGGAGGGGTCTCGAGACCTGAACTCGAGCTGATAAAAACTAACTTTCAGCTTCCTCGTTAAGTCCTGAATTGAATTTAATAAACAGCTGGTTTCATTTTCTGATAATGAGAAGCTAGGAGTTGAGGGAAAGGGTTGATCCATCTTCGATGGATATGATGATTTTTATCTACTGAACAAAAACAAACGTAATATAATAAATAGTAGCAGCCCTGTTTTTAGGAGTGACCTCGTGGTCTGGGGATACTGAGACCCAGCCATGAGCTCACTAGTCTTGCATACAATTAAGTTGATTTGAGTGTTTTGACCGAAGCCGAAAGCAGTAACGTTTTTGTCGAACCGATGTTAGGAAGACCACCAAAAGAGTTGGCTTTGGTAGAGACGGTGTAAAAGCTTGTGGAGCTTTGTTTAAACGCTGGCCAGTCGTTTTATAGCTTAGCTTTATTTTCCGTCGATATGTACTTCCGGGCGAATGTTACATAAATGTTTTTATGGCGATCCTGGGTGCTATTCTTTTTCAAAATCATGACCGGCAGAACCGTTAACGAGCACTCCGCACCGAGCGGATGCTCATAATAACGCCCTTAATAAGCCCTAACCGCCGGGGCGGAAGCGTAGTTCGGAACGCGGAAGCCTTCCGGATTCCCGTGAATAGCTTTTTAACCTAGTTAAGACAGAAAATTCACGTTCCAGGAAGGGTGGGGAGATCGACCATCCCCTCGTTCCCTGAGGGGTTTGTGACCAAAAACGCTTAACGATATACAAGAAACCAAACAAAAAATAGTATAGTGCCCAAGAAAAACAAAAAACATAGGAAAATGACCGAAAAAAAAAACAAAAAACAGTAAAAAAAAAATAGAAAGTCAGTAGAAATCATCACCCCAGACGAGATGTGATCCGACCCTCCCGTTTGTTGTTAATAGATATATTGTTGTAACAGGCATTTATATCAGTCAAGATCGTTACGATCAATTTTGTGGCCCGTTTGTGAGGCTTGTACTGTAGGGTTATTTGAGTATTTAAGCACGTTAATGCTAATTTGCGCTCAATCCGGAAGGGTCTCGGGATTAGTGAAGAAGACTGATCTGGCAAGCAGTTCAAGGAGCGACAAGAAGGGGCTCAAGGACAACAACAATCGACTGTTGTGTATCGTTAACAAGTTTTGTATCCCTTTTGGTACAAAAAGTAAGATATTAATTTGTGGGGGGCTCGACAGTGCTGCACTGTAGTGACCCTTCACCGAACTGCGAATTTCCGAGTTAAGCACCTTAATTCGGATATTGAACAAACCCGGAGGGGTTTAGTATTACTATTATTATTATTTATACAGCCTATATTACTACTCCTATAACGTTTTTCAGTGAAAAACACAGTAAGCGGACCGGTAAAAATAGCGATATTTTGATCACCCCACAAATTGCGATTTTTGAGATATCTATATTTTTGAAACGGAAAAAAAGGCTAATTTAGTGAGTTACATCGTAACTGTACTAGTATAATATGTAGGACCGGTTGAGTTTATTTCAGAAGTGGTTGGAACTATTTGGGTACCAAAAACCGAATTTAAATGATTTTTGAAAAAACGAATTACAATGAAAAATGAAAAAAATTTTGAAATTTTTGAGTTAGGACAGTTACAATTGTTGTTCGGACAACGTCCACTAGTGAATCGACAGGTTTTAAAATCCGTTTGCCGATAACCTTCCGGGTTACAGAGAAATCGAACTTAACGTGTTTGATTTAGAGGATTCATCAATCCGGAGGGGTCCAAATAGCACAGTTTTTGGAAAATTTTTCTCAACTAGAGCGTTTTAGCTTGGGTTTTATGCATTGAACTAACAACGTATAGGCTTTTTGAGCTCGGATCAATAACTTTTAGGTCGAATAGAACAGAATTTTGGAAAAAGCTAGGCGAAACCTATAAGAGAGAAAATTTTTTGATTTTAGAGAAAAGGACGTTTTGGCTTATAACTTTGGAACTACTGGACAAATCCAGTTGATCTTGGTACAATTAGATCAAAAGTTAGGTGGAGCTTAATCATAAAAACATCAATTATTCAAAATAGTATGCGTGAAAATTTTTTAAGGTTGTTTTTAGCAAATCCACTAATTCGAGAAGGTTTTATAAAAAATTGTTTGGAAAGCCCTAACACCCCTACCAGAAGGTAGTAACGGTCAAACAAGGCAATTTTACGCTGTTCTGGACAAAAAAGAAAGGCTAAGGGCACCAGAAAACCTTAGTCAAATCGAAAATAGGCTAGCGATAAGACCCTTCACCGTTACGGTAAATCGTCAAATAAGAGGTTTTAACTTCACAACGGAAGGGTCTAAGAAAAAACGATGCACCCTTCCTAGTTAGTTCAAACAGCATAATAGCATCGGAGAACGTATCGGGTGAAAAATTAGAAATCCCCGAGAAGCTATTTTTACAAACCCGGAGGGGTCCCAATCCGGAGGGGTCCCATTTTTGCCAATCCGGAGTGGTCCCAATTTTTCCAATCCGGAGGGGTCCTATTTTTGCCAATCCGGAAGGGTCCCAATATTGCCAATCTTGGGGGGTCTTATTTTTTGCCAATCCGGAGGGGTCTCATTTTGCCAATCCAGAGGGGTTCTATTTTTGTCAAACCGGAGGAGTATTGTTTTTTTCAAGACTTATGAAGACAACTGAAAAGAAAATAGTGAAAGGTATTAGGTTATTACGAGATAGGCTGAGAACCAGTGACTGCACTGGTAACTTGCCTTTTATAAAA
This sequence comes from Symsagittifera roscoffensis, assembly GCF_963678635.1. Classification (NCBI taxonomy): domain Eukaryota; kingdom Metazoa; phylum Xenacoelomorpha; order Acoela; family Convolutidae; genus Symsagittifera; species Symsagittifera roscoffensis. The sequence goes on along the minus strand of NC_087065.1, from coordinate 31,381,076 downwards.
AACCAAGCCAAAACAAAACAGGTCTAAACTCGGACATTCGCGACACTTAGTCTAAATTAAACAAGAGAGTGTAACTCATTGGTGTGGATTGAAATCCAAAACGTTTTTGAGAAAAGTCATTGCCCTGAGGATTTTAGTAGGTCTAGCTCGGGCAGTCCGAAGGCAGATAGGTAACACAGGACTCGGTGGGTGCAATAGACAACCACTTGAGAGAAATACTGCCTTCAAGTTTTGTCTGTTTGGTGCAGCACCAAACAGGGAAAACTCTTTCTTTAGAAGCAAGTTCGACTATTGTATTGCGACCGACTAAAAGTACAAAACAAATACGTTTTTCATAGAAAATTTTCCTATTTTTGTTATTTCTGGTTTTAAATCAATAATATTTGTGCTTGATTGGGTAGTGAGAAGACTAATATCATCATACTAAGCTAGCTTCACATTTTACAACTAATAATCGATTATTGAGATAAGTTGTATACACGCTGTACTGTAATAACATACAAGGATTCGTGGTCACTATTTAATAGAAACGTTTGAAAATTATTGTGTTGTGTTTTTGTTATAAGTATCCAGACTAAAAGGACACTAGCAATCGAATTGAGTGCATAGGCAGTGAGAAGTGATAATTTGAAAATGTGTCTAGACAAGTCAAGCATACCTAAACTGAGTGATTGCTCAAGGAAATTTATACCGGAGAAATAGAGAAAAGCAATGACCGACTCTTTTGTGGAAAGGATCACACGAACCCGGACCGACAAAGGAGAGGCAGTTTCAGGCAGAATGGTTGAGACCAGGAGTTAAAAATCCTCAGAAGAGCGAAAAGCAATGCTAGAAGTGGAGGTCCATCCGGAACAGGCCATGGATGAGAACCAGGAATTACATGGACCGGAGGGGAGAGGAAACAGAAGGCTGGCGAGTGAATCTATTCCGGTAGAACAAGGCCAAGGTTTTGCCACTTCCACCCGGTTACTGGACCGAGGGGAGATGTCGAAACTGTCCTCTAACCCCTCAAACTGAATCAAGCCCCAAATAAATTCAAACCTACGGCAAATTCGGAAGCCCTGATAAATTGATAAGCCCTGATTGTTACCAGAAATTCTCAGATAACTTCCCACGCTGAGTAATTCTTTCAGAAGTTTAAAAAAAGCGATTCTTTCTTGTTTTTTTTTGTTATCAATTTGAGTATTTTTTTATTATGATGCAAACAGACAGTGGAACTCAGCTTCATGTTTCTGCAACCCAAGAGGTATCCGTGAGTAAAAATACTGGAGATAAAAAAGTGAGTAATACGGAAACGGAACTGTTATTTTTGCGGGAAAAAGTTGAAAAACAAGAACGTGAAATAACGGGTCTTAAACTCAAGTAGTTAAATATAGATACCAGGCTGCGAGCTCAGGAAAAGTAAACTAGCAAAGATAGTGTGCTTGTATGGAATCCGCAGTTCGATGCAAGGGCAGTAGATGACGTTACGGATGCGATAATTGATTTTTTCAGGACAAGTCATAAAAATTAATAATCCTCGTGGGGGAATTAAAGCTTGTCACATGTATATGGGAAAATACGGAAATAATATGCTCACTATCAAATGCAAGTTTGTATACTTCGACGATAAGCACGCTGTATACAAGGCTAGGAGGAATCTGAAATATCAGAAAATTATTTTAAACAAGCTTAACATATATTAGGGAACGTCTTCCTGAACAAGAGGCAATAATTAAGAAAGCAGCCAATGATATCGACTTAATAACCACTACTAATAACTGCATCGTATCAGTGCTTGTCCATGATGAAAAGCGTTGGAGCGAAACAAAGTTTATGCGAGTTGACGCAGTTGATGAATTGCAAACGATTAATGCTGTTAAGCGAAAAAACGAATCTACACCGACTCTCGTCATGACAACAATGAAGGGGAATCCCCTGCAAACAAAAAACCAACTCATTGATTGGATTTTGAACGGATAATGTGTGCCGCTTGTTAAACTTTGACTGAAAAACACAAAATGAATTGAGTTAAACTGTAAAGCATATTCTAACCCAAAGTGGTTATGTTTGTGACGAAACATGTTGAGTTACTCTCTGTTATTTTTTCCCTTAGGCGGACAACAAAATAGCAAAAATATGAGTGACAAAAACTGATTTTAATTTTTTTTTCAATTTTTTTTTATCGTATAAGTTTTTTTCTTCAATGTTTTTTCATTGCGTTTCGTTTTCATATTTTTCTTAAATTAGGAATTATAAGCAAATAAATTAATGATTATTCTCTAACAAGACCTTAGGTCAGTTTGTGTGATTTCGGTTGCTGGTTTAAGACCTAATAAAGAAAAACAGTCCGAGTAGTCTTCCTTTAAAACAGAGAAACCAATTTTAAGTTGTTGCGATTTCCGCGCTGCTCTGTGGTTATTTAAACTAAATTTTGTTTTGTTTTCTTTTAAAACAAAATAAGAATAAAACCAAAATAAAATAAATCCTGCTCTTCTAGTTCCCAGAGCTTGCGTGATTTCCGCGCTGCTCTTGCGATCTTTAATTGTAGACGCCGAAAATGAGGAAAACAATAAAAAAAATGGAAAAGTTCAGGAAAAAGGAAAATGATGTAAGCTGAAAAAAGAAAAGAAGGAGGCAATGGATTGCTGGTGAAATTAAAGAATCTTTTACACGCATCAAAGTTTAAAGCTAGCAATATTCGTATTTTTGGAAGAAAAAAGAAATTTTAGACTAGGAGGAGAAACTACCTAGAGTGCGTGCGATTTCCGCACTGCCCTAGGTGGCTTCTGATTTCTGACAACTCATTGATCTTCACAAATTGGTTAAATTTTCAACTAGTTAAGAAACCACGCGAGAATTATATAGTTCTGGGCAAAATTTTTGAGCGTAGTATTTTTAAACGAGCCCAATCATAAGTAGACAAGTTTAAAATAATCCGAAACATTCAGTTTGGCTTCAGATCAAATAGAAGCACTGTTGACGCCATCCTTACATTGTTGGAAGAAGTTTCAGCATCGCTATCGAACAAAAAACTAACTGTTCAGAATAAGTTTTTAGACCTAACAAAGGCTTTTGACACAGTTGATCACTCTAATCTGTGAATAAAATTGGAACAAATGGAATTCAGAGGGCCTGTCTTAAATCTCTTGGAATCTTAACTTGACAATCGCTATCAGTATATTGAAACTAACTCTTTTAAAACCGAACTAACACTGGTATCTTTTAGTGTACCTCAGGGATCTATCCTTGGCCCACTTTTGTTCATGTTATACATAAATGATCTACAAATAGCCACAAAAACACAGGTGTACTTTTGTATGCTGAGGACACTGTTCTGAAACCCACAAACAACAAAGACTATATTGCTTTCGCACATAGATCAGCTTTGCTTGAAGTAAACGATTGGCTAGACAAGAACAAATTGACACTGAATGTCAAAAGAACCAAGACCATGAGATACTGTCGGAGCACGAAAACTGAAGAACGACCAGTAAAATATTTTTTTCTAATGACACCCAAATACAAGATGTAGAATGTTTTAAATATCTTGGAATTCTCCTTGACTGTGAATTGAATTTTCATCAGCATATTGATAAGGTAAAAAATAAAATTTTACAATTCTGTGGAGTGTTTTTTCAATTAAGAAATTTTCTAACTGGACGGCAATTAATATTTGCGTATAAAAGTTACGTGCAACCAATCATCCAATATGGAGTTTTAGTTTATACAAATACCGACAAAACCAAAGTGTTAGAACTGGAAATGAAAATCAGAAGGCTTATCAGAATAAATTTTTATGAACACAGGATGGACTCAATCACTGAAATAATGCATGATAATAAAATATATACCGTAAGAGACTTTTTTGCTTATAAAATTCTGAAATTAACCAGAAAAATTATTCGAAAAAAGTGCCAAGTTGAAACTTTGAGATATTCTATAACTGAATAAGAGTTGAATGTGATATTTTCAAAGCGAAAAACAAATCAAAAGTTAGCTATAAACAGAAATAAACTCAACAGAGGGTCGATTACACCTAAAATTAGAAAAATGTTCAACTTTGTAATAAATTTTTTTCCCACTTGGGTCAATTTCTTGAAAGGGGCTTCTCGGTTTCAATTAACTAGTTTTAATCATAAATTTTTGGATAATTACATTCTAGGAAATACGATTTTACTGGGCATGCTTTGAGACTTTTTATTGGTCAATAAGTAGAACTTGTTTCTGTTGGTTTCTAAGTTATGGGTAGAAAAGACTACCTGAGAAAACTAAATTATTTTTATATATATATAGAGAATGGTTTAAAGGTACGAATAAAGAGATTTTACTTTTAATAAATGGTTACCAGTAGAAGGTCCATTGCATTGGATCAAAGAGTTTAAGTACTTTTTTTGTTCTCCGTTTAATGAGACTTGTTGGCCTCATTGTGTTGTCCCAAACGATTCTAATTTGTATTTATAAATTTTTATAAATAACTTTGTAACTAGAAATCGTTTGGAAACAATTTATTATTATGATTAATACTATGTTTTTAAATCCCAATTCAAAACATTCACTTTTCTACTGGATTTCCTCTAAACCTTGATCCAGACTTCAAACAGATTGTGTACCACTCTTAACTCAAACTTCAAAGAGGTGACTCAAACTTCAAACAGTTTACTACAGCTTCAGTAATTTCCATTGGGGTTGTTTTCAGTTCTTGATTGTTTTTCAAATTAAAAACCACTCTGGAATATTTGAAATTGAGGAAAATATCAAAAAATTTATTTTAAGAGAAACTCTTCATAATAAACCGTTTGCATTTGTTTTGATTGTTTCTCAGTTTTGAAAGATTTTCAGTTTTTCGAAAACTACCCCCTCAAATGTGTGATTGAATTGTTCAATTAAAAAAGATGGAGATTTTTTTGAATAAAAAGCTACAACATAATTTTTCAAGGAAAAAATATGACCAGCGTAAATAACTTTTTAAGAACTTGCCTGTTTTTTTTTACTTATTCGAAACTTTCCGTGCAAATCAAGGGCGCAATTGAAAAAACAGTTATACGAATTTTTTTTCTGCAAAAACCGCTACGTTCCCACTTTTAAAGAGCTACAGTTTTTCACTCAAAACGGTTTAAATCGACCAGTAAAACGTGAACCATTAAACCGAAAGCGATTTTTTTTCGCACAAGTGCTCTTAATTTTACTTAATAAAACATCTATGGCCATGGAAACTGATTTTGACCCATATTTTGAATTTGTTCAGTTTCCCAAAAAGAACCGTTCCAGTTTTGAGGTTAAGTGAAGATTAACACATTCTTTAAACGCCGAAAAAAAACGATCTTGTGAAATTTTCATATATTTGTCCTGATTTTGTCTTGCATTACGAGGTCAAACTGTCAATTTCGTGAATTGTAAGCGGAGTCCGCAACAGGCCAAAATCGATTTGGTAGCAGAATCCGCAATTTTGGTATTTTTCTTTCATCTTCTTCGCTGTTTTGTATTCCACGGACAAACTCTGGAACGACTACCCATATTCACTCTTTGCGGAATCCGCAACAAAACTAATGTGCCGATAAAATTTTCATAACAGTTATTTTTAGACTGAATCAACGGAAATTTTGTAAATGGAATCCACTTACATTTTGGAACATGTTTAAAGACTTGTCTCGGGAAATTAGGAACATACAGACACAGGATTGTGCGCCCATGCAGTGCACAGTTTCGCCTCGTAATGTAAAAACAAAAACTGTCTAAGAAAAACATGCCAAGTAAAACAGTTGACTGCTGGTTTTGAGTGTCAATTTGTTTTCTGTAAAAAAACTACAGGCGTTCAAGCAAGACGCCAGTCACCAAAGTCATATAAGCAACATCTCAGATCAGATGCATTTCTCAACTTAAAACAACTGTTCAATTGAAACTTCAGCTGCTTCAACCTCAGTTAATACATGACTATCTTGCAGGGTAAAACAAAGCTTTATATTGAACGGAATTGGCTGTAGAGGAACGAGGCGGATCTACCGAGTTAGAACCTTTGTGGTTAACTCATAGAGTAATTTCGGATAGGGTACACCGTCTGATCTTATTTTCGGCCGGATAGATTCGTGCAACTTCTTAGTCTAATACCGATCCTAATCTTACTCTTATACTTACTAGTCTCGGGGTGTTTATCTAGTCTCTGCTAGGCTCAATAGATCTAGAGTATACTGGTTTATTGCGGCTGCTGAAGTTCTCTCGGAGAGGCAACTAATTTCTAAAAGAAATTCAAATCTCTCTGGTGCTGAAATTACAAGTAATTTCAGCACTTACAAATAAGTGGGTTGTTAGTTAGATGGATTATGATTGGTTAAAATTAAATATTTTACAGTGGTAAATATCCAATTTATCCAATTGTAAAATGTAGTTTAGATCAGGTTCCACCCATCCGGGTTTTACAGAGTTTTTTAGAATTATCTTTCTGCAATTTGAAGGATGGATGATGAACGTTGGTATTTGGCGAACATCATATTTTTGTCCGGTTCCTCTTGTTGAAGAAGTTCCAGGACGCTGGAGTTAGGGACATACAATCGTTGCATCGTCTTTTGACAACGACTGTGATCCCCAATGAAATCAATCTGATTTCAAAATGATTTGCTATGACGGGTTTTTCTGTATTATGTAGAGAACTTGTTTTGTGTTCAACCTCGTCTGGGAATGGCGTGAAGATCGTGTGTGGAAGGGATGCCTCGTAACTCGGATCTGTACGTATACTTGAACATCAAGGTGGTCATTGGTCTAGTTCAATGAAGTCCTTTTCTGCGAAATCAAGTCGTACTCTAAATCCTTTGAGTTGTGATTGTGGACGGCATATCGGTTGTGCTTAGCCATTCTTTTGTTCGAGTGTGATGGCATCATCTAGTCTTTGGATGTTCGTCTTTGTTGTTGTGTATTGATCTATACTCTGCAAAGTATAATTAACAGTTTATAAAATTATGTTAATCCAATTTTTTTAATCATGATTTTAGTTAATCGTTTTCACAAAAGCGTTTTGTTTTAGTTTGATTATTTTGAAGGGTTACTCACCCTTGTGTACCTCTTATTAAAAATAGAAGTGTGGTCACAAAGCGTGGATGTAGCGCGGTGGGTTAGGCCGGCTATAGAGCATGCTCAGGACATCCTCTCTGGTGGGTTAGGCCAGGAGTGGGAGTATGATTTCGTGCTGTTTTTTTGAGAGGTCCTGTTATGTGATAACGTTTTATGTTGGGTTTATGTTGGTCTTTTCTTATGTTACTTTGGTCGTGTCCTTTTTTCAAAAATCAAATTGTTTTTGGTATGGGTTTGTCTTGCGACTTTTTTGTGTTTTATTATTTCTGTCTGCAAAAGAATAAATTATCCAGTTTTAAACTAGGTTAATCCGGTTTGGGTACCGTTGGTTTTCTTTTCTTAGTCATGCTGTTATTTTATTACTTGTGGTGTTTAGTAAGCTGCGTTGGTTAGTTTGGTTTAGTATGTAATTCCTTTCCAACCGGGTTAAAGGAAAGTTTGAAACTTGTTATCGTGTGTTGAGTGTGAAAGCTTGAAACTTAAAATCAATATTTAAACAATTCTTTGTGGGCGAGCTGTGCGATTTTGGATAGAATTCTTGTGCGAGTGAATGAAAATATCAAAAGGTTAGTACTGCTTTCTCATTTTATCAATTTCTTGCATAGAATTTGAATTTTACTGCTTTTGGGGGAAATTTAAAACTATAAATTTTCATCGTATTTAATTTTACTGCTTCATGGGGAAATAATTTATAGATTAATTTACTACATTTGGTATAAATTTTATTACATTATTTAGTGCAAGAAATTAATTAATTTTAAAAGAATTGTAACAAGTTTGTATTTTTCTTTTTCTTTTCTGTTTTTGTAGGTGATCGTGGTATGAAGACTAGAAATATAAATGAAACATTAATAAAAATGGTTAGTACTAATTTATATTTATTATTGAAGAGTATTTAAAATTATACTTACCTGTTAATCGTCTGGGAAAAAGCCATGGGGGAAGATGTCGTGTAACATATCTGATGTTGTTAGTAATTTGGTTAGTATGCGAATGATGTTTTTAGTTTGGAGCAGTGGCCAGAGTAATTGAAGTGCTTTAATGGTTTTTAGTTCTTCGGTGCCTACTGCAAACTCGTAAGCTGTGTTTTGAATGAGGTTATATATTTTGTCATTATATTTAGTATTGTGAATGAATTCTAATATTGTTATTTCTATAGGCTGGATAAATTCATGCGGGATAAGGAAGGGTCTGGATTCTTCTGCATTAAAGGTCTTCGTGATGGGACAAAATATATACATTTGTGTTACTGGGTCATAGTTGCGGAGGATGCCGTAGAGGTTAATATCTTTGATGCAATATGTAAAATTAAGGAAAAATGGTGATGTGTATTTTGAGTTAAGAAACTGAAAACGATGGTGTGGTTGTCTTGATGGGGTATGCAAATCAAAATGATTTTGGATGAAACGATAGTATGTATATGTGTGGGTTTGTTTAGTGCGTAACATAATATTGTGGGAGCAGTGCAAATCGCGTTCATGTGGTGAAAGAAAGTGAAGAGTTAGTGAAAATAACTAAAATTTGTCATGGAAACTTTCGTAAGCTTGAATATCAGCTAGTGCTTGAGAAATGATGTGATCATATTTTCTATCAAAAATATTAAGTGTGAATATATATGACGTTTTGATGAAAAATTTTTCTGTTAGTTGTGGGTTAGCGAAGCGGTCTTCATCTAAAAATTGGTCTTGATTAGGTCGGATGATATTATGGTCGTAATATTCTATTGTTATTTCGTTAGCTCGGGGTGCAGTGAATGTTTTTAGTAATTTTTTATATCCAACGTAAGTAAATTGTCTATATGTGTGTTGTAGTGAGTCTATATAACATGTCTTTGTTCATTTTTATGTTGTCATGAGTATTAGTTAGTGGTAGGCAAAGAGGGTTTGTAAAATGATAATAAGCTGTCCAATGAAGAAGTGTTGGCATTAAAACATGTTCATCTACAAAACTACGTGTGTCATTAGTACCGTTAGGTGTGTTTAATGTATATTGTGGAAATGAAGGTAAGGTGATTGCTAGAAAATTTTTTCTTGTTGGTGTGTTGCGGGTGATTAATATATTCGCAGGCTATTCCGGGTTTGGTCGGGAATGGGTGATTCGTGAATTTTCTTTTAAAAGTGCGATAAGCTCGGTTAGTGCTACTAGGTGTTTCGGTGGATGTGGATGATTTGCTAATGATGCAGTGTAAGCTGAGGAGGGTGTAGGGAAAAAGTGGGTTTGAGGATTCTTTTGTGGATGACAATTGATGTATTGTGAGGGTGTTAGGGTTTATTAACTGTTGTTGTAAGGTAATAAAGTTATCGAGTTCCTGGGAAAATTGGGGGGTATCTGGAGAATTATTATATGATCGGTCGGAGTGAAGTGGAGAGTAGGTTGGGGTCACTTGCAAAGCATAAGAAGGAGTGGAAACGGATGGGAGTGAATTATTTGATGGGATTGGTTGAAAAGGGGGTTTTGAAAAAACTGAGGAGTTGGTCTGAGTATTATTTGATGGAGATGGTTCGGAGTCTGCAAATTCGTCAGGGGTTTCTATATTAGGATAATTAAGTTGTGAGGTAGAGTATAAAACTGAAATGTCTGAGTTAGTATCAGAATTCGTGCCTGATGATATATTAATAATCGGAAAATCGGGTGGTGGGAAAGCAAAAAGTGGGATTATTGGGATTGGAGTTTGGAGGTTGGCTGGGTGGGAATTTGAGCGGTGTAGGGCTCCAAGTTGTCGGCTCATTGTGGGCTAAAAAAAATGATTATTTTGAGACTGAAAAGTGGTGGTGTGGGGTTGTTCTATAATTTGTTCGTATGTATTATCATTTTGTGAATGATGTGTCATTATATGTTGGATGGGACTCTGTGGTATATTTGGTCTAGAATTTGGGTTATTTGTGATTGCTAGATTTCGGAAATTACGTGGGACTAATGCTAATGGATGGTTTTGTGGTAGGGGTGGCAACTGTGGTGCGGTAGCTGTTATTTCTATATTATTATGTTCTTCGTCATAAGTGTTCTGTCTTGTGGATATTTTCGTGTTATATATTCTTTTGTTTGTGCGTCTAAAAGTATCTTTATTATTGATGATGAAAAAATTCCAAAAAATCCTGCAAACAGTATGCGTGCTACACTTGCTTGTCTGTTTATTTGTGTGTGTATAGCGCATGTGTTATAGATTTCTTTTAAAAGCGAGAAAAGAAATCCTATAAAGTTAAACATTGCGTATAAGATAGTTAAATTTTCTAAGATGTAACAGGGCCATCCTAGAAAAGCTAGAATTTCATTTTTTAGGGTGACAAAACTGAAAATATTGATTGATGAAACATCTTGTCGTCTGTATTTTTCACCGTTTAAATATATATAGTCTTTAATGTCTTTAAAATATCCGCTATAATCTTGTGTATAAATATCAGCACATCCTGCGGTTTCGGCAAGTTTTCTTGAATTTTGATCAATTGACTGTCCCTGTATAGTGTTCATTTGTGTTAATAATTCTTGAAATTGTTGTGTTCTAATGTGATGTTGGATATCTGATTTAGAATATAATCCAATTGATTGAATATCAATATTTGGATTACGAGCAAAAGCTCTGATGCTTTCGGGTGAAATTTTTTTGAGTGGTTGCATTAACATAAGGTATGGAGTAAGGAGATAGTATTTATCTTCATCAGGATTCAACTGTACTACATTGTGGCTATTTTCTGATCCACATGGGACTGCGGTATCCCAAAAATATGTTCGTCTTGAAAGTGTGTCAACAAAATGTACTTTATTTTTATAGAATATAGGGATTCTTTTATAACAACGTTTATTTTCAAAAACATATAGTGGTGATAATTTTTTGGTACAAGTATAAAACCATAAAATATTTCCTTCGTAGTCTAGAAAAATTGATCTATTTCCTGATAATAAGTATCCTGCGTAGGGTATTTTTAATACTGCTAGTGCGAGTGATTGTAGGATTTGTATCCTTTCCAACTCGCATAATTGGTGAATTGTTTCTAGTTCGGAGAGTGACATTTCTTGAAAAATTCGATTAATTGTGTAGTCTAACTTCTTATCTAAGTGAATATCATAATGGATGTTACCGAAGTAGGTGTTATTCATCAGTGATAGTTCTTGTAAACGTGTACTTCTACTGTCATGAGGCTTTAGTTTTGCACCAGGTTGACCTGTGCTTTTTTTGAAAGTTTAATGGTATGTATGATGTTCCTTCATTTAGAGGATGACTTGTAGCATAAGGGTCAAAATTTATTTTTCCAGTGGTCATGTCGAAACCTTTTATTGTGTTTTATGAAGTGGGTTTCTGTATTTGCATGCAATTTCTGTTTCTTGATATATTTGGAAACGTGTTAATTTATTTTCTATATCATGAATATTTCTGAAATCATTACTTTGTTTTCGAGATGGGTTTACTTGTTCGTATGGAATTGATTCTATAAAATATTTTTCATGAAATTTTATCATTCGAGCGTGTATTTTTGCTACTTGAAATGTTGTGCATGTATCTTCGGGAAACCAAACAATTGTTGCTTGTGTCCGTGTTGTAGGGTCACAATGACCTTGATCATTTTTGCAAGGTAATCTAATTCTTTGATAGATCATTGTGTTATCTGATAAATCTCGTGTGAGTTGTAATTTTTCAAGGTGTATTTTCCAATCAAAAAACATTATTTCTTGATATCCTTTATTTTTTGTGTCTGCTTTGCAGTTTGAGTGTTTATTTAATCCAATGTGTGGTATCCAGTGTTTATCGTGTATGTCATAAATTAATCTTCCGTGTGCGCCGTTGTATGGGTATTTTTCGTCTAGTTTTATATGTCCTTGATATCGTTCAAGTTCTGCTTGATGTACAGAATCGGCAAAGACTTGAAAATTTACTATTTTTCTGTCTGTGTTTTTATTTCTTGTGATGTTTAGTCTGAGTAGTTCGTTTTTACAATCATCGGGATATAGATGTAAAAGTCGTTCTATTTTACTTTGATAGAATGATTCGTGATCAAGTCGGTTTTTATTTCCATTTGAAATTTGAGAACAGTGTACTTTCTTTTCGGAAAATGTTGCTGTAAATTTATATCCTGTGACTGTTGTTGATCGGGCTTTTGAATACATTGTTGCTATTACATTTGTTTTGTAGTTTCTATAGCTTGTGGTTCTGTTTCGCATTGTGATACTTGATCTATTGCATATTTGTGAAGTGTTTTTTGTTCGTTTTCTTCACAATCGTAGTGTGTTACTAATAAATCCTGGGGTCCTGTGCGAGGAGAAGGATTTGTGTTCTGGTCGGAAAATATTAGAAAAAAGATCTGTTGAAATGTTAATATTTTTAGAATATACATGTGTATGATAATCCTGAGTATGGGTTATAAAATGTTATATAACCAATTGTGTTTTTGGTATATCGATCGTATTTATATATTACTTCAGTTGTTATAAATGGTGTTGGTAGCGATTGAGCTGTTATATTTGGTGGATTTAATGGGTAAGGATATTGAACAATATAAATAAGTTTGATCGTGATTTCGAATTTCAATTGGAGACTATTTTGTTGAAGTCTTTGAATATTATGTTCACGAATATCTTCGTGGATATCTTGTCGATATTGTAGTCTATTGAGTCCCCAACTGTGGAGTCGGTTACTATCTTGATGTTGTCCAAATAATGGTGGGGGTGCTACGAATGTATTCCAATCTAATCGTGAAGGGATATTTGTTGATGATTGTTCTCGATATCTAGCGTCGAGGTTAATTGGAAAATTTAAAGGGAAAAGCGTCGGTGAAATCTGGCTTAATGATGGTGTTGACGGTAGTGATAATGTTTCTGGTAGTGATGATGATGTTGTTGTATCCGTAGAAATGTCTATTGGGTCGTTTACGAAATTTGGTTAACCTTGTGTATATGAGTGCGTTGCCCAATATGGTAGTCGTGTTGGATTGGGGGGTTAAAGGGATTTTCACGTATTTGTTCAGATGTTGGTGTTGAACCTAAGTAATCTGAGGGTATACTTGAGGTGCTACGTTGTGAAAGGAGTGGGGGAATTTCTGGTAATGTACTATTTGGGTTTTCTGAAGTAGTTGGTGTTGGTGATTGGGGTATATCAAAATGAACTCTGGGGGTTTGAAAACTTCTGTTTCGTCGTGGATGTATAATTTGTCAGTCTATTTCAACTGTATTTTGGTTTGACTAATGTTTCTTATTCTACTTAATTCCTGTGGTAATGTGGGGTACAAGTTATATGTTGGTTCATTTAGGGGTGCCTGTCGCTTAACTGTTTCTAATGGTTCGGATAAGCGAGCGTGTCGTTCTCCAAACGTGTATGGATTATCTTGGAAAGAACTTCGTGTGGATATTTGGGGGTTTTGGGTAGTAGTAGGTATTGTCGGATTTTCTTGGGATGATGTCGGTGAAGACTGATTTTGCGATTGTTGGTTAGCAATTTTTGAAGGTATTCTGATTGATTTTTCTAGTGGAAAAATTTATGTTTATTGTAGTATTCTTCAATGAAAAGATTTAGAAGGATTGTTGCTAAAGCGAATTTGATTATTGCTTTTTTTATACATTTGCACATTGTCAATACTAGGGATGATAAAAATGTTATGAAAATTACAAATGGTAAAAAAATATCAGTTCTACTAAAATTTGTTCGTATCATTTAAATAGACTTTGGATTATCGTACCTGTGAATATGGTCAATGATTTGGGAAAGTTGGAGATAGATTTCAAATAGGGAGTAGAATATTAAAAAAATGTTGCAAAAAGTTATTAAATTGATTATAAAAGCTTCAAAAGTATCAAATAGAAATATGAATAAAAGTTTGAGTAGTATGAAAAAGTTTATGAAAATTTATAAATAAAGATTGTATTAAGATTGTATACTTAAATTGAAAATTGTATTTTTAAAGATATTGACTGATCGAGAGAAGAGCATTTAAAGAAATGATTTCTTTGTTGAATATTTTTTGTTGTTCGAGGCGAGATTCAAGTGTGGTCGAGTTTTTTATTGATTTTTTGACAAGTGGGTTGAGTTTTGTGAAAAGTTGTTGGGGGCTAATTTTATGGTGTTTGAGGGGTCTTCTTTGCTTTATTTTTATTTTTTGGGTGATCTGGGTTTTGTTTAGATATTTGTACTAAAGGCCAAATGAATATGGTCGTTTTTTACTTTAGGCTAATTTACCATTTTTGGTTGGAGGGTTTTTGAGGTCTGAGTTGGGAAAATATTTTGATCTTTGCGTTATTAGATAGGGCAGGGTTGTGATATTATGGTGGTATTTATTTTAGTTGTCAATTTTAAGCGGGTTGCTTATTTTTGACCTGGAGGTTGTAAAGTTATAGTTATAGATATGCCTGGAGTTTAAAATTATTCGGCTAATAAGTTGGTGTTAGAGATATAGAAGGTGACGGACTTAAGTGAATCCTATTGGCTGAATCTGAACTAGAATTGTTGCGTGTTTGTCAGCATGTTATTTTGAAAAATGAAAGTTCAAAATGATCCAGAGGTGCAAAGATTATTAATTTTAAAATTAAAGTTGTTTTTGAAATTCAACTTTCTATAATATTTTAGATTGTGGGATGAATGTTTTGTAGTTTTTACGTGGTTGATTTCTAAGTCATGATGATTCCCTATCTTCTGATTTTTCACTTGTTCTTGTGGTAGAATTTTTTCTATCATTTTTCTATTTTTTCTTTCTTTTTGAGGTATTTTTGTGTCCGGCGTTTTTGTATTGTTTTGAGTTGTGGTTTGTTTTTGATTTTGTTTTTCATGATGAACGTTGTGTTGTTCATCTATTTCTTTTTCTGCATGTGAAGGATTTTGAATAACTTTTAAACCTGTGAAAGAATATAGTTAGGTTAATTTGCGTAGCGCGTATTCTTCTGAGTAGTAGGGCAATAGATTGTTTCGATGTTGAACAATTTCTTTTTTAGTTGAACCTGTAAGTTTATACGTTATGTCAGTGAGTTTGGCAATTATTTGGTATGGTCCTTTTCGAAGGGGTTGTAATTTTTTAGGATTTCCTTTTTGTGTATTAAAGTTAGGTATTAAGACAAATGTTGGTGTAAAGCGGGAATTAATTTGGTCGTTAATATTTTGCCTTTGTAACAATTTCTTTGTTACTTTTTGGTAAATTTCGTTGTGTTTTTTTATCTTTATTGAAAACCCACTCGGTGTGTGTGCCGGAGGCTAATTTAAGAATTTGTGGTTGATGAAAATGATCTTCATCATGTGTGTGTAAAGGTAGATTATAACATATTGAGTCTTTATTTGGTTGGCAATAACCTTGTGCATTTTTATGGGAATTTGCTGTAAACATAATTGGTTTACGTGGCTTTTGATTAAAAACCAATTCGTATGGTGATATTCGTAGAGTTGTCGTGATTTGTGAATTATATGCTAAGGGAAATAATTTTACATCTGCTGACCATTCTGTGTATTTTGTATCATTTCCATTTATGATACATCTGAGATATTCTTGTAGTGAACGGTTCATACCTTCGACTAAACCGTTTGTCCAAGGTGCATGAGATGTACGTGGTTTATGTTTGATGTTATATAAGTGGAATAGTGTGATGATTTCTTTATTTATGAATTCTGTACCGTTGTCTGTAACTAAGATTTCGTGTAATCCGAATTTAGCTATCCAGTGTTCATAAAGCGTCGTGTAGGCATAATAAGCGCTACAATGTGGTACTGGGTTGAGTGCTACATAATGTGTAAATGCATCAACAATTACCATAATGTAGGAGTTTCCTTCAGAGGATGGTGAAATTGGTCCGTTTGTATCGAATGAAATGCGATGGTTAAAATATAAACTTTGTCCTTTAAAATCTTGTTTTTGTGCTATTTGTTTTTGATTTGGGTAAGGTTTGTTTAATTGACATACTATACAATCATTGCGTAATACTTTTATCCAAATTGGTGCGTTTGGGAAATGAAAATTTTGTATAAAGTTTGAGTATGTTTTCTCTGATCCGGAGTGTCCTTTAGTATTTTGTGTATGTGAGATGTTAAAAGCTATTAATATCATACTTAAAGGAAGACAGGGAACTTTAGAATAATTTAATTGATATTCTAAAAGATCTGTATTTTCATTAATTGCTGTGTTATTAAATTTTCGGTAATATCGGAGGAGTGTTTTATTTCCTAAAATTGTGGTATCTGCGTTTACGGGCTTAGTTTTATATTTGTGCTATGATTTTAATTGTCTAATTACTGGGTCGAGGTTTTGATATTGTTTTAAGAGTTCAAGTGTAATTTTATCTGTTGGGGGAGAAAAAAATTTTCAATTTCTAGTTTTGATAGGGGAATTGTGTCAAGTGGGTCATGGAGGTCAAAAACTTGATTTATTGTGTGTTTTGAATCATTTGTTTGTGGTCCTGATAAATTTATTTTATCGGTTAAATTTTCTTTTTCAATTAATGGAAAAAAGTCTTTTTTATGCGAGTGGTGTTTTATTCTTTTTTGTTGAGTGTTATTTTTTATCCATTGTGAGTATGGAATTGGTTCCTAGTAAATCAACTTCGTAGTGATTATTTTGGCAATCTAAGTAAAGTGGAAAATGTTGTAGGTTATTTATCTGTGATTGATCAACGTCAGTTTTTACTGCATATTTGCATTCTAGTCGTGGTGATGTTTCATCTTTTGCGAGATAAAATTTAATATTTTTTGGTATTTCAACTGTAGTTTTTCGTGTGAGTAATTCAGGTGGCGTATTTCGACTTAATGTATCTGGTAACGCAAGATTTTTTCCTGCTGTCCAAACTATATGTAAGTTTGGAAATTTCATTAGAATTAAATGAAATCTATAAACTCTATGATTTGGATTTGACTTTTGTGTAAAGAGAAAAAAAAAATTGGTTTATGATCTGTGAACAGAACTGTTGGGTGTTTTGATCCAAGTATCAGAAATTCATATTCTGTAAGTGTATAAATTATAGCTGTACATTCTCTCATTAGAGCTGAGAGTCGTAGCTCTGCTTGAGTGAATAATCGTGAATTTGCTGATATAAGGTTCATTTTATTTGTACTACTATGTGATTGTAGCAATGCTGCGCCGATGTCAAAATTTGAAGCATCGCACATTGCATAGAATGGTTGATTTGGATCTGGAATTGTATTTGAAATTTGTTGAGTTAAAAGTCTTTTAATTTCTTCAAATCGTGTTTGATGTTCAGTGGTCCATTCAAAATTATTTTGTTGTCTGAGGATGTTATAGAAGGGTCTTCAGTATAATTGCATTTTACAAACATATTTTTTTAGGAAATTTAACATTCCAAGGAATTCTTGGTTTTTCTTTTTATTTATTGGTGGCTGAAGTTTTTGAATAGCATCAATGCGTGATTTTAATGGAGAAATAGTGTTTTGTTCAATATTATGTCCTAAAAATTTAACTCGTGTTAGAAAGAAGTGTGATTTATCGGGAGCGGCCTTCAGATTTTCGTTCTGAAGTATTTTATGATACTGTTCTAAAACTGTAAACATTTCTTCTTTGGTTTGTGATTGCATAAAAACATCGTCTAAATAGGTAATGGCATTTTTCTTGAATTAATGGTCTAAAAGTTTTACTCATAAAAGCTGAAAAAGCTGCTGGTCCTATGGATATTCCATAGAATAAGCGATTAAATTCATATTGCTGATTTCCAATAACAAATTGTGTTAAACGTCGTGATTGTTCATCTAGTGGCATTTGATTGTATGCACTATTCATATCTGCGGTTGTAAATTGTTTTCCATTTATCTTTGTTAAGATAACTTGTATTGGTTCAATAGGCCAATTGCATTTTGATTCATCAATTATTGAATTGAGATATCTAGCGTCTAAAACTATTTTTAGTGATTCACCTTTTGCTAGAATGATAACCGGGTTGATAAAAGTGTTACCTTTTGGTTGTTTTTCCTTATTTACTGG
This sequence comes from Symsagittifera roscoffensis, assembly GCF_963678635.1. Classification (NCBI taxonomy): domain Eukaryota; kingdom Metazoa; phylum Xenacoelomorpha; order Acoela; family Convolutidae; genus Symsagittifera; species Symsagittifera roscoffensis. Next base: position 31,363,140 of record NC_087065.1, on the reverse strand, counting down.
TGAGATAATTTTGTATTGTTCTAAGATGTCAAGTAATCTATTTACTTTGTCGTGTAAGTGAATTGGTACTTTACTGGCTCTTTGTTTTTTGAAAAGTGCGTCGGGTTTTAACGGGAGATGCAGTGATGAACTGATTTTTCCAACGTCAAATTTTGATGTTGCGTAGACTGCTGAGTATTTTAACAGTTGCTTTGCTACTTTATCATATTCGGTTTGTGTAATTTGTGAATGTTCAAAATTAAACATTGTTAAAAATTTTTGTTGTTCTTTTGTGTAATTTGTTATATTGAATGTTGGTTTAAAATATGGTGTTTTTGTGAAGTAATCTGTGTTTCTTTTTTCATTACTTATTATAATATTTATGAATAATTCTTCGTCAAGAATTGTGGATTGGCAAATATCTAATAATTGGAGTATATTATTAACGCGGTAGGCTACTTCATTTATAGGTGAAATTGTAGCATTTGTTTCACAATATCCTAAAAGTCCTAAGGGTAATGTTACTTGATATGGTGTATTGTTATACACGTGTAACGAAATGATATCGGAATTCGTGTTTTTCAAATATTTGATGGATGAGATTGTGATTTTGAAAAATTTGTGAATAGGTTTAAATTCAAAGTCTGACATAAAAAGTTTTTGTTTATTTTGACTTTTATCATACTGGTGAACTTGTTTTATTGAAAAATTATATATATTTCCTGATAGTGGTTTCAGGTGTTTCCGTTGTTGATTGTAAATTGGGTAAAATTTTGAGAAGAATGGTGGCTGTTTGTTTATTCTTTGGAAGAATGTTAGGGCTGTATTTTTTGTTTTTGTGTACTTATCTTTGATTAGTATTTTACTATTTAAGATGTTGATTGTTTTTATATATTTAGATATAAATGGTATGCCAATGATATTGTGCTTAATATCAGTAATATGAAATATTTGTTTAAACGATTTGTTTGAAATTTTGTTTTGTTCCATTGTTCTCGTGGGGAGAAGGAATAATTGGATTTTTCCATAATTTACTAATGTTGATCCTTGTGCTGTTGCTAGTTTACTAGAGGTTGCAAGAGGCGTTAATTTTGGTTGTAATGTTTTTATTTCATTCCATGTGGGAATATTTATTATATTTGATTCTGCTCCTGAATCAATTAAAAAATCAATTTCAAGATCTGGTGGTTGAAATTCTTTGTTTCTTGGGCTTTCTAGGAGAAATGGTATTGTCCAAATTTTTTCTCTGGGTTGCTCTTTTTGTATAATTTGATAAATATGTTTTGTGTTTGAGCATTGTGTTTCATCTTTTTCATCGGGTTTAATTACCGTGTTAATTTCGTTTACTTCTTGTGCAGTTTGTGTAGTATCACTGGGTCCAATATAGTAATTGTGATGGAGTTCCAATTGATTTTCAGATATATGTGAAGTGAAAGGTTGTTCATATATGATAGGTTCATAGTCGTTTTCGACTGTTATCATAATTACAATGATGGTATTTTCTGTATCACTTTCTGATCATCAATTCACAATTTATATGATTTAGTTGTAGTTCGTTACTTCCTGTGTCATCAATACCTGGAGGGTCTGATGTTGTTTCATCATTTGTCTGCACTTGATTAATGTGTCTTTGATGTTTTGGTGTGCTACTTCTGTATCGATGTTTAGAATCATGGTAATGGTTATTATTCCTGTGTGGTGATTGGGAATAATTTCTATATCGATTATTGTAAGTTGTGTTTCGATTTTGTGAAATATTTCGTGATCTGTTTTGATAATTATCGTTTGATCTGTGATACTTTGATCTATTATATGAATTAATTCTTGATCGATTGCTCGGGTAATTTTGATTTCGATTGTTTGAATAACTTCTATTCTATTTTGTGAATAGTTTCTATTTCTGTTGTATGATGAGTTTCGTGATTGATTATTGGAATAGTGTCTATTCCTTGGGTTTGATTGGGAACTGGATCCAGAAACAAATTGTGTTGTATTGGAATTTGATCGTGAATAGTTATTTTGGTTATTTTGGCTATTCGATCGATTATATCTATGTTGTGAGGAATTTCGTGTATTTCTTCGTTCGGGTGATCTTCCTCTATAACTTGAGTTATATGGTGATTGATTCCTTGTGTAATTTGTGTTGTTCGGAAGTGGTTTTCCTGAACTGTTAATACTGTATATATTTTTGTTTGGTAGATTTTGGTCTTTTTTCATGTATTGATAGAATGATTTATTTGGTTTTTTTAGGCTTTTGAGGTTTATTCTGATTGTCTTGTTGTTTTTGTCTACGTTCGGAAATACTGTGTCCGTATCGTCGGCAATAATTACACCATTTTTTGAAAGATGGTTTGCCTTTAAATTTTGGATGTTTTTCGTAGATATTTACTATTTCAGTGATTTTTTTAATCAAGTCTGTGTCTGATTCCTGTATGTTATTTATATGTGTAGTATTTGTTTCAATTCGATTAAAATATTGTAGTTTTAGATTTTCTGTTTCTTCGAGTATCATTGTGGTTTCTGCTTGTTCTAGTTTATCTACTAATTTTCGAAAATCTAAGTCTGGTTCTCGAATTGAGGAAGGATGAGATGCTCTCTTTTTTATTGCTATTCTCCTTAATTGAGGTGTTAAGGTCATCATTAAAATTTCTGTCATTTTTGTGTTTTTATAGTCATGTGTATTAAGTGAGTATGCTTTTCGAATTAGTGTTTCGATACGTACTGCTAATTGTTTAATTGTTTCATTTGGTAATCTTCGAATTTCATTACATAAAACTCTTTGGTGTTGTTTGTTTCTTTCAGAGTCAAACATTTTCGAAAATTCTTGTGTGATTCTTTTTCAGTCTGATTTCTATGGGTAATACTGAAAACCATTTTTGAGCTGCGCCATCTAGGGTTGTTTGTATTAGTGCTGTACGTCAATGTATCCAATTTTGATGTAGTGGCGTTTTAATTGGTTCAGATAACCTTCTACAGAATATTCAGGGTCTGTTCCTGTGAAAACCATCAGTGGTTTATGGGATGTTATTGATGATCCACCCATGAGGTATGGATTCCTTGTCATCTGTTGTGATTCTGCGGCATTTGGCATTTGTGAAAAATTTGAAAGTTGATTTTTTGTTATTTCGTGTTGCTGAAGGTAATATGGAAGCGGTATTTCATTTTGCATTTGAGTTGGTTGATAAGAATGCATTAACATTGGATTTTGTGGTTGTATTGGTTGAAAAGATTGTGTATTAAATGGGTTTTGTATATGCATTTGTTGTGGATTTTGTATATCTGTTGGGTTTTGTGGGTAAATTTTCATATTTTGAGATGGTTGAGATTATCGCGGTCTCTGTGTGCGATATTCTTTAGTATATGGTGCAAAAATATCTGGTTGGTGATAATCATCTTCATCAGATGATAAATAGTTTGTATCATATGGTGTATGTTGTTTATTTTTATTTTGTTGAAAGAATGGGTAATTTTCAGTATAATCCTGTGTAGGTTGTGGATTATCTGGAAAATTTACCGTAATGGTCGATGTTTTTGGGAGATTTTAATAATGGGAACATACGTGATTTAAATTTTGTGTGTTTTTTCGGGGAGGTTGGTTTGTTCTTGGTTTGTGGGCATAATTATAATTGTGTTCTGCAAAGGTATTGCTTGTGAATGGTTTTCGTGTTTTTGACGGTATTGTCATTGGTCTATACGTTTGATAATCCATATGTGAATATTTTGGACTAACCGAAGGTTTTACGGTTGATTGTAAGGTTACCTGTGTTAGTGATGTATTTGTATTTCTTGGTGTTGTCAGATTGGGGTGTATTGGTGAATCACTTTGTTGTGTAGTTGTTGTTGTTTGGACGATTTCTTCATTTATGAAGTGTGATGGTGTTTGAATATCTTGTTGTGTAAGATTTCTAGTTCCATTAAGGTTTTCATTATGTATGACCAACGAATTTAAACTGTTATTTCGTGTATCAGGTAAAAATGTAATATAATTCAATGGTGTTGCATCAATGGTTAATGGTATTACTTTTACATAATCTCTGTGATAAGATATTGTACTTATTGCTGGACTTGAGATAGCTTGTAGAATATTTAGAAATGCATGATGAGACCATTTAGGGTCGCAAACGTAGTCTGTTTGTTCTGAAAGAACAGTGTCGTCATTTGTATTTTGAGGTCTAAAATTTTTTCTTGCTTGTGAAATTAAATCTAAATTGTGGGTGAAATAATCTATTATAAACCATGCTAAAATCTTTTGTAAATCATGTTTAGTGTGTTGTGAAACATCATCTTTGGTGAAATTTTCGCGAATTATATGTAGAAATGTTGAAAATACTGTGATTTCATTTAGTACTTTTGTATGTCTGGATGTTTCAGTTGGTGAGATACTTTGAACTTCAGTTTTTTCTAATATAGATATATAACTATATATTATTGCAAAAACTTCGTTAGTGAATACGGAGTTTGCTCTTTGTGAGTTATGATATTGTATGCTTTTGATATCTTCTATGAAAACTTTCGAAAATTCCAATTCAATATCGTCTGTTTCAATTACATATTTACGATGGGCTGTTTTTGGTGTGCTGAATTCTATGGTGTAGATTCCATATTGTTGTGTTAGATTACATATGTCTTTCAAATAATGTTCAATAATTTGTCTTTTGATTTTTACATCTGGGAATTTTTGTTTGCATGGGCTGATTCCTGGTTCAAACAAATTTACGAGTAAGTTCTTGCAAAAATCGTGTTGTCCTCTATCATCGAGTGAATCTATAAGGAAAAAACTGAGGGAAAAACTGCTTCGTCATCTGGACTATCGTCACTTTGAGTGTGGCTCATTTTTTCGTTTGATGACTGTTAATATATAACTATCGATGTGTCGAATTGGTTGATTCCAATTATACAAGTTCACTGGTTTGTGTTTGTATTGCTTTTTTATTCTTCTTTTTCCTCTTTTTGATGAATTTGAAGTTGTTTCTGAGTCGGAAAGAAATAATTGATCATGGATGGGGCAATTTTTATCTATTGATTCTTTTAATTTGTATAGTTTGTCTAAACTGCTGGCTTCTGATTCAGAAAATCGTTTTTATTTTTTGAAAATCTTTTTCGTGTGATTTGTCTTTGTTTGTTTATAATTTTCCTTTTTATTGTTTGTCGTTTTGTTCTAATGTATCCAACCGTTTGTGTATGAGGTGTGATTACAAGATCGTATTTTTTGTTATCTATTTCACAGTTGTTTAGAACGATTGTTTGTTTATTTCCTAAATTTTTGAATGACAAGGTTTAGGATGAGGGATGCAAGAAGTTGTTAGTTATTTCTATTTCCTTAGACTGTTAGTCCTTACGATTTTTTGGCTAGCTTAACCTGGGTCTTTTTGTTCAGGGTTGGAGAGAAAAGTATATCGATTCCGAAGAATGATTTTTTACTTTCTCGTGATTAGTCTAAGCTAAGGTGTTAACTTACTTAATCTTACTTAGGGGTAGTGATTGTGTTCAAGGGTTGGAGAATAGTAGATCAATCCACAAGGTTCAGGTATAATTAGAACGCAAGTAGTTCGTTAGATACTATTTTACACTTACTAAGTCTAAGATCTATCCTGGGTCTGGTAAGAGGAGGGTTCAAGTGAAGGATGAATAACCGAAGTTCTTCACTGTTTATCTTACTTTGAATGGTTAGTTTTATTGAAAAGTTTCTTTTAGTCCTGGGTCTTTTGGAAAGGTTGGATAGTGAATCGACGTTTGAGGTCGTTAGACACTTGCTAAGTGTGTGGGGGAGAACAAAATTGTTCTTTTTGATCCAAGGATAGACCTTGATGATCAGGTTTTAAATTTAATGAGATAGAAAATTTATTAAGATCCAAGGATAAGCCTTGATGATCTGATTTTTCAAAATTAAGTGAATTTAAGTTTAAAATGGTTTAAATTTATTTAATAAAAAGATTTAGTTTTTCAATGATATTAGTGAGCTGATGATTGCTGTTATGTTTAGGTGATGAAGCTGGAACAACAGGATGATTTATGATTACTAACAACTTATTGTCATGCTACTAATTTTTATTTTTATTTTCAATAAATATTTTTCAAATAAGTTTTATATAAAACTGCAGAAATTAAGAGAACGATCTGAGATCTTTTTATCAATCGTTGTACATTAAAAATTTTGTTTACCGCCTGAAATGATCATGAAGGTTTACTTCAAAATTTTATGTTTGCAAATGAAAATCTAATTTCATTGCTAATAAGATTCTAAATACAAAAGTTTGTGTTGGCTTTTGCCGTACAACCATAAAACTAAATGGTAAGTTTCTACTTAGTCGTATATCGTCTCTTGTCCGAGGTCTTCTTCCAATACCATGTAGTTCAAGTATCGTTCGGAATATCGGCTCTGATCTATTGAGTCGTAGAGACATTTCAATTAAATTACTATCGTGTAACATTTTGAAATTGTTTTGTCTAAATTCTAGTCTATATTTTGTTAGTTCTAAGCTATTAAGGTCTTATTCGAGACTTATGGTCGCACCAGATGAGTTAAGACCGATGTGGTTAACTCATAGAGTAATTTCGGATAGGGTACACCGTCTGCTCGTCACGCTATCTTATTTTCGGCCGGATAAATTCGTGCAACTTCTTAGTCTAATACCGATCCTCTTAGTCTAATAATCTCACTCTTATAGTTACTAGTCTCAGGGTGTTTAACTAGTCTCTGCTAGGCTCAATAGATCTAGAGTATACTGGTTTATTGCGGCTGCTGAAGTTCTCTTGGAGAGGCAACTAATTTCTAAGTTAAATTCAAATCTCTCTGGTGCTGAAATTACAAGTAATTTCAGCACTTACAAATAAGTGGGTTGTTAGTTAGATGGATTATGATTGGTTAATATTAAATATTTTACAGTGGTAAAATATCCAATTTATCCAATTATAAAATGTAGTTTAGATCAGGTTCCACTACAGACATACACAAGTTTTTTTTGGAATACAGGATATTTTCAAAATTTGTTTTTTTTTGAAATCTTTTATATTACAAATGATTGGGTTAGTGAATGGATTTTTTTGCAGTAAGCAGCAACAACTTGCGGAATTCTGATTTTCAAATTCTTTGAACTGGATTACTTGCTTGCGCATGTTTTCGCGATTTACAGAAGTTTCACTGATTTTTATTGAGAACAGGCTTCCATCGTGCGGATTAAAAACAACCGTAAAAAAAGAAAACAAAACTGTAGGACTAATTTGTAAAAATCAGTTTTATTTTGCTGAAAAAGATGAGGTTAAAATTTGCACGAAAATCACCAGCTTTTTATGGTGCAATGTTTTTTCAGAACATCGAACCAAAAATACACCATTCGTTTCGTTTGTTTCAAAATCAGGAATGTAGAAAGAGTCAATTGCAGTAAAAATAACTACAACTGACCTTATTTACCTCCAATATTTTGAACAAAGTGAATTGACCCGTTTAAAAGTTGATAAATTACGTTTCAAATGCTGCGATGCATAAACATCAAAAAGAAGCGTCAAAATCCAAGCAACTTTTGTCTTCCTCGTTTTTCAGCCTAGGATGGCCAAAATTAAAAAAAACAAGGTGAACAGGTTAACTTTTTTGTTTTATCCGGTTTTTTAAAAATGCACGATAGTAGTTTTTCAGCTCAAGAAGCAGTGATAACTCATTCGATTGCGAAAACATGCCGGAACTAAAAAATAACAATCAGTTGATAAAAATAAGAATTTGTTCGGCTCCCTCTTTGGCTAGCCAATCAGCCATTTTGTTGTTATCTACTTTCTTGGGTTCAAAAACCTGTACAAACTTGGCGTCTAATGAGGCTATTGTCTAATCAAGTTGCATCCGCAAGTCCTTGTTCAGCACGTAGCTGTTTTTCACAGCTACCCTCCATTTCGCTTCCACTTCACGATCCATTTATTATGCCATTGATGACGTACATGCTATCCATGGACGAGCATATTTTGTCCAAACAGTGTTCTCTTGATATTTTGATGGCTTCAATTGCCGCTTCCAGCAATTGCGGCGTTTTAACATCTGCACCTACAGCCTGCCACGGTTTACTTCTTTATATACAACAGCTGTTTCCGAAACTGCTGTTCGCCCTGATGTAGTATTTGAACATCAGTTGAGAGCGCTCGACTGATGTTAAGGGAAGGAGTTTTGGTCCTCCTTGTCAGGTCACTTTCACTATAGTAGCCGTTACTTTGCCTGCAGCGTAGAGGACCGTCAGATAACTCGTACAGGTTTGACCCAGTTCTCAGCTCAACTCAAAGTGCATAAGCTTTTGAGCAGGCCGCTCGGCACCTCGCTCCCCCGCCTACTTCTCGAACAATCCCGATTTCACCCTAAAACAGATCAATTTTTTTAAACGTTTCAATACTAATGCCACAACTAAAGGATCAATTGCTGAGAAAAAAACTATACCAAATAAGCCTCTTTCGTAGTCCAACAAAATTTAAAAACGGTATGATTTTATGAGATGTTACTATATCATTCCATCGTTTTTATTTGTTGGGATACTTAAGAGACTCACTTTGTGATCGTTTTGTTTGCGAATAATCAAATAGTTGAGGCGTAATTATTGATCAGATAAAAAGCCAAAAACGATAGTTATAAGTCGCAGCGCATCTTTTGCACATGTAATCATACCACAACCATTCTGCGAAACTCGTTTCTTTTACAAATTTCCCAATTTGCGCTGCCTACGGCAAAAAGGATCAATTCATTGAACCAAATATATGAGAAATACGTGGGAAATACGAGATTGATCATTAAACACAATTTTACAAAAAAAAACTTCATATAAGTTTGCCTATTTACTTCCCGGTATATAAATAGGTGTATTTTTTGATCAGCTGAAAAGCCAAGAACGATAATTATAGGTTGATGACAGTTTTCACACAAAAAATCATAGCACTAACTTTCTGGGAAACTCGAAGCACTTTTTGCCGGCATCAATTTTTGTCTAAACTCAACCCAATTTGAAAAAAAAACGCGTTTTAATTTCGAAGTTTTGTTCATTTTATCCGAATATAATATATCCGCACTGTTCAAACCTTCAACAAAAAGCAGGAGACTTGTTTTAAACCAATTTATCAAACGCAAAAAAAAAACTGAACAGACAAGTGATTGCTCAATCAAAATGCCTATTTTGAAGAAACTTGAACAAACACACGACGTTAATTCGGCAAAAGGGGAAGTGGGTCAAAATCCTTATGATGGTAAGCCAGTCAAAATCAATTTTGCATGAAGTGTGAAGGTCTCAAAGCGAAAAAAAATCAGAGCTGTCAATTTGCCATTGACCGGATACAAACTCAACAGATAATTATGCAATCAGACTCATAAGTGATTCGAGCTAGCGAGAACCGAGATCAAAACTGTTTACCAAAATGGATGGCAGTAATCTGCGTATATTTACGACGAGCGTGCCTACCGCAAGCCACTGGGAGAGAATTTCTTGCAGTCTATGGGTTATCTACACAAAACATTTAGCGAACAGGTACTTAATACGGCTTTCTAGGTTTTTTTTCCATCGTTCGATTCTTTCATCGTGAGAAAAGCCAATGTGGAATCCCTACTGCGCGAAACTTATGACAGCCAATAAAAATTCTTTATATAGCAAGCGGAAAAAATTATTCTCGAAAGTCGTTAAGTTTTGGAATGTTTCCAAAGCGACTGATAGAAAATTTTTGTGCATTCTATCCTTCGCGCAAGAAATTAGTCGCCAGCAAAACTTATCAAAAAAGGATTTTCGCTGAATAAAGATTTAAGCTTGCACAAAGTTTGTTCAAGTCTGAACGTTGTGAAGACTCTTTTGTAGATAACGATTTTTTTCTGGAAAAAATCACAATTGTTTTTTCACGCTGAAATTTGATTTTTTTCCGGTTTGACTCTTAGTTTCATTTCAAGTTCGATTGATTTCTATTATTATCTACACTGCTCAATTTTTCAAGCACCCATAAATTTTGAAAAAATGTCTATCATGAACAAATCTTTAAATTCCAAGAGCTCTAGGGGTATAAATAATTTTTCAAAAAAAATGAAGTTTTGTCAAACGTCTAGTTCTTTTTTCACGTTTTTATTTTCCTAGCGTTCATTGGACTTTTTCCATTTTTATATTGGCCATGTTTATAGTATTCGAAACCTTTCTTTCGTTTTTGTTTCTTATCATAGAGACGAAGCTGCACTTTGGAAACACTGGCGAGAATACTACCAAAAAGCAGCTCTATCAAGTGAGATAAAAAAATGTTGGAAAAGCCTCGAATTAGCAAAAACTCGTACGATTCGAATATGCGACCTAGTGCAATCAAAACATTTCGAGTCTCACGCTCTATCCCCTCTGCCAGGCAAGCTTAAAAACCGAAAAACACTAGTCACGAATAAAACAGCTACTTATGCTTATAAATTGCCAAAGCCATTCAGCAAACGTAGCACCAAACCAAATAAACTCAATTTTGCAAGTAATAATTCGGAATATAACAAACTGAAGGCATCCACACTAATTTTGCATCTATCAAAAATGCAAAAAAGCTACAATATGTATAAAATACGCATTTCAAAAAACTGGGAGATATATATTGAGTTAAAAAACTTCTGAAATCGAGTTTTTATTATTGCTGTTTGAAACAAATGCTTTTTTTTCGGTTCCTTTGATAAATTAAAAAGCATCAACTATGTTAACTTGTTACATTTCGAGGTGGCGCAAGAAGCGTGGTTGCATTAATAATATTTGCATTTGTTAGCTGATTCACGTCGGTATACACAGAAAAAGATCATTTCTTTGTATAAGTAAGGGAAATACATTAGATGACTAAAAAGCATTTGGAAACTGAAGAAAAACCCAAATAGTTGTCGTCTTAATTACTGGACAAGGATTTTTGAACAATGCGTTAGAATATAAATCTTAGCTAATTTTTGGGTTTTCAACTACGCAGCACTCAATGCCACTTTTTGGTGAAGATTTGAGTCTGATTAAAAACAAAACAGATAGTACAAACACTACAACGATGAACAATCCCCCAAAAATACTAACTTTTATAGGATTCAGCAAATTCAGAAAAACCAAAACAAATTTTCGCGATTATTCTGAATTGGTCATTTTGAGGATTTGATTGGTCTTTTACCAACACTATCACCTCCGTTACCTACTTCAAAAGAAATTGTGAAAACATTTCTAATCCCAAGTTTCCGCCGCTAAGTTCTAGATAACGCATCTTTTCATTGCTTTCATTGTTGTAAACTGGGCGACAATGAGCGGTGGAGTCTCTGATGAACAATTGCTCGTCCACGCCGAATAACTCTGAGCTCTCTCGAATGAAACTATTCATGGTTGTAACAAACTTTCACGAAAAGAAAGCACAACAGCTGAATTTGTATCCATTGCGACTGCTATTCTTGTTATTGAAGCATTATTCAAAATTTTTCTTTAATATCCAGTGGTCGATGAAAAAGAATGATAAAAGTTTTGGCAATTGATTCCATTGCAAGTATTGATGATTACTTCAGCTACTAAAATTGCTCTACTAGGCAGCAAACGATCAACAATTTTTTGACTAACATTTGAATAACAAGAAAACATGTTAAAATTAGGTCTAGCTCGATATAGTTTAATTCGAACTTTGATGTTTAATAGTATTTTTTGACAAAAAAAACAAATCAAGGGCGAGCCTCCCATAGAGTGAGAAGGTTATTCCTGCTCCTCTGTAATTTTCTGTATCAGTGAACGGAATCAAATAAAATTTTCTGGTAATTCTAAAAAGAAACTAAGTTCCAAGGGAGGAATTAAGAAATAAAAACTACGTAAAGAATTAAAATCCGTACACATTATTGGTTTTTTGTTGTTTTCGTGGAAGCATTCGCCAAGAACTTTTTTGCAAGAAATGAGTGAGTAAATTGATCTCTTTCTAGTCAAAGAATCAGTAAGTATTAAGTTTTGTGCCATTGAGTAGTTATGACCCAGTGTTCTCCTCTATGACTGCTTGGAGTTGAACTTACAAATGCCAAAGAATATTTTGCTAGTTGACAAGTTTTATCAAAGAGATAAGGTCCCATGTACTTGAACCTGAACTCAGAAAGTAATTCAATAATTTGCACAAGTGAAAAATTATTTATCTTTGCATTTATTAGCTGATTCACGTCGGAATACATAGAAAAAGATCATTTCTTTGTATAAGTAAGGGTAATACATTAACTGAATTACAAGCATTTAGGAACTGAAGAAAATTACAAACACATGTTTTATGTAATGGACAAAGATTATTGATCACGGCTTTAAAATAGTAATTTTAGAAAGCTTTTGGGTTTTCAATTACGCAGCATTCACTGCCAATTTGTGTTGAAGATTTAAGTCAGATTAAAATTAAAACAGATAGTGCAAACACTATAATGATGAAAAATCCCAAAAAACTATTGTTTGTAGAAACCTACAAAATCAGAAAACTTTTTCCATTTTTTTGTTGGCCATGTTTATAGTATTCGAACCTTTCTTTCGTTTTTGTTTCTTATCATAGAGACGAAGCTGCACTTTGCAAACACTGGCGAGATTACTACCAAAAAGCAGCTCTATCAAGTGAGATAAAAAATGTTGGAAAAGCCTCGAATTAGCAAAAACTTGTAGGATTCGATTATGCGACCTAGTGCAATCAAAACATTTTGAGTCTCACGCTCTATTCCCTCAGCCAGGCAAGCTTAAAAATCGAAAAACACTAGTCACGAATAAAACAGCTACTTATGCTAATAAATTGCCAAAGCCATTCAGCAAACGTAGCACCAAACCAATTAAACTCAATTTTGCAAGTAATAATTCGGAATATAACAAACTGAAGGCATCCACACTAATTTTGCATCTAATAAAATCGCAAAAAAGCTACAATATGTATAATATACGCATTTCAAAAAAACTGGGAGATATATATTGAGTTAAAAAATTTCTGAAATCGAGTTTTTATTATTGCTGTTTGAAACAAATCCTTTTTTTCGGTTCCTTTGATAAATTAAAAAGCATCAACTAAGTTAACTTGTTACATTTTGAGGTGGCACAAGAAGCGTAGTTGCTTTAATAATATTACTGCATTTGTTAGCTGATTGACGTCGGTATACACAGAACAAGATCATTTTTTTGTATAAGTAAGGGTAATACATTAACTGAATTACAAGCATTTAGGAACTGAAGAAAATTACAAACACATGTTTTATGTAATGGACAAAGATTATTGATCACGGCTTTAAAAAAGTAATTTTAGAAAACTTTTGGGTTTTCAATTACGAAGCATTCACTGCCAATTTGTGTTGAAGATTTAAGTCAGATTAAAATTAAAACAGATAGTGCAAACACTATAATGATGAAAAATCCCAAAAAACTATTGTTTGTAGGAACCTACAAAATCAGAAAATTTTTTCCATTTTTTTGTTGGCCATGTTTATAGTATTCGAACCTTTCTTTCGTTTTTGTTTCTTATCATAGAGACGAAGCTGCACTTTGCAAACACTGGCGAGAATACTACCAAAAAGCAGCTCTATCAAGTGAGATAAAAAATGTTGGAAAAGCCTCGAATTAGCAAAAACTTGTAGGATTCGATTATGCGACCTAGTGCAATCAAAACATTTCGAGTCTCACGCTCTATTCCCTCAGCCAGGCAAGCTTAAAAATCGAAAAACACTAGTCACGAATAAAACAGCTACTTATGCTAATAAATTGCCAAAGCCATTCAGCAAACGTAGCACCAAACCAAATAAACTCAATTTTGCAAGTAATAATTCGGAATATAACAAACTGAAAGCATCCACACTAATTTTGCATCTATTAAAATCGCAAAAAAGCTACAATATGTATAAAATACGCATTTCAAAAAAACTGGGAGATATATATTGAGTTAAAAATTTCTGAAATCGAGTTTTTATTATTGCTGTTTGAAACAAATCCTTTTTTTCGGTTCCTTTGATAAATTAAAAAGCATCAACTAAGTTAACTTGTTACATTTCGAGGTGGCACAAGAAGCGTAGTTGCTTTAATAATATTTTTGCATTTGTTAGCTGATTCACGTCGGTATACACAGAACAAGATCATTTCTTTGTATAAGTAAGGGAAATACATTAGATGACTAAAAAGCATTTGGAAACTGAAAAAAAACCCAAATAGTTGTCGTCTCAATTACTGGACAAAGATTTTTGAACAATGCGTTAGTATATAAATCTTAGAAAAATTTTGGGTTGTCAACTACGCAGCATTCACTGCCAACGTGTGTTGAAGATTTAAGTCGGAATAAATTTAGAACAGATAGTGCAAACACTATAACGATGAAAAATCCCAAAAAAAAATTTTGTTTGTAGGAACCTACAAAATCAGAAAACCTTTTAAAAAAAGCAACTATTCCGAATTTGTCGATTTGATTGAACTTCTGAATTATTCTGAATTGGTCATTTTAAGGATTTGATTGGTCTTTTACCAAGACTATCGCTTCCGTTACCTACTTCAAAAGAACTTGTGAAAACGTTTCTAATCTCAAGTTACCGCCGCTAAGTTCTGGTTAACGCATCTTTTCAGCTACTTTCATTGTTGTAAACTGGCTCTTCCACGCCGAATAACTCTGAGCTCTCTCAAATGAAACTATTCAAAGTTAAAACATGCACAAAATCAAAACTAATTTCCAAGGGAGGAATTAAGAATTAAAAACTAAGTAAAGAATTAAAATCCATACACAATATTGGTTTTTTGTTGTTTTCATGGAAGCATTCGCCGAGAATTGTTTGCAAAAGTTGAGTAAATAAATTGATCTCTTTCTAGTCAAAAAATCAGTAAGTATTAAGTTTTGTGCCATCGAGTAGTCATGATCCAGTGTTCTTCTCTATCACTGCTTGGAGTTAAGTTCACAAATGCCAAGGAATTTTGTGCTAGTTGACAAATTTTATCAGAGAGATAAGATCCCATGTACTTGAACCTGAACTCAGAAAGCATTTCAATAAATTGCACAAGTGAAAAATTATTTATGTTTGCATTTATGAGCTGATTCACGTCGGAATACATAGAAAAAGATCAATTCTTTGTATAAGTAAGGGAAATACATTAAATGATTTACAAGCATTTAAAAACTGAAGAAAATCCCAAACACATGTTTTATGTACTGGACAAAGATTATTGAACAAGGCTGTGGAATATAAATTTTAGAAAACTTTTGGGTTTTCAACTACTCAGCATTCACTACCAACTTGTGGTGAAGTTTAAAGTCTGATTAAAAACAAAACAGATAGTACAAACACTATAACGATGAACAATCCCCAAAAAAGACCAACTTTTAACGATGAACAATCCCCAAAAAAATACTAACTTTTGTAGGAACCTACAAATTCAGAAAAACGAAAACAAATTTATTATTCTGAAATGGTCATTTTGAAGATTTGATTGGTCTTTTCTCACGACTATCACTTCCGTTACTTACTCCAAATGATTTTGTAACAACATTTCTAATCTCAAATTTCTGCCGCTAAGTTCTGGATGATGCATCTGTTCAGCTGTATCTTGTAAGGAAGTCAAGACAAAAAGTAAATTACAGTGACTTTGAAAATCTTCCTTAGGAAGAGCTGGAAAGTCTTTCGTAGAATTGCTTGCTTTCCTTGTTGTAAAATGAACGACAATGAGCTGTGAAAGTCTCTGATCAAACAATTTCTCTTCCACGCCGAATAATTCTGAGCTCTGCAAATGAGACTATTGATAGTTGAAAAAAAAAATTCACGAAAATTTCTAAATAATGCTTCAATAACAAGAATAGCAGTCGCAATGGATACAAACTCAGCTGTTGCGCTTAATGTTAAAACTGGGTCTAGCTCGATTTAGTTGAATTCGAACTTCGATATTTAAAAGTATTTTTTTGTACAAGAAAAAACAAATCAAGGGCGAGCCTCCCATAGAGTGAGAAGGTTATGCCTGCTCCTCTGTAATTTTCTCTATCAGTGAACGGAATAGAATCAAATTTTCTGGTAATTCTAAAAACAAAAAAAAATTGGTCTTATTTGAGTTATTACTTGTTTTATATGATACTCTATCTCCTTAGCGCAATGCTCTAAATATTTGAAGCTATGCGGAAACCTACTGAAACTTCGGAAAAAATTATCACTTACAAACAAAAACTAAACTTTTACATAAAATTACTTGAAAAAATTAAAACATGCACAAAATCAAAACTAAAATACAAGGGAGGAATTAAGAATTAAAAACTACGTAAAGAAATAAAATCCGTGAACGTTTTTGCTTTTTTGTTGTTTTCGTGGAAGCATTCGACGAGACTTTTTTGCAAGAAATCAGTAAGTATTAAGTTCTGTGCAATCGAATAGTTATGATCCAGTGTTCCCCTCTAACACTGCTTGGAGTTGAGTTCACAAATTCCAAAGAATATTTTGCTAGTTGACAAATTTTATCAGAGAGATAAGATCCCATGTACTTGAACCTGAACTCAGAAAGTATTTCAATAATTTGCACAAGTGAAAAATTATTAATCTTTGCATTTATTAACTGATTCACGTCGGAATACATAGAAAAAGATGATTTCTTTTATAAGTAAGGGAAATACATTAGATGACTAAAAAGCATTTGGAAACTGAAGAAAAAACCCAAATAGTTGTCGTCTTAATTACTGGACAAAGATTTTTGAACAATGCGTTAGAATGTAAATCTTAGAAAAATGTTGGGTTCTCAACTACGCAGCCTTCACTGCCAACTTGTGTTGAAGATTTAAGTCGGAATAAATTTAAAACAGATAGTGCAAACACTATAACGATGAAAAATCCCAAAAAAAAATTTTGTTTGTAGGAACCTACAAAATCAGAAAACCTTTTAAAAAAAGCAACTATTCCGAATTTGTCAATTTGATTGAACTTCTCCCAAGACTATCACATCCGTTTTTACTCCAAATGATATAGTGAAAACATTTCTAATCTCAAATTTTCGCCACCAAGTTCTGGATGATGCGTCCGCTCAGCTGCGCTTTGTAAGGAAGTCAAGACAAAAAGTAGATTACAGTGTATTTGAAAATTTTCCTTAGGAAGAGCTGGAAAATCTTCCCATGTACTTGAATTTTCCTTAGGAAGATCCCATGTACTTGAACCTGAACTCAGAAAGCATTTCAATAAATTGCAAAAGTGAAAAATTATTTATGTTTGCATTTATGAGCTGATTCACGTCGGAATACATAAAAAAAGATCAATTCTTTGTATAAGTAAGGGAAATACATTAAATGATTTACAAGCTTTTAAAAACTGAAGAAAATCCCAAACACATGTTTTATGTACTGGACAAAGATTATTGAACAAGGCTGTGGAATATAAATTTTAGAAAACTTTTGGGTTTTCAACTACGCAGCATTCACTACCAACTTGTGGTGAAGTTTAAAGTCTGATTAAAAACAAAACAGATAGTACAAACACTATAACGATGAACAATCCCCAAAAAAGACCAACTTTTAACGATGAACAATCCCCAAAAAAATACTAACTTTTGTAGGAACCTACAAATTCAGAAAAACGAAAACAAATTTATTATTCTGAAATGGTCATTTTGAAGATTTGATTGGTCCTTTCTCACGACTATCACTTCCGTTACTTACTCCAAATGATTTTGTAACAACATTTCTAATCTCAAATTTCTGCCGCTAAGTTCTGGATGATGCATCTGTTCAGCTGTATCTTGTAAGGAAGTCAAGACAAAAAGTAAATTACAGTGACTTTGAAAATCTTCCTTAGGAAGAGCTGAAAATTCTTCGTAGAATTGCTTGCTTTCCTTGTTGTAAAATGAACGACAATGAGCTGTGAAAGTCTCTGATCAAACAATTTCTCTTCCACGCCGAATAATTCTGAGCTCTGTCAAATGAGACTATTGATAGTTGAAAAAAAAAATTCACGAAAATTTCTAAATAATGCTTCAATAACAAGAATAGCAGTCGCAATGGATACAAACTCAGCTGTTGCGCTTAATGTTAAAACTGGGTCTAGCTCGATTTAGTTTAATTCGAACTTCGATATTTAAAAGTAATTTTTTGTACAAGAAAAAACAAATCAAGGGCGAGCCTCCCATAGAGTGAGAAGGTTATGCCTGCTCCTCTGTAATTTTCTCTATCAGTGAACGGAATAGAATCAAATTTTCTGGTAATTCTAAAAACAAAAAAAATTGGTCTTATTTGAGTTATTACTTGTTTTATATCATACTCTATCTCCTTAGCGCAATGCTCTAAATATTTGAAGCTATGCGGAAACCTACTGAAACTTCGGAAAAAATTATCACTTACAAACAAAAACTAAACTTTTACATAAAATTACTTGAAAAAATTAAAACATGCACAAAATCAAAACTAAAATACAAGGGAGGAATTAAGAATTAAAAACTACGTAAAGAAATAAAATCCGTTAACGTTTTTGCTTTTTTGTTGTTTTCGTGGAAGCATTCGACGAGACTTTTTTGCAAGAAATGAGTAAGTAAATTGATCTCTTTCTAGTCAAAGAAATCATTAAGTATTAAGTTCTGTGCAATCGAATAGTTATGATCCAGTGTTCCCCTCTAACACTGCTTGGAGTTGAGTTCACAAATTCCAAAGAATATTTTGCTAGTTGACAAATTTTATCAGAGAGATAAGATCCCATGTACTTGAACCTGAACTCAGAAAGTATTTCAATAATTTGCACAAGTGAAAAATTATTAATCTTTGCATTTATTAACTGATTCACGTCGGAATACATAGAAAAAGATGATTTCTTTTATAAGTAAGGGAAATACATTAGATGACTAAAAAGCATTTGGAAACTGAAGAAAAAACCCAAATAGTTGTCGTCTTAATTACTGGACAAAGATTTTTGAACAATGCGTTAGAATATAAATCTTAGAAAAATGTTGGGTTCTCAACTACGCAGCATTCACTGCCAACTTGTGTTGAAGATTTAAGTCGGAATAAATTTAAAACAGATAGTGCAAACACCACTATAACGATGAAAAATCCCAAAAAAATTTTTTGTTTGTAGGAACCTACAAAATCAGAAAACCTTTTAAAAAAAGCAACTATTCCGAATTTGTCAATTTGATTGAACTTCTCCCAAGACTATCACATCCGTTTTTACTCCAAATGATATAGTGAAAACATTTCTAATCTCAAATTTTCGCCACTAAGTTCTGGATGATGCGTCCGCTCAGCTGCGCTTTGTAAGGAAGTCAAGACAAAAAGTAGATTACAGTGTATTTGAAAATTTTCCTTAGGAAGAGCTGGAAAATCTTCGTAGAAATATTTGTTTTCATTGTTGTTAAATGAAAGACAATGAGCTGTGGAAGTCTCTGATGAAACAACTTCTGTTCCACGCCGATTTTTTCTGAGCACTGTCAATTCAGACTATTGATAAGTGAAAAAAAATTTCACGAAAAGAAAGCACAATAGCTGAATTCGTAGCCATTGCGACTGCTATTCTTGTTATTGAAGCATTACTAAACTTTTTCTTGAATATCAAGTTTTCGACGAAAAGGAAAGATAATGTTCTGGCAATTCTGCGAGCTTGTGCAATCAAGAGATTTCTAGTCTCGCGCACTATCCCCTCAGCCACTCAAGCTTAAAAACCGACAAACACTATCACGAATAAAGCAGCTACTTATGCTAATAAATTGTCAATGCGACTCAGCAAACGTAGCACCAAACCAATTAGACTCAGTTTTGCAAATAAAAATTTATATTATAACTAATTTGGCAAGTATCAAAATTGCAAAAAATAAAGCGAAAAATGTATGAAATATGCATTTCAAAAAATTGCCAGATACATAGAGTTAAAAAGCTTCTGAAATCGAGTTTTGATTATTGATGTTTCAAACAATTCCTTTTTTGCGGTTCCTTTGAGAAATTAAAAATGCATCAACTAAGTTAACTTGTTACATTTCGAATGCCTTAAAAGTGGCACCAATATTTGCGAATTAGGTTGCGAAAAAAGAAGGCTCGTACTAATACACAAAGGTAATCAACTTGCATTGATTTGTTTAAAGGCGTGCAAAATTCCGTTTCAATAACGATTGTCAAGGTGGCGCAAGAAGCGTAGTAGTTGCTTTAAGTTTCAAAATTGATTTCAATTTACAGATGCTACAGCAGAATTAAGATTTTACCAAGTGCTTCAGATTTAATTTGTTTTTGTCGTGTGTTTGATTTTGAACACAATTTTGATACTGATAGACAAAAAGGCAGTTGGGAAAACGTCTTCAAAAAGTTAGCTTATTTAGTTTTCAAAAGTGCATAAAAAGTCACACATTTCTTCTGACTTTCTCTTAACTGCCTATTCTTTAGGCTTAACATCATCTGTTTTTTCCGGGATGTTGTTGATGCTTTTTTAAGAGTCAACGAACATAGTTCAGACGCTTATGTAGGTGCTGATAATTGTTTTCCTTTTTTGTCAAGAAGTCTTTTACAGAAAAAAATTTTAGGTTCCAATTTAAATTTCGGGGTTAGAAGTTTTTCGGGTTAGAGATTTCCTACACTATTTTTTTAATTAGTTAAACTTCTTTGTTTTTTAACAGCAAAATCCACTATTGAATAGCATAAAAATTACGATCACAAAAACCGTGAGACTTCTAATTCCAAGTTACACGGGCAGCCGCTTTAAGGTCAAATATTAAACGACACTCTTTGCCCTGAATAACAAGGCTTTAGATTAAACAGGGGTGCATTTAGGGGAACGAGACGGAGCTAGAAGAATACACCATTTTTTTATATATGGAACACAGGTGGTTTTCAAAAATTGTTTTTAATGAATCTCTTATTTCACATACTTGGGTCACGGAAGTGATTTTTTTTGCAGTAGACACCAAAATTTGCCAGATTCTGATTACATAAATCAATGAGTTAAATTACTTTTCGTTCACGCATGTTTTCGCAATTTAACGAAATTTCACTAAACTTTGTAATGAACAAGCATATCGTGCGGTTTTAAAACCGTAAAAAAACTATTCTTTTCAAACTCGTTCTAGAGTCAACCAACATAATTCGGACGATTATATAGATGCTGATAATTGTTTTCCTTTTTTGTCAAGAAGTCTTTTACAGGAAAAAAAATTTTCCGGCTCAAGTTTAAGTTTCGGGGTAAAACGTTTTTCGGTTTAGACCTTTTCTAGACTATTTTTTAAATTAGTTAAATTCTTTTGTTTTTAACACAGCAAAATCCACTATCGAATAGCATGAAAATTACGATCACAAAAACCGTGAGACTTCTAATTCCAAGTTACACGGGCAGCCGCTTTAGGATCAAATATGACACGACTATCTTTGCCCTGAATAACAAGGGTTTACATTAAACTGGGGTGCCGTTTAGGGAATGAGACGGAGCTAGATGAATACACCATTTTTTTTATATATGGAACACAGGTTGTTTTCAAAAATTGATTTTAATGAATCTCTTATTTCACATAATTGGGTCACGGAAGTGATTTTTTTTGCAGTAGACACCAAAATTTGCCAGATTCTGATTATATAAATCATTGAGTTAAATTACTTTTCGTTCACACATGTTTTCGCGATTTAACGAAACTTCACTAAATTTTGTAATGAACAAGCTTATCGTGCGGTTTTAAAACCGTAAAAAAATTATTCTTTTCAAACTCGTTCTAGAGTCAACCAACATAGTTCGGACGATTATATAGATGCTGATAATTGTTTTCCTTTTTTGTCAAGAAGTCTTTTACAGAAAAAAATTTTCCGGCTCAAGTTTAAGTTTCGGGGTAAAACTTTTTTCGGTTTAGACCTTTCCTAGACTATTTTTTAAACTAGTTAAATTCTTTTGTTTTTAACACAGCAAAATGCACTATCGAATAGCAAAAAAATTACGATCACAAAAAACGTGAGACACTTCTAATTTCTAGTTACACGGGCAGCCGCTTTAAGGTCAGTTATAACACGACTATCTTTGCCCTGAATAACAAGGATTTATATTAAACAGGGGTGCAATTAGGGGAACGAGGCCGAGCTAGAGGATTAAACTAATTCTTTATATATGGAACACAGTTTTTTTCAAAAATTGATTTTAATAAATCTCTTATTTTACATATTCGGGTCAAGGAAATTATTTTATCTGCAGTAGACACCAAAAAAGCGATTCTGATTATACAAATCATTGACTTAAATTATTTTTCGTTCACGCATGTTTTCGCAATTTAACAAAACTTCACTGAAACTTGTGCTGAACAAGCTTGTCGTGCGGTTTTAAAACCGTAAAAAAACAACATTATTGTTTTTTAACTTGTTCTAGAGTCAACCAACATAGTTCGGACGCTTATATAGATGCTGATAATTTTTTTTTCCTTTGTCAAGAAGTCTTCTACAGAAAAAATTTTTCGGCTATTTTAAATTTCGGGGTTAGACGTTTTTTGGGTTAGACTTTTTCTACACTATTTTTAAATTAGTTAAATTCCTTTTTTAACAGCAAAATCCACTATCGAATAGCATAAAAATTACGATCACAAAAACCGTGAGAGACTTCTAATTCCTAGTTACACGGGCAGCCGCTTTAAGGTCAAATATGAAACGACTATCTTTGCCCTGAATAACAAGGCTTTAGATTAAACAGGGGTGCATTTAGGGGAACGAGACGGAGCTAGAGGAATACATCAATTTTTTATATATGGAACACAGGTTTTTTTCAAAAACTGATTTTAATAAATCTCTTATTTTACATATTTGGGTCACGGAAGTTTTTTTGCAGTAGACACCAACAAATTGCCAGGTTTTGACAACACAAATCTTTGACTTAAATTATTTTTCGGTCACGCATGTTTTCGCGATTTAACGAAACTTCACTGCAATTCTTGCTGAACAAGCTTATCGAGCGGTTTTCAAACCGTGAAAAAAAATTATTCTTTTTAAACTCGTTCTTAAGTCAACCAACATAGTTCGGACGCTGCTATAGATGCTGATAAATTTTTCCTTTTTTGTCATGAAGTCTTTTACAGAAACATTTTTCAGGCTAACTTAATTTTCTGGGTAAAACACGTTTTTCGGGTTAGACTTTTTCTACACAATTTTTTAAATTAGTTAAGTTCCTTTGTTCTTTAACAACGCATAATCCACTATCGAATAGCAAAAAGATGACGATCAAAAAAAAAACGTCATCCACTTCTAGTTTCTATTTTTTTTTCAAGGTATCTATTTTTTTCTTTTAAATTCGAGTTAATATTCATTAAAATCAATACTTTTTTCTGTTTACTTGCGTTCATTGCCTATTTTCTAGCTGTCTGTTGGCCATGTTTTTTCTTGTTTTTAACTTTTTGACTTCAAATTTTCTAATGCATACCATGATCAGAAGAGCATAACATTCTCCAAGCACAAAAACTGAAATAGCATGAAAAAACGAGGTTGAATTTCTATAGCAAAAATGCATGTAAATTTTTAGATTTCCCAAACAAAAAACTAGTTTTTTTTTGGAAAAATACACCTATTACAAAAACAATCAAAGCGTTAATATTTTTTGACATTTGAAATCGGAAGTAGAAAAAAATCAATTGTTCTCTGGATTTCCCAGCGGAACAAAAGCTTCACTATCCGTTTTTTTAACGTGGTTCGTTCTTTAAAATAAAAATTCAATAATCAAACCTTATTGAACTTCAGAGCTCATTTTTATTGAGAGAAAAGGCTTCAGAAAATCCTCATAGCTTTCTTGGAAAAAATTAATTTCTAAACATCAAAGAGTTTGTTTAGTTTACGGTCACTTCAACTGTCTGTTGACTGCTGTTTTGTTGCACTCCTTTTAGCGACCAATGTGGCTGAGTGGAATTTTTGTTGTGCAGATATTATATCCTCTTGATTGTGCTGATGGGTTTTGTGGGTCCGTGTTCGTGGGGACTGCTGTCATCCCTCATCATAGCGGCCTATTGGCGCATGGGGGAGTGGAAAATGGACAGATACTTCACATTGCTGTTTGGAGTGGGACTGACGATAATGGGACTATTTCTCTCTTTCCTCCGCGCCCCCTCCTTCCTTTGATCCCCCCAGTCAACAAAATCATAAAATGACAGCGCGGATATTTCTGACCGAGATTTTCAGATCCAACGCTATTCTCAACTTGAAACAATTGTTCACTTTGCACTTACATGAACAGCCAATTCAACTTCAGTTAATACACGACAATCTTTGCCCGCTATAACATGGCTTTATATTAAGCAAAGGGTGGCTTTAGGGGAACAAAACGCCAGAGGAATACTGAGTTAGGACCGAAGTGTAACTCATAGAGTAATTTCGGATAGGGTACACCGTCTGCTCGTCACGCTATCTTATTTTCGGCCGGATAGATTCGTGCAACTTCTTAGTCTAATACCGATCCTAATCTTACTCTTATACTATCTAGTCTCAGGTTGTTTAACTAGTCTCTGCTAGGCTCAATAGATCTAGGGTATACTGGTTTATTGCGGCTGCTGAAGTGCTCGGGAGAGTCCAACTAATTTCTAAGTTAAATTCAAATCTCTCTGGTGCTGAAATTACAAGTAACTTCAGCACTTACAAATAAGTGGGTTGTTAGTTAGATGGATTGTGATTGGTTAATATTAAATACTTTACATTGGTAAAACATTTAATTTATCCAATCATAAAATATAGTTTAGATCAGGTTCCACCCATCCGGGTTTTACAGAGTTTTTTAGAATAGTTCTTTTGCAATTCGAAGGATGGATGATGGAAGTTGGTGTTTGGCGAACATCTTATTTCTTCTGTTTCCTTTTTGTTAAAGAAGTTCCAGGAAGCTGGAGTTAGAGACTTAAGACGTTGTGTTCTTTTTGTGACAACGACTAAGTCTTCGCAGCAAACTCAAATCTGATTTCAGAATGGTTTGCTATGTCAGGTTTTTCTGTTCTGCGTGGAGAACTTCTTTTGTGTATGATCTAGTTTGGGAATGGCGTGGAGATTGTGCGTGGAGGGGATGCCTGGTTACTCGGATCTGTACGTATACTTGAACATCGAGGTGGTCATTGGTCTAGTTCAATGAAGTCCTTTTCTGCGAGGTCAAGTCGTACTCTAAATCCTTTGAGTTGTGATTGTGAGCGGCATATCGATTGTAGTTGGTCATTCTCTCTCGAGTGTAGTGGGGTCGTCTTGTCTTTTGATGTTCGTCCTTGGTGTTGTATTCTGATCTATATATTGCATCATGTGATTTTACATTTTATAAAACTTTTATTAGTTTAATATTTTTTAATAATGATTTTAGTTAGTTGTTTTCACAAAAGCTTTTTGTTTTAGTTCGGTTATTTTGAAGAGTTACTCACACTTGAGTAGCTCTTATTAAAAATAGTGGTGTGGTCACAAAGCGTGGATGTAGCGCGGTGGGTTAGGCCGGCTATAGAGCATGCTCAGGACGTCCTTCCTGGTGGGTTAGGCCAGGAGTGGGAGTATGATTTCATGCGGTTTTTGTGAGGGGTCCTGTTATGTGACAACGTTTTATGTTGGGTTTGTTGTGGTCTTACTTATGTTTTGTTGGTTGTGTCCTTTTTTCAAAAATCAAATTGTTTGTGGTATGGGTTTGTCTTTCGACTTTTTTGTGTTTTATTATTTCTTTCTTAGACTTTATAATAGTCTTCAAAAGAATAAATTATCCAGTTTTAAACTGGGTTAATTCGGTTTGGGTACCGTTGGTTTCCTTTTCTAAGTCATGCTGTTATTCTATGATTTGTGGTATTTAGTAAGCTGCGTTGGTTAGTTTTGTTTAGTATATGATTCCTTTCCAACCGGGTTAAAGGAAAGTTTGAAACATGTTATTATATGTTAGAGTTGTTGAGTGTGAAAACTTGAAACTGAAATTCATTATTTTAAACAATTCTTCGTGGGCGAGCTGTGCGAGTGTGGATAGAATTTCTGTGCGAATGAATGAAAATATCAAAAGGTTAGTACTGCATTTGCATTTATTTAATTTACTACATAGAATTTAGAAATTTACTGCTAGTCATGGGGGAATATTAAGATACAAATTTTCATCATAATTAGATTTACTGCTTGTGGGGGAAAATTTTAGAAATGAATTTACTGCATTGGTATTAAATTTATAAATTTATAAGTGTAAGAGATTAATAAAATTTTTGAAATCTGTTTGATGAAATTTGCGATTTTTATTTGTCTTTTGTGGTTTTTGTAGGTGATCGTCGGATGAAGGCTAAAAATCTAAAGAAAACATGAATAAAGTATGGTGAGTTTTTTAATATTTTAATTAGTTAGTAATATTCATTTAATTCATACTTACCTGTTAGTCGTCGGGGAAAAAACCGTGGGGGAAGATGTCGTGAATGAGTTCTGAAGTTGTTAGTAGTTTAGCTAAGATGCGGATGATATTTTTAGTTTGAAGCAGTGGCCAAAGCAATTGAAGTGCCTTGATAGTGGTTAGTTCTTCAGTGCCAACTGCAAACTCATAAGGTGTGTTTTGGATTAGATTATATAATTTGTGATTGAATTTAGTGTTGTGGATGAATTCTAAAATTGGGATTTCTATAGGTTGTACAAACTCGTGCGGGATAAGGAAGGGTCGGGATTCTTCGGCGTTGAAGGTCTTGGTGATGGGACAGAAGATGTACATTTGGGTTATGGGGTCATAATTACGAAGAATACCATGGAGGTTAGTGTCTTTAATACAATATGTGAAATTTAGGAAAAATGGTGAAGTGTATTTGGAATTAATGAATTGAAAACGATGGTGTGGTTGTCTAGAAGGTGTGTGTAGATCAAAGTGATTTTGGATGAAGCGATAATAACTATATGTGTGGGTTTGTTTAGTGCGCAACATAATATCGTGTGAGCAGTGTAAATCTCTTTCGTGTGGTGCAAGGAAATGAAAGGTTAGTGAAAATATTTGGAAGCGTTCTTTAAAACTTTCGTATGCTTGTGTGTCTGTTAGTGCTTCTGAAATAATGTGATCAAACTTTCGGTCGAAGATGTTTAGTGTGATTGTATATGGTGTCTTGATGAAAAATTTCTCGGTAATTTGTGGATTAGCGAAGCGATCGTCGTCTAAGAATTGATCTTGGTTAGCTCTGATGATGTTGTGATCATAGTATTCGAGTGTATATTCGTTAGCTCTAGGTGCAGTGTGTGTTTTTAGTGATTTTTTATATCCAACGTAAGTAAATTGTCTAGGTGTTAGTGGTGTAGTGAGTCGATATAGCATGTCCGTATTTCGCTCTATATCGATGTGAGTGTTAGATAAAGGTAAGCAAAGAGGGTTAGTGAAATGATAATATGAGGTCCAAGAGAGAGTGGGCATTAAAACGTATTCATCTACGAAGTTGCGTGTTTCGTTAGTGTCGTGGGGGTGTTTAAGGTGTATTGTGGGAATGAGGGTAAGGTGATGGCTAAAAATTCTTTTGTGTTAGTATGCTTGGGGTGGTTGATGTATTCACGGGCTGTTCCTGGTTTTGCTGGGAAAGGATGGTTGGGGAACTTTCTTTTAAAAGTGCGGTAAGCTCTATTAGTGTTGAGTGAAGATTCAGTTGATGTGGATGATGGTGCTAATGATTCAGTATAATTTGAAGAGGGTGTAGGGGTAGGGGGGTTGGATGAATTTATTGTGAAGGAGATTTGGTTTATGGTTGGGGTATTAAGGTGGTAGGGTTGTTGTTGAAGGGTAATAAAATTATCTAGCTCTGGGGAGATTCGGGGGGTGTCTGGAGAATGAGATGATTGGTCAGAATGGTATGAGGAGTAGGTTGGGGTAACTTGGGAAGCATAAGAGGGTGTGGGAGTGATTGGGTCAGGGTTATTGGATAATATGGGTTGAAAAGGGGGTTGAGAAAAATTAGAAGAGTTATGAAAATTATTGGATGGGGATGGTTCTGAGTCGGCGAATTCATCGGGGGTTTCAATATTCGGGTTATTGAGTTGTGAGATGGAATATAAAACTGAGATGTGTGAATTAGTGTCGGAATTCATGCCTGATGTTACATTACTAGATGGAAAATCGGGTGGCGGAAAAGCAAAAAGTGGTATTATTGGGATTGGGGAGGTAAGATTGGTTGGGTGGGAATTTGATCGGTGTAGTGATCCAAGTTGGCGGCTCATCGTGGGCTAAAAAAATGATTATTTTGAGACTGAAAAGCGGTGGTATGGGGTTGTTCAATAATTTGTTCATAAGTATTATCATCTTGTGACTGGTGTGTCATTATATGTTGAATGGGACTTTGTGATGTGGTGAGTCGAAAATTTGGATTATGTGTGATGGCTAAGTTTCGAAAATTTCGTGGGACTAGGGATAGTGGATGATTATTTGGTAGGGGTGGTAATTGTGGTGCCGTTGGCGTTATGTCTACATTGTTATGTTCTTCGTCGTATGTATTTTGTCGTGTTGTTATTTTTGTGTTATATTCTTTTATTTGTGCGTCTAAAAGAATTTTGTTTATAGATGTAGAAAAGATTCCAAAAAATCCTGCAAATAGTATGCGTGCTACACTTGCTTGTCTGTTTACTTGTGTGTGTATAGCACATGTGTTGTAGATTCCTTTTAAAAGTGAGAAAAGAAATCCAATAAAGTTAAACATTGCGTATAAAATAGTCAATTTTTCTAAGATGTAGTAGGGCCATCCTAGAAAATCGAGGATCTCATTTTTGAGTGTAACAAAGCTAAAAATGTTAATTGGTGATATATCTTGGGGACGGTATTTTTCACCGTTTAGATATATATAATCTTTAATGTCTTTAAAATATCCGCTATAGTCTTGCGTGTAGATATCGGCAAATCCTGCGGTTTCTGCAAGTTTGCGTAAATTTTGATCTATTGATTGTCTTTGTATAGTGTCCATTTGTGTTAATAATTCTTGGAATTGTTGTGTTCTAATGTGATGTTGAATATCTGATTTTGAATAGATTCCTATTGATTGTAAGTCTATATTTGGGTTTCGAGCAATAGCGCGAATGCTTTCTGGTGAAAATTTTTTGAGTGATTGCATTAATGTGGGATATGGAGTGAGAAGATAATATTTATTTTCATCAGGGTTTAGTTGTACTACATTGTGGCTGTTTTCTGATCCACATGGGACTGCGGTATCCCAGAAATAGGTTCTTCGTGAAAGTGTATCCACGAAATGTACTTTATTCTTATAAACGATAGGGATTCTTTTATAACATCGTTTATCTTCAAAAACGTATAGTGGTGATACTTTTTTAGTACAAGTATAAAACCATAAGATGTTTCCTTCATAGTCTAAAAAATTTGATCTATTTCCAGATAATAAGTATCCTGCATAGGGTATTTTTAATACTGCTAGTGCAAGTGATTGTAATATTTGTGTTCGTTCTAATTCGCATAGGTGGTGTAGTGTTTCTAATTCGGAGAGTGACATTTCTTGAAAAATTCGGCTAATTGTATAATCTAGTTTCATATCTAAATGAATATCATAGTGGATATTACCGAAATATGTAGTATTCATTAGTGATAATTCTTGTAAGCGTGTGCTTCTGGTGTCATGGGGTTTTAGATGTCCACCAGGTTGTCCGTTGCTTTTTTCAAAATTAACTGGTATATAGGATGTTCCTTCGTTTAAAGGATGACCTGTGGCATATGGGTCGATTTTTATTTTTCCAGTGGTCATGTCGAATCCTTTTTCGTATTCAACTAATATTTCAGAGTATTGTGTTCTGTGAAGTGGATTCCTGTATTTACATGCAAGTTCTGTTTCTTGATATATTTGAAAACGTGTCAATTTATTTTCTATATTGTCTATGTTTCTAAAATTAGAACTTAGTTTTCGTGATGGATGGACTTGTTCATATGGAATTGATTGTATAAAATATTTTTCGTGAAATTTTATCATACGAGCGTGTATTTTTGCTACTTGAAATGTTGTACATGTATCTTCAGGGAACCAAACAATGGTTGCTTGTGTTCTCGTTGTAGGGTCGCAATAACCTTGATCATTTTTACAAGGTAATCGGATTCCTTGATAGATCATTGTATTATCTGATAAATCTCGTGTTAGTTGTATTTTTTCGAGTTGTATTTTCCAATCGAAAAACATTATTTCTTGGTATCCTTTATTTTTTGTGTCTGCTTTGCAGTTTGATGGGTCATTTATACCAATGTGTGGTATCCAATGTTTATCGTGTAGGTCATAGGTTAATCGTCCGTGTGCGCCGTTATACGGGTATTTTTCGTCTAGTTTTATATGTCCTTGGTGTCTTTCAAGTTGTGATTGATGTACAGAGTCTGGAAAAACTTGAAAATTTACTAACTTTCTTTGGGAGTTTTTATTTTGTGTGATGTTTAGTCTAAGTAATTCATTTTTACAATCGTCGGGATTGAGATGTAAAAGACGTTCTATATTACTTTGATAGAATGATTCATGGTCAAGTCGGTTTTTGTTTCCGTTCGAGACTTGTGAACAATGTACTTTCTTTTCGGAAAATGTTGCTGTGAATTTATAACCTGTAACTGTTGTTGCTCGGGCTTTTGAATAGAGTGTTGCTATTACATCTGTGGTTTCTATAGCTTGTGGTTCTGTTTCACATTGTGATACTTGATTTATTGCATATTTATGTAGTGTTTTTTGTTCATTTTCTTCACAATCGTAATGTGTTACTAGTAAATCTTGTGGTCCTGTACGAGGAGAAGGGTTTATGTTTTGATTTGAGATTACTAGAAAAAGGAGTTGGAGAAAAATTAATAATTTTAGAATATACATGTGTATGATAATCCTGAGTATGGATTATAAAATGTAATGTAGCCAATTGTGTTTTTGGTATATCTGTCGTATTTGTATATTACTTCAGTAGTTATAAACGGTGGTGGTAGTGATTGAGCTGTTATGTTAGGTGGGTTTAATGGGTAGGGATGTTGGGTAATATTATTTAACTTAACTGTGATTTCAAACTTTAATTGTAAACTGTTTTGTTGGAGTATTTGAATATTGTGATCACGGATATCGTTGTGAATATCTTGGCGATATTGTAATCTATTAAGTGCCCAGTTATGAAGGCGGTTACTTTCTTGATGTTGTCCAAATAATGGTGGAGGTGCTGTGAATGTATTCCAATCTAATCTTAAAGGAATATTTATTGATGATTGTTCTCGATATCTGGCGTCGAGATTATTTGGAAAGTTTAAGTTAAAGGGTGGTGGTGAAAACTGGCTTATTGATGGTGTTGATGGTAGTGATAATGTTTCTGGTAGTGATGAGGATGTTGTTGTATCCGTAGAAATATCTATGGGGTCATTGACTAAATTTGGTTCACCTTGTGTAAATGAATGTGTAGTCCAATATGGTAGTCGTGATGCCTGGTTTGGGGGGTTAAAGGGATTTTCACGTATTTGCTCAGATGTTGGTGTTGAACCTAAGTAATCTGATGGTAGGCTTGAGGTGCTACGTTGTGAAAGAAGCGTAGGGGTTTCTGGTAATATACCAATGGGGTTTTCTGGAGTGTTTTGTGATGGGGATTGAGGTATATCAAAATGAACTCGGGGAGTTTGAAAATTTCTGTTTCGTCGAGGATGTATAATTTGTCTATTTATTTCGACTGTATTTTGGTTTTGACTAGAATTTTTTATTCTACTTAGTTCTTGTGGTAGTGTTGGATATAGGTTATATGTTGGTTCGCTTAAAGGTGCTTGTCGTTGAACTGGTTCTAGTGGTTCTGATAAACGAGTATGTCGTTCTTCAAAAGTGTATGGATTGTCTTGAAAAGAAATTCGTGTAGATGTTTGAGGATTTTGAGTAGTTGAAGGTGGTGTTTGGTTATCTTGGGATGATGTCGGTGAAGACTGATTCTGTGACTGTTGGGTAGCAATTTTTGATGGTTTTTTGAATTATTACTTTAGCGAGAAATTTTGTGTTTATTATAATATTCTTCCAAGAAAAGAATTAGAAGGATTGTTGCTAGGGCAAATGTGAGGATTGCTTTCTTTATACATTTACAGATGGTCAAAATGAGGGATGATAAAAATGTTATGAAAATTACAAACAATAAAAAAATATCGGTTCTACTGAAAATTGTTCGTATCATTTAGACAAGTTGTATAAATCGTACCTGTGGATATAATCAAGGGTTTTGGAAAGTTGGATGAATAGTTCGAGAATAGTGTAGAAAATTAAAAAAATGTTACAAAAAATGATTAGGATTATTAGAAAAGATTCAAGTATATCAAAAAGAAATATTATAAAGGCTTCAAGTATTGAAAAAAAATGTTTAAAATTTATAAGTATTTGAGCAACTGTTTGAGAGAAGAGCATTTAAGAAATGATCTCTTGGTCGAATATTTTTTGCTGTTTGAGGCGATTTTCTAGTGTGGTCGAATTATTTATTAGTTTTTTGACAAGTGGGTTGAGTTTTGTAAAAAATTGTTGGGGGCAATTTTCATGGTGACTGGGAGGTCGTCTTTTTCTTTATTTTTGTTTGTCAAATGATCCGGGGTATGGTGAGATTTTTATACTTTAGGCTAATTAAAATCTTCATTTTGTTACTTTAGGCTAAGTTATCAAATTTGTTTTGGGGGTATTCGTGGTCTGAGTTGGGGAAATATTGTTGATCTTTGGGTTATTAGATAAGGGAGGGGTACGGTATTATGGTGATATTTATTTTAGCTGTCAAGTTGGAGTGATTTGCTTATTTTTGACCTGGAGGTTGTAAAGTTATAGTTAGAGATGTGCCTGGAGTTCTAGATTATTCGTCTAATTGATCTTAGTTTGAGTTAGAGAAAGTGGCGGATTGGATGAATCCTATTGGTCTATTTTGAACTAGAATTATTGTGTACTTGTGAGCATGTTATTTTGAAAAATTGAAATGAAAAATGTTACGGAGGTTTCAAGATTGTGAAGTATGAAATCTTAAAATTACTTTTTAAATTCTACTTTCTTTAATATTTTAGATTGGGGGATGAACATTTTGTAGTTTTTACGTGGTTGATTTCGGAGTCTTGTTGTTTTTCTATGTTCAGATTTGTCTATTTCTTCTTGGGGTATTATTTGTTCTGTCATTTTTCTATTTTTTCTTTGTTTTGGAGATTCTTTATGGTTTTGTGTATTGTTTTTGGTGGCGGTTGGTTTTGTGTTTTGATTTTCGGTGGGGTTATCATTTTGTTCTGTGTTTTTCAGATGTGGTTCATTTTGAATGATTTTTAATCCTGTGAAAGAATATAATTGAGTTAATTCGCGGAGTCCGTATTCTTTTGGGTAATAAGGTAATAGGTTGTTTCGATGTTGAACGATTTCTTTTTTGTTTGAGTCGGTAATTTTATATGTGACATCAGTGGGTTTTGCAATTATTTGGTATGGTCCTTTTCGAAGGGGTTGTAATTTTTTAGAAATTCCTTTTTGAGTATTAAAATTAGGTATTAAAACAAATGTTCCAATTTTTAATTCGGAGGCTGGTGTAAAACGTGAATTGATTTGTTCATTAATGTTTTGTCTTTGTAATAACTTTTTTGTTATTTTTTGATAAAGTTCATTGTGTTTTTTATCTCTATTTAGAATCCATTCGGTGTGTGTACCGGAGGCTAGTTTAAGAATTTGTGGGTGATGAAAATGATCTTCATCGTGTGTATGTAAAGGTAGGTTATAACAAATTGAGTCTTTATTTGGTTGACAATAACCTTGTGCGTTTTTATGAGAGTTTGCTGTAAACATAATTGGTTTACGTGGCTTTTGATTAAAAACCATTTCATATGGTGACATTCCTAGAGTTGTCGTGATTTGTGAATTATATGCTAAGGGAAATAATTTTACATCTGCTGACCATTCGGTATATTTTGTATCATTTCCGTTGATGATACATCTAAGATATTCTTGTAATGAACGGTTCATACCTTCGACTAAGCCGTTTGTCCAAGGTGCATGAGATGTACGTGGTTTGTGTTTAATGTTATATAAATGACATAGTGTGATAATTTCATTATTTATGAATTCTGTACCGTTGTCTGTAACTAAAATTTCTGGTAGTCCGAATTTTGCTATCCAGTGTTCATAGAGTGTTGTGTAAGCGTAATAAGCGTTACAATGTGGTACTTGGTTAAGTGCTACATAATGTGTAAATGCGTCAACAATTACCATAATGTAGGAGTTTCCTTCTGATGAGGGTGAAATTGGTCCCTTAGTATCAAATGAGATACGATGATTAAAGTACAAACTTTGTCCTTTAAAATCTTGTTTTTGTGCTATTTGTTTTTGATTCGGGTAAGGTTTATTTAGTTGACATACTATACAATCATTGCATAGTACTTTTATCCAAATTGGTGCATTTGGGAAATAAAAGTTTTGTATAAAATTTGAATATGTTTTTTCTGATCCAGAGTGTCCTTTAATATTTTGTGTATGTGAAATATTAAAAGCTATAAGAATCATACTTAAAGGGAGACATGGAACTGTAGATTCATTTAGGTTATACTCTAAAAGGTCTGTATTTTCGTTAATTGTTGTGTTGTTAAATTTGCGAAAGTATCGGAGGAGTGTTTTGTTTCCTAGAATGGTTGAATCTGCTTTGATAGGTTTAGTTTTATATTTGTGCCATGATTTTAGTTGTCTAATTATCGGGTCAAGATTTTGATATTGTTTCAGTGTTGAAACTGTAATTGTTTCTGTTGGGGGGAGAAAAATGTTTTCGATTTCTAATTTAGATAAGGGTATTGTGTCAAGTGGGTCGTGAAGGTCAAAAACTTGATTTATTGTGTATTTTGAATCATTTGTTTGTGGTCCTGATAAATTTATTTTATCAGTTAAATCTTCTTTTTCAATTAGTGGAAAATTGTCTTTCTTATGTGGGTGTTGTTTTGTTCGTTTTTGTTGGGTGTTATTTTTTATCCATTGAGAATATGGGATTGGTTTGAAAGTTGATGTTCCAAGTAAATCAACTTCATAATGATTATTTTGACAATCTAAATAAAGTGGGAAATGTTGTAAATTATTTATTTGTGATTGTTCAATATCAGTTTTTACTGCATATTTGCATTCCAATCGGGGTGATGTTTCGTTTTCTGCAAGGTAGAATTTTATGTTTTTGGGTATTTCAACTGTTGTTTTTCGTGTAAGTAATTCAGGTGGTGTATTTCGACTTAAGGTGTCTGGTAATGCAAGATTTTTTCCTGTAGTCCAAACTATATGTAAGTTTGGAAATTTCATTAGAATTAGTTGAAATCTGTAAACTCGGTGGTTTGGGTTAGATTTTTGTGTAAAGAGAAAGATGATTGGTTTATGGTCTGTGAATAGAACTGTTGGATGTTTTGATCCAAGTATCAGAAATTCATATTCTGTCAGTGTATATATTATGGCTGTGCATTCTCTCATTAGAGTTGAGAGTCGTAGCTCTGCTTGAGTGAATAATCGAGAATTTGCTGATATGAGGTTCATTTTATTTGTACCATTATGTGATTGTAATAGTGCTGCACCGATGCCAAAGTTCGAAGCATCGCACATTGCATAAAATGGTTGATTTGAGTCTGGAATTGTGTTTGAAATTTGTTCAGTTAAAAGTTTCTTTATTTCTTCAAATCGTGTTTGATGTTCTGTGTTCCATTCAAAATTATTTTGTTGTCTAAGGATGTTATAAAATGGTCGTAGATATAATTGCATTTTATAAACATATTTACTTAAAAAGTTTAACATTCCAAGAAATTCTTGGATTTTCTTTTTATTTGTTGGTGGTTGAAGTTTTTGAATAGCGTCAATGCGTGATTTCAATGGAGTGATTGTTTTTCTTTCTATATTATGTCCTAAGAATTTAACTCTTGTCAAAAAGAAGTGTGATTTATCGGGGGCGGCCTTCAGATTTTCGTTCTGAAGTATTTGGTGATATTTTTCTAAAACATTGAACATCTCGTCTTTTGTTTGTGATTGCATAAAAACATCGTCTAAATAGGTGATTGCGTTTTTCTTGAGTATTAGTGGTCTAAAAATTTTGCTCATAAAAGCTGAAAATGCTGCTGGTCCTATGGATATTCCATAGAATAAGCGGTTGAATTCATATTGTTGGTTTCCGATAACAAATTGTGTTAAACGTCGTGATTGTTCATCTAGTGGCATTTGATTGTATGCACTATTCATATCGGCGGTTGTAAAGTATTTGCCGTTTATTTTTGTTAAAATAACTTGTATTGGTTCAATGGGCCAATTACATTTTGATTCATCTATGAGTGAATTGAGGTATCTAGCGTCGAGAACGATTTTCAATGATTCTCCTTTAGCTAGTATGATAACAGGGTTGATGAATGTGTTGCCTTTTGGTTGTTCTTCTTTGTTTACTGGTGATATAATGTTGTATTGTTCTAAAATGTCGAGTAATCTGTTTACTTTATCATGTAAGTGAATTGGTACTTTACTTGCTCTCTGTTTTTTGAAAACTGCGTCTGGTTTTAACGGGAGATGTAGTGATGAACTGATTTTTCCAACGTCGAATTTTGATGTTGCATAGACTGATGAATATTTAATTAGCTGTTTGGCTAATTTTTCGAATTCGTCTTGTGTTATTTGTGAATGTTGGAAATTAAACATTGTTAAAAATTTCTGTTGGTCCTCTGTGTAGTTACTTATGTTGAATGTAGGTTTGAAATATGGAGTTTTTGTGAAATAATCCGTATTTCTGTTTTCGTTACTTATTATATTATTTATAGATAATTCTTCATTAAGAATTGTAGATTGGCAAATATCTAGTAATTGGAGTATATTATTTACGCGATACGCTTTTTCGTGTATTGGTGATATTGTAGCGTTGGTTTCACAATATCCTAAAAGTCCTAAAGGTAATGTTACTTGGTAAGGTGTGTTGTTATAGACATGTAAGGAAATAATATCTGAATTCGAATTTTTCAAATATTTTATTGATGATATTGTGATTTTGAAAAATTTGTGAATAGGTTTGAATTCAAATTCTGACATATAAAATTTTTGTTTGTTTTGTTCTTTATCATATTGGTGAACTTGTTTGATTGAAAAATTATAGATATTTCCTGATAGTGGTTTTAGGTGTTTTCTTTGTTGGTTAAATATCGGGTAGAATTTTGAAAAGAATGGTGGTTGTTTATTTAATCTTTGAAAAAATGTTAAGGATGTTTCTTTTGTTTTTGTATATTTATCTTTGATTAATATTTTACTATTTAGTATGTTAATTGTTGGTATATACTTCGAATTAAATGGTATTCCAATGATATTATATTTAATATCAGTGATATGGAATATTTGTTTAAATGGCTTATTTAAAATTTTGCTTTGTTCCATTGTTCTGGTGGGGAGGAGAAATAATTGGATTTTTCCGTAGTTTATCAATGTTGATCCTTGTGCTGTTGCTAACTTACTGGAGGTTTCAAGAGGTGTTAGCTTTGGGTGTAAGGTTTTTATTTCATTCCATGTGGGGATGTTTATTATGTTTGATTCTGCTCCTGAATCAATTAAAAAATCTATTTCAAGGTCTGGTGGCTGAAATTCTTTGTTTCTTGGGCTTTCTAAGAGAAATGGTATTGTCCAAATTTTTTCTTTGGGTTGTTCTTTTTGTATATTTTGATAAATGTGGTTTGTATTCAAGCATTTTGTTTTGGTATTTTTATTGGTTTGATCTGTAGTGTTAATCTCGTTTGTTTCTTGCGTCGTTGGTGTGGAATTTATGGGTGTAGTGTAATAATTTTGAAGAAATTCTGATTGATTTTCATATATGTGTGATGAAAAAGGTTCTTCATATATAACAGATTCATAGTCATTTTCGACTTTTATCATATTGATAGAAAGAGTGTTTTCAGTATCACTTTCTGAATCTGATGATGTACAGTTTATTTGATTGAGTTGTAACGTATCAGTTACTGTGTCATCAATACCTGGAGGGTCTGATGTTGTTTCTGGATTTGACTGTACTTGATTGATTTGTCTTTGATGTTTAGGTGTACTACTTCTGTGGCGATTATTAGAATTATTATAGTTATTATTATTCCGGTGTGGTGATTGGGAATAATTTCTATAACGATTTTTATAACTTGAGTGTCGATTTTGTGAATTATTTCGTGATCTGTTTTGGTAATTATTGTTTGGTCTGTTATAGTTCGATCTATTATTTGAGTTATTCCTTGATCGATTGTTCGGGTAATTCTGGTTTCGGTTGTTTGAATAACTTCTATTTCGATTATAGGAGTAGTTTCTATTCCTATTGTATGATGAATTTCGTGATTGGTTGTTTGGATAGTAGTTATTTCTTGATTGGGAATTAGATCTAGAAACAAATCGTTGTGTATTTGAATTTGATCTGGAGTAGTTATTTCGACTATTTGGTCTATTGTAGTGATTTTGTGATGAATTATACGTGTTTCTTCGTTCTGGTGATCTTCCTCTATAACTTGAGTTATATGGTGATTGATTTCTTGTATAATTTGTATTGTTCGGGAGTGGTTTTCCTGAACTGTTGTTGCTGTGGACTGTTTTGTTCGGTAGATTTTGATCTTTTTTCATGTATTGATAGAATGATTTATTTGGTTCTTTATATTTTTGAGGTTTATTTTGATTGTCTTGCTGTTTTTGTCTACATTCGGAAATACTGTGTCCGTATCGTCGGCAATAATTACACCATTTTTTGAAAGATGGTTTGCCTTTAAAGTTTGGGTTCTTTTCGTAGATATTGAGTATTTCAGTGATTTTTTCAACGAGGTCTGTCTCTGATTCCTGTATATTATTAATATTAGTGGGAGTCGTTTCAATTCTGTTAACGTATTGTAATTTCAGATTTTCCGTTTCTTCTAGTTTCATCGTGATTTCTGCTTGTTCTAATTTGTCTACTAGTTTTCGAAAATCTAAATCGGGTTCTCGAATTGAAGAAGGATGGGATGCTCTCTTTTTTATTGCTATTTTCCTTAATTGTGGTGTTAAGGTCATCATTAAGATTTCTGTCATCTTTGTGTTTTTATAGTCATGTGTATTTAATGAATATGCTTTTCGAACTAGTGTTTCGATTCGTACTGCTATTTGCTTGATGGTTTCGTTTGGTAATCTGCGAATTTCATTACATAAAACTCTTTGTTGTTGTTTGTTTCTTTCGGAGTCAAACATTTTTGAAAATTCTTGTGTAAACCTTTTCCAGTTTGATTTTATTTCTAGAGGTAGTACTGAAAACCATTTTTGGGCTGCGCCATCTAAGGTTGTTTGTATTAACGCTGTGTGTCGATGTATCCAATTTTGATGTAGTGGCGTATTAATTGGTTCAGGTCCAATATTTAAAATCAGGTTTGCTGTTACTGCATTTAAATAATCTTCTACAGAGTATTCAGGGTCTGTTCCTGTGAAAACCATTAAAGGTTTGTTTGATGTTATTGATGATCCACCCATAAGGTATGGATTCATTGTCATTTGTAATGATTCTGCTGCATTTGGCATTTGAGAAAAATTTGAAAGTTGGTTTCTTGTTATTTCATGTTGTTGGAGATAATATGGGAGTGGTATTTCATTTTGCATTTGTGATGGTTGATACGAGTGTGCAGTCATTGGATTTTGTTGTTGAATTGGTTGAAAAGATTGTGTATTAATTGGATTTTGTTGTTGAATTGGTTGTTGATTTTGTGCATCTATTGGTTGTGGAGAAAAATTTCTATGATTTGTACGTGTTCTCTGTATTCCTTGTTTACGATATTCTTGAGTATTTTGTGCAAATATATCTGGTTGTAAGAAATCATCATCTGAGGATAAATAATCCATTTGATAAGATGTCTGTTTTTTATTTTTATTTTGTTGAAAAAATGGGTAATTTTCACTGTGATCCCGTGGAGGATTTGTTTGGAAATTTGTTGAATTAGGTTGGGCCATTGGGTTATCCCAATTTCGAGATCTTGTATATTGGTTAAAATTTCTTTGTGGTTGATTATATGTTTTTGATGGATGTGTATAATTATAATTATGGTCTGCAAAGTTGTTTCTAGTGAATGTTTTGCGTGTTTTTGATGGTATTGTCATGGGTCTGTATGTTTGGTAATCCATATGTGAATATTTAGGGGCAACCGAAGGTTTAACGGTTGATTGTAAGGTTACCTGTGTTTGTGAAGGATTTGTATTTCTTGGTGTTGTTAAATTTGGGCGTATTGGTGAAATACTTTGTTGTGTAGTTGTTGTGTGTACAATTTCTTCATTTATGAAGTGTGATGGTGTCTGGATATCTTGTTGAGTAAGATTCCTAGTTCCATTGAGGTTTTCATTGTGTATAACTGTAGAGTTTAAACTATTATTTTGTGTATCGGGTAAAAATGTATTATAGTTTAATGGTGTTGCATCAATTGTTAATGGTATTACTCTTACATAATCTCTTATGTAAGATATTGTACCTATTGCTTGACTTGAGATTGATTGTGGAAAGCTTATAAATGCGGGATGAGACCATTCGGGGTCCCAAACATAATCTGATTGTTCTGTGATAGCGGTATCATCGTTCGAATTTTGGGGTCTAAAATTTTTTCTTGCTTGTGCAATTAAATCAATATTGTGTGTGAAATAATCTATTATGAACCATGCCAAAATTTTTTGTAGATCGTGTTTTGTATGTTGTGAAACGTCGTCTTTCGTGAAATTTTCTTTAATGATGTTTAAATAACTAGAGAGTAGTGTGATTTCATGTCGTACTTTCAAATGTTTAGATGTTTCTGTCGGTGAGACATTTGTTATTGGGATTTCGTTTTCTAATATCGAAATATAACTATATATTATTGCGAAAACTTCATTGGTGAATATGGAGTTTGCTCTTTGTGAGTTATGGTATTGGATGCTTTTTATATATTCTGAAAAAACTTTTGAAAATTCTAAATCAAGATCGTCTGTTTGAATTGTATATTTTCTATTATTATGGTTTGGTGAGGTGAATTCTATGGAGTAGATTCCATACTGTTGTGTTATGTTGCATATATCTTTTAGATAGTGATCTATGATTTGTCTTTTGATTTTTACATCGGGGAACTCTGTTTTACATGGACTGATTCCGGGTTCAAATAAATTTACGAGTAAATTTTGACAAAATATGTGTTGTCCTCTATCAGTATCTGCGTCTACTATAAAAGGAAAGATTTCATCATCATCTGGAGTTTCTTCACCTGGGGTGTGCGTTGAACTCATTTTTCCGTTCGATGACTGTTAATATGTAATTATTAATGTGTCGAATTGGTTGATTCCAATTGTATAGATGTACTGGTTTGTGTTTGTACTGTTTTTTTATTCTTCTTTTTCCTCTTTGTGATGAATTTGAAGTTGTTTCTGAGTCAGAGAAATATAATTGATCGTGAATTGGGCAATTTTTATCTATTGATTCTTTTAGTTTGTAAAGTTCGTCTAAACTGTTGGTTTCTGATTCTGAAAATGCGTTTCGATTTTTTGAAAATCTTTTTCGTGTTATTTGTCTTTGTTTAGTTATTATTTTCCTCTTTAGTGTTTGTCGTTTTGTGCGAATGTATCCAACTGTTTGTGTATGAGGTGTGATTACAAGGTCGTATTTTTTGTTATTTATTTCACAATTGTGTAAAACGATTGTTTGTTTATTTTTTAGGTTTTTAAATGACATAAGGTTTAGAATGACGGATGCAAAGGTTGTTAAATGATTTTTATTTTCTTAAACTGTTAGTTCTTACGATTTTTTGGTTAGCTTAACCTGGGTCTATTTGTTTAGGGTTGGAGAGAAAAGTATATCGATTCCGAAGAATGATTTTTTACTTTCTCGTGGCTAGTATAAGTTAAGGTGTTAACTTACTTAATCTTACTTAGGGGTAGTGATTGTGTTCAAGGGTTGGAGAATAGTAAATCGATCCACAAGGTTCAGGTATAATTAGAACGCGAGTAGTTCGTTAGATACTATTTTAAACTTACTAAGTCTAAGATTTATCCTGGGTCTGTTAAGAGGGGGGGTCAAGTGAAGGATGAATAACCGAAGTTCTTCACTGTTTATCCTAATTTGAATGATTAGTTTTGTTTAAAAATTTCTATTAGTCTTAGGTCTTTAGAAAGGGTTGGGTAGTGAATCGACGTTTGAGGTCGTTAGACACTAATTAAGTGGGTGGGGGAGAACAAAGTTGTTCTGTTTGATCCAAGGATAAGCCTTGATGATCAAATTTGAAATTTAATTAAGTAGAAAATGATTTAAGATCCAAGGATAAGCCTTGATGATCTGGTTTTAAAATTAAGTGAATTTAAGTTTTAATAAAATTTTAAATGTGTGTAAAGGAAAGATTTAGTGTTTTGATGATATTAGTGGGTTTATGATTGCTGTTATGTTTTAGGTGATGGAGCTGGAATCAACAGGATGATTTATGATTACTAACCATTTATTGTCATGCTACTAATTTTTATTTTTTATTTTTCAATAAATATTTTTCAAACATATTTTGTATATTACTGCAGAGTTTTAGGAGAACGATCTTAGATCTTTTTATCAATCGTTATTGTATATTAATAAATTTGTTTAGCGCCTGAAATGATTTTGAAGAGTAACTTCAAGGTTTTATGTTTGCAAATGGAAATCTAAAT
Organism: Symsagittifera roscoffensis; assembly: GCF_963678635.1. Lineage (NCBI taxonomy): Eukaryota > Metazoa > Xenacoelomorpha > Acoela > Convolutidae > Symsagittifera > Symsagittifera roscoffensis. The sequence goes on along the minus strand of NC_087065.1, from coordinate 31,320,763 downwards.
TCATTGCAAGTAGTATTCTAAATATAAAAGTTTGTTCTGGCTTTTGCCGAACTATCATATAACTATACGGCAAGTTTCTACTTTGTCGTATGTCGTCTTTGGTTCGAGGTCTTCTTCCAATTCCGGGTAGTTCTGTTATGGTTCGGAATATTGGCTCTGATCTATTGAGTCGTAGAGACATTTCGATTAAATTATTGTCGTATAACATTTTGTAAATGTTTTTGTCTAATTTCTAATCTATTTTGGTTAATTCTAATCTATTAAGGTCTTGTTCGAGACTTATGGTCGCACCAGATGAGTTAGGACCGAAGTGTAACTCATAGAGTAATTTCGGATAGGGTACACCGTCTGCTCGTCACGCTATCTTATTTTCGGCCGGATAGATTCGTGCAACTTCTTAGTCTAATACCGATCCTAATCTTACTCTTATACTATCTAGTCTCAGGTTGTTTAACTAGTCTCTGCTAGGCTCAATAGATCTAGGGTATACTGGTTTATTGCGGCTGCTGAAGTGCTCGGGAGAGTCCAACTAATTTCTAAGTTAAATTCAAATCTCTCTGGTGCTGAAATTACAAGTAACTTCAGCACTTACAAATAAGTGGGTTGTTAGTTAGATGGATTGTGATTGGTTAATATTAAATACTTTACATTGGTAAAACATTTAATTTATCCAATCATAAAATATAGTTTAGATCAGGTTCCAATACACCAACGTTTTTATTTGGAATATAGGTTGTTATCTAAATATAATTTTATAAATCTTCTCTTATTTCACATATTTAGTGAAGCATATAGAAGCATTCTAAGTATTGGTGCTTTGTTATGATAATTCCCCCTGAGTACGTGAACATCTTTAACTTTGTTGATTAGTATTTATACAAGCGCTAATTGTCATAACTAACGATCGTACTCGGGGTTTGAGAAATTAGACGATAAGCAAATTAGACGGTGGTACTTAAAAGGAAATTAGACGGTTTTGCAAAACTGCAATTGTGAGAAAATAGACGAAAGTGAGAGAAATTAACTTTGTTTGCACACAAATTGCGTTAAAAATAAAATTGTTTGCAGACAACAGTTCAATTTCGGTGGCCAAAAACTTTACAAGTCAATATGCATAATTTATTCAACTCAAAACTCTCCTGTAATATTCCGATTTGACATTTTATGTTCATTTAAACTAACTGTTTTGATAGGTATTGACATTTTATGTTCTTTTTGTGTTTGTGAAACTTGACTCTTAAGAAAAAATTTTGTTGGCCCTTTCCTTTTCATAGCTTTTTCGTCTAAAATGCCAGATCTGTAAAAAATAAATCAGTCTAATTTCTTTTTGTAGTATCAGTCTAATTTGCTTATCGTCTAATTTCCTAGGCCCCATTGTATTCGATATGCATGTATAAGTTTCGTCGCGTTTTTATTTATTCGAATTCATATTAACAGGACAACAAATGTTTTTTGAGTCAATTTTAGTAGAAGCAACTTCATTTGGTTGTTCAGTTGATAGAAAAAGTAGTTGTTCGGCTCCTTCATTGGCTAGCCGATCAGCTATTTCGTTGCCTTCAACTCCCGTGTGTCCAAAAACGTGTACAAACTTGGCGTCTATCGAGGATATTGCCAGATCAAGTTGCATCCACAAGTCCTTGTTCAACACGTCGCTTTTATTCACGGTCTGCCATCCATTTCGCTTCCATTTCGCGATCCAATTACTTATGCCATTGATGACGTACATGCTATCCGTGTACAAACATAATTTGTCCAAGCAATTTTCCCTCGATACTTTGATAGCTTCAATTGCCGCTTCCAGTTCCGCTCGTTGATTGGTGTATGGTTCTTGTCTCATTGGCGCGCTCAAGTTTAGATGAGAGTTAGCCGGGAAATGAATGCCAATACCAGCTATCCTCTCGCAATTGTGTCGTTTTCTATTACTGCGCCCGCTGCCTCCTACTGGTTTACAGCATCCATCAGTATATACAACAACTCTTTCGGAGACTTCTTTTTCCCGCTGATGTAATAATTGAGCATCAGTTGAGAGCGCTCGACTGATCTTAATAGAAGGAGTTTTCGTCTTCTTGGTGACTTTAGGCCCCGTCCGGTTACTTTGACTATCACGGTTGATTGCATGCAGCGTAGAAGAGCAGCAGCTATCTCGTCCAGCTTTGACCCAGTTCTCAGCTGCACTCAAAGTGGAGAACTTTTTGAGCAGGCTGCTTTTGAAGCCACTCACTTGCTCCTTGGCACCCCCCTCCCCCGCCCAACTCTTGAACACTCCCGTTTTCCTGCCCCGCCTCACTGCGTAGAAAGCTTCTGGAGGCATTCGTTTCCAACACAAAGCCCTACTCACAAGCAGCCCCCCTCCTGTCAGCATAAATCACTTTTTTATCACCAGACAGCAGCAGTACTTCACCTACATGACATATCCAACTTAAAATATTCATTCAACCTTTTTTTTGCTTAATATGGTTAACCCTCAAAGCAATTCGGGTAATGGGAATCACCGACATGTTTTTCTCAAATTGGGCTAGCTTCAGACAAAAAAAAATGAAGAAAAAAAGCCAAAGAACACATATTTGGTTTTTTGTTGTTTTCGTGAAACCATTCGCCGAGACTTTTAATGTAAGAAATGAGTAGGTAAATTGATCTCTTTCTAGTCAAAGAATCAGTAAGTACTAAGTTTTGGGCAATCGAGTAATAGTGATCCCGTGTTCTCCTCTATCACTACTTGGAGCTGAGTTCACAAATGCCAAAGAGTAATTTGCTAGTTGACGAATTTTATCAGAAGATAAGATCCCATATACTTGAACCTGAGCTCAGGAAGTATTTCAATAATATGCACAAGTGAAAAAGTATTAATCTTTGCATTTGTTAGCTGATTCACGTCTGAATAGACAGAAAAAAGATCATTTTTGTATGAATAAGGGAAATACATTAGTTGACTTACAAGCACTTAGGAACTGAAGAAAAACCCAAACAGATGTCGTCTTATACACTGAACAACGATTATTGAACACGGCTTTAGAATATAAATATTAGATAATTTTTGGGTTTTCAACTACGCAGCACTCACTGCCAATTTTGGTGGAGATTTAAGTCTGACTAAAAACAAAACAGATAGTACAAACACTATAACGATGAACAATCCCCCAAAAAAACTAACTTTTAATGATGAACAATCCCCCAAAAATACTAACTTTTGTAGGATTCTAAAATTCAGAAAAACGAAAACAAATTTAAGCGATTACTCTGAATTTGTCAATTTGAAGATTTGATTGGTCTTTTCCCAAGACTATCACTTCCGTTACTTACTCCAAATGAAATTGTTAAAACATTTCTAATCTCAAGTTTCCGCCGCTGAGTTCTGGATAATGCATCTGTCCAGCTACATCTTCTTGTGAATTCAAGTCAAAAACTAGATTACAGTGTCTTTGAAAATCTTCTTTAGGAAGAGCTGGAAAATCTTCGTTGAAATGCTTGCTTTCATTGTTGTAAAATGGGCAACAATGAGCGGTGAAGTCTCTGGTGAAACAATTGCTTTTCCACGCCGAATAATTCTGAGCTTTCTCAAATGAAACTATTGATAGTTGAAAAAAATTCATAAAAGAAAGCGCAACAGCTAAATTTCTGTCCATTGCGACTGCTATTTTTGTTAATAATGCATTATTGAAATTTTTTTTGAATATCCAGTTTTTGACGAAAAGGAATGATAAACGTTCTGGCAATTGATTCCATTGCAACTATTGATGATTACCTTCAGCTACTAAAATTCTTTTAGTAAACAGCAAACGATCAACAATTATTAGACTAACACTTGGATTATAAGAAAACATGTATAAATTAGGTCTGGCTCGATTTACTTTAATTCGAACTTTGATATTTGAAGGTTATTTTTTTGATACAAGAAAAAACAAACCAAGTGCGAGCCTCCCATAGAAAGAGAAGGTTATTCCTGCTCCTCAGTAATTTTTTCTATCAGTGAACGGAATCGTATCAAAATTTCTGGTAATTCTAAAAACGAAAAAAATGGGTCTAATTTGAGCTATTACTTGTTTTATGTGATGCTGTATCTCCTTAACGCAATGCTTTATGTATTTGAAACTATGCGGAAACCTACTGAAACTTCGGAAAAAATTAACACTTACAAACAACAACTACACTTTCACATAAAAAACACTTCCAAAAATCAAAACATTCACAAATCAAAACTAAGATCCAAAGGAGAAATTAAAAAACATGAACTAAATAGAAGAAGTAAAATCCACACACATTTTTGGTTTTTTGTTGTTTTCGTGGAACCATTCGCCGAGACTTTTTTTGTAAGAAATGAGTAAGTAAATTGATCTCTTTCTAGTCAAAGAATCAGTAAGTACTAAGTTTTGGACAATCGAGTAATCATGATCCAGTGTTCTCCTCTATCACTACTTAGAGCTGAGTTCACAAATGCCAAAGAGTTATTTGGTAGTTGACGAACTTTATCAGACAGATAAGATTCCATATACTTGAACCTGAGCTCAGGAAGTATTTCAAAAATATGCACAAGTGAAAAATTAATAATCTTTGCATTTGTTAGCTGATTCACGTCGGAGTAGACAGAAAAAGATCATGTTTTGTATAAATAAGTGAAATACATTAGGTGACTTACAAGCATTTAGGAACTGAAGAAAAACCCAAACAGATATCGTCTTATGTACTGGACAAAGATTATTGAACTCGGCGGTAGAACATATAGCTTAGATAATTTTTGGGTTTTCAACTACGCAGCACTCACTGCCAATTTTGGTGGAGATTTAAGTCTGATTTAAAACAAAACAGATAGTACAAACACTATAACGATGGACAATCCCCAAAAAAGACTATTTTTTTAACGATGAACAATCCCCACAAAATACTAGCTTTTGTAGGAACCTACAAATTCAGAAAAACGAAAACAAAAACGAATACAAACTATTCTGAATCTGTAAATTTGAAGATTTGATTGGTCTTTTTTCACGACTATCACTTCGGTTACTTACTCCAAATCAAGTTGTAACAACATTTCTAATCTCAAGTTTCCGCCGCTAAGTTCTGGATAATGCATCTGATCAGCTGCATCTTGTAGTGAAGTCAAGTCGAAAACTAGATTACAGTGTCTTTGAAAATCTTCCTTGGGAAGAGCTGGAAAATCTTCGTTGAAATGCTTGCTTTCATTGTTGTAAAATGGGCGACAATGAGCGGTGAAGTCTCTGATGAAACAATTGCTTTTCCACGCCGAATAATTCTTAGCTCTCTCAAATGAAGCTATTGAATGCTGAAAAAAAATTCACAAAAAGAAAGCGCAACGGCTGAATTTGTATCCATTGCGACTGCTATTCTTGTTATTACATCATTATTGAAGTTTTCTGGACAAAGATTATTGAACACGGCTTTGAAACATAAATATTAAAAAACTTTTGGGTTTTCAATTACGCAGTATTCACTGCCAACTTTTGGTGGAGATTTAAGTCTGATTTAAATTAAAACAGATAGTACAAACACTATGACGATTAAAATCCCAAAAAAACTAACTTTTGTAGGAACCTACAAAATCAGAAAAATGAAAACAAATTTAAGCGATTATTCTGAAATGGTCAATTTGAAGATTTGATTGGTATTTTCTCAGAACTATCACTTCCGTTACTTACTCCAAATGAATTTGTAACATTTCTAATCTTAAGTTTTTGCCGCTAAGTTCTGGATGATGCATCTGTTCAGCTGTATCTTGTGAGGCAGTCAAGGCAAAAAGTAGATTACAGTGTCTTTGAAAATCTTCAAAAGGAAGAACTGGAAAACCTTCGTTGAAATGCTTGCTTTCAATGTTGCAAAATGGGCAACAATGAGCGGTGAAGTCTCTGATGAAACAATTGCTTTTCCACGCCGAATAATTCTGAGCTCTCTCAAATGAAAGTATTGATAAATGAAAAAAAATATTTCACGAAAAGAAAGCACAACAGCTGAATTTGTATCCATTGCGACTGCTATTCTTGTTATTACACCATTATTGAAAATTTTTCTGGACAAAGATTATTGAACACGGCTTTAGAATATAAATATTAGAAAACTTTTGGGTTTTGAATTACGCAGCATTCACTGCCAACTTTTGGTGGAGATTTAAGTCTGATTTAAATTAAAACAGATAGTACAAACACTATGACGATTAAAATCCCAAAAAAACTAACTTTTGTAGGAACCTACAAAATCAGAAAAATGAAAACAAATTTAAGCGATTATTCTGAAATGGTCAATTTGAAGATTTGATTGGTATTTTCTCAGAACTATCACTTCCGTTACTTACTCCAAATGAATTTGTAACATTTCTAATCTTAAGTTTTTGCCGCTAAGTTCTGGATGATGCATCTGTTCAGCTGTATCTTGTGAGGCAGTCAAGGCAAAAAGTAGATTACAGTGTCTTTGAAAATCTTCAAAAGGAAGAACTGGAAAACCTTCGTTGAAATGCTTGCTTTCAATGTTGCAAAATGGGCAACAATGAGCGGTGAAGTCTCTGATGAAACAATTGCTTTTCCACGCCGAATAATTCTGAGCTCTCTCAAATGAAAGTATTGATAAATGAAAAAAAAATATTTCACGAAAAGAAAGCACAACAGCTGAATTTGTATCCATTGCGACTGCTATTCTTGTTATTACACCATTATTGAAAATTTTTCTGGACAAAGATTATTGAACACGGCTTTAGAATATAAATATTAGAAAACTTTTGGGTTTTGAATTACGCAGCATTCACTGCCAACTTTTGGTGGAGATTTCAGTCTGATTTAAATTAAAACAGATAGTACAAACACTATGACGATTAAAATCCCAAAAAAACTAACTTTTGTAGGAACCTACAAAATCAGAAAAACGAAAACAAATTTAAGCGATTATTCTGAAATGGTCATTTTGAAGATTTGATTGGTATTTTCTCAGAACTTTCACTTCCGTTACTTACTCCAAATGAATTTGTAACATTTATAATCTTAAGTTTTCGCCGCTAAGTTCTGGATGATGCATCTGTTCAGCTGTATCTTGTGAGGCAGTCAAGGCAAAAAGTAGATTACAGTGTCTTTGAAAATCTTCAAAAGGAAGAATTGGAAAATCTTCGTTGAAATGCTTGCTTTCAATGTTGCAAAATGGGCAACAATGAGCGGTGAAGTCTCTGATGAAACAATTGCTTTTCCATGCCGAATAATTCTGAGCTTTCTCAAATGAAACTATTGATAGTTGAAAAAAATATTTCAACAAAAGAAAGCGCAACAGCTGAATTTGTGTCCATTGCGACTGCTATTTTTGTTAATAATGCATTATTGAAATTTTTTTTTGAATATCCAGTTTTTGACGAAAAGGAATGATAAATGTTCTGGCAATTGATTCCATTGCAACTATTGATGATTAACTTCAGCTACTAAAAATCTTTTAGTAAACAGCAAACGATCAACAATTATAAGTCTAACACTTGGATTATAAGAAAACATGTATAAATTAGGTCTGGCTCGATTTACTTTAATTCGAACTTTGATATTTGAAGGTTATTTTTTTGATACAAGAAAAAACAAACCAAGTGCGAGCCTCCCATAGAAAGAGAAGGTTATTCCTGCTCTTCAGTAATTTTTTCTATCAGTGAACGCAATCGTATCAAAACTTCTGGTAATTCTAAAAACGAAAAAAATGGGTCTAATTTGAGCTATTACTTGTTTTATATGATGCTGTATCTCCTTAACGCAATGCTTTATGTATTTGAAACTATGCGGAAACCTACTGAAACTTCGAAAAAAATTAACACAAACAAACAATAACTACACTTTCACACAAAAAACACTTCCAAAAATCAAAACATTCACAAAATCAAAAATAAGATCCAAGGGAGAAATTAAAAAACATGAACTAAATAGAAGAAGTAAAATCCACACACATTTTTGGTTTTTTGTTGTTTTCGTGGAACCATTCGCCGAGACCTTTTTGTAAGAAATGAGTAAGTAAATTGATCTCTTTCTAGTCAAAGAATCAGTAAGTACTAAGTTTTGGGCAATCGAGTAATCATGATCCAGTGTTCTCCTCAATCACTACTTGGAGCTGGAGCTGAGTTCACAAATGCCAAAGAGTAATTTGGTAGTTGACGAACTTTATCAGACAGATAAAATTCCATATACTTGAACCTGAGCTCAGGAAGTATTTCAATAATATGCACAAGTGAAAAATTAATAATCTTTGAATTTGTTAGCTGATTCACGTCGGAGTAGACAGAAAAAGATCATGTTTTGTATAAATAAGTGAAATACATTAGTTGACTTACAAGCATTAAGGAACTGAAGAAAAACCCAAACAGATATCGTCTTATGTACTGGACAAAGATTATTGAACACGGCGGTAGAATATATATCTTAGATAATTTTTGGGTTTTCAACTACGCAGCACTCACTGCCAATTTTGGTGGAGATTTAAGTCTGATTAAAAACAAAACAGATAGTACAAACACTATAACGATGGACAATCCCCAAAAAAGACTATTTTTTAACGATGAACAATCCCCACAAAAAACTAGCTTTTGTAGGAACCTACAAAATCAGAAAAACGAAAACAAAATTAGCGCCTATTCCGAATTTGTAAATTTGAAGATTTGATTGGTCTTTTTTCACGACTATCACATCGGTTACTTACCTCAAATCAAGTTGTAACAACATTTCTAATCTCAAGTTTCCGCCGCTAAGTTCTGGATAATGAAGTCGAAAACTAGATTACAGTGTCCTTGAAAATCTTCCTTAGGAAGAGCTGGAAAATCTTCGTTGAAATGCTTGCTTTCATTGTTGTAAAATGGGCGACAATGAGCGGTGAAGTCTCTGATGAAACAATTGCTTTTCCACGCCGAATAATTCTTAGCTCTCTCAAATGAAACTATTGAATGCTGGAAAAAAAATTCACAAGAAAGCGCAACGGCTGAATTTGTATCCATTGCGACTGCTATTCTTGTTATTACACCATTATTGAAAAGTTTTCTGGACAAAGATTATTGAACACGGCTTTAGAATATAAATATTAGAAAACTTTTGGGTTTTGAATTACGCAGTATTCACTGCCAACTTTTGGTGGAGATTTAAGTCTGATTTAAATTAAAACAGATAGTACAAACACTATGACGATTAACAATCCCAAAAAAACTAACTTTTGTAGGAACCTACAAAATTAGAAAAAAGAAAACAAATTTAAGCGATTATTCTGAAATGGTCATTTTGAAGATTTGATTGGTATTTTCTCAGAACTATCGCTTCCGTTACTTACTCCAAATGAATTTGTAACATTTCTAATCTTAAATTTTCGACGCTAAGTTCTGGATGATGCATCTGATCAGCTGTATCTTGTGAGGCAGTCAAGGCAAAAAAGAGATTACAGTGTCTTTGATAATCTTCAAAAGGAAGAACTGGAAAATCTTCGTTGAAATGCTTGCTTTCATTGTTGTAAATAGAACGACAATGAGCTGTGGAAGTCTCTGATGAAACAATTTCTCTTCCACACCAAATAATTCTGAGCTCTCTCAAAAAAAAGTATTGATACTTGAAAAAAAGAAAGCCCAACAGCTGAATTCGTATCCATTGCGAGTGCTATTTTTTTGGAAGTGAGCGGAATACAAAAGAATAACGGAGTTTCTACATCACCGAATATAATATTTTCATTAAAATTATCAACTATATATCATCAACGAGTGTTTTCTCATGATCTGGTAAGAACACTGAAGAACACTGAAGTAAGAACACTGAAGGCCCTTTTCCACTTACTGTAACTCCTGTCTGATTTTGCTCTAAATCCCAACCAAACATACGACTCGAGTCATCACTTTGAATAATTAACACATTCATCCTCAGTTAAGTGAACGGCTGTCTTTTGTGGAACTTTATAATCCTGATACATGAATTAGAGTATTCAATACCTTGTGCAACTAGACATTCTCGAATTTTGTTGCTCATGGCCACAACTATATCACCCATATTTGGGTACAATCTCGGTTCAACACACATCGCTTCATCTTCCTTTTTGTCTCCGGAACTTTGTCTGCAATCCAAAAAATCAAAAATTGCTTTTCCACGCCGAAAAATTCTGAGCTCTATCAAATGAAACTATTGTTAGTTGAAAATAAAATTCATCAAAAAGAAAGCGCAACCGCTGAATTTGTATCCATTGCGACTGCTATTCTTGTTATTGAAGCATTATTGAAAATTTTTCTTGAATATCCAGTTTTTGACGAAAAGGAATGATAAATGTTCTGGCAATTGATTCCATTGCAACTATTGATGATTACCTTCAGCTACTAAAAATCTTTTAGTAAACAGCAAACGATCAACAATTATTAGACTAACACTTGGATTATAAGAAAACACGTATAAATTAGGTCTGGCTCGATTTACTTTAATTCGAACTTTGATATTTGAAGGTTTTTTTTTTCTGTACCAGAAAAAACAAATCAAGTACGAGCCTCCCATAGAGTGAGAAGGTTATTCCTGCTCCTCAATAATTTTCTCTATCAGTGAACGGAATCGTATCAAATTTTTTGGTAATTCTAAAAACAAAAAAAAAATTGGTCTAAATTGAGCTATTACTTGTTTTTATATGATGCTCTATTTCCTTAACGCAATGCTTTATACATTTGAAACTATCTATGCGGAAATCTACTGAAACTTCGGTAAAATTAACACTTACAATTAATAACTACACTTTTACATAAAAAATACTTCAAAAATCAAAACATGCACAAAATCAAAAATAAGTTCCTAGGGAGGAATTAAAAAACATGAACGAAATAAAAAAAGTAAAAATCCACTCACATTTTTGGGTTTTTGTTGTTTTCGTGAAACCATTCGCCGAGACTTTTTTTGTAAGAAATGAGTAAATAAATTGATCTCTTTCTTGTCAAAGAATCAGGAAGGACTAAGTTTTGGGCAATCGAGTAATCGCGATCCAGTGTTTTCCTCTATCACTACTTGGAGCTGAGTTCACAAACGCCAAAGAGTAATTTGCTAGTTGGCGAATTTAATCAGAGAGATAAGATCCCATATACTTGAACCTGAGCTCAGGAAGTACTTCAATAATATGCACAAGTGAAAAATTATTAATCTTTGCATTTGTTAGCTGATTCCCGGACTAGACAGAAAAAGATCAATTTTTTGTACAAGTAAGGAAAATACATTAGTTCACTTACAGGCATTCAGGGACTGAAGAAAAACTCAAACAGATGTCGTCTTATGTACTGGACAAAGATTATTGAACACGGCGTTCGAAAATATATCAGATAATTTTTGGGTTTTCAACTACGCAGCACTCACTGCCAATTTTTGGTGGAGATTCAAGTATGATTAAAAACAAAACAGATCGTACAAAGACTATAAGGATGAACAATCCCCAAAAAAACTTACTTTCGTTGGAACCTAAAATTCAGAAAAACGAAAACAAATTTAAGCGATTTATCTGAATTTGCCAATTTGAAGATTTGATTGGTCTTTTCCAAGACTATCACTTCCGTTACTTACTCCAAATGAAATTGTAAAAACATTTCTAATCTCAAGTTTCCGCCGCTAAGTTCTGGATAATGCATCTGTTCAGCTGCATCTTGTAGCGAAGTCAAGTCAAAAACAAGATAAGTGTTTTTGAAAATCTTCCTTAGGAAGAGCTGGAAAATCTTCGTTGAAATGCTTGCATTCATTGTTGTAAAATGGGCGACAATAAGCGGTGAAGTCTCTGATGAAACAATTGCTTTTCCAGGCCGAATAATTCTGAGCTCTCTCAAAAGAAACTATTGATAGCTGAAAAAAAATTTCACGAAAAGAAAGCGCAACAGCTGAATTTGTATCCATTGCGACTGCTATTCTTGTTATTACACCATTATTGAAAACTTTTCTGGACAAAGATTATTGAACACGGCTTTAGAATATAAATATTAAAAAACTTTTGGGTTTTTAACTACGCAGCATTCACTGCCAACTTTTGGTGGAAATTTCAGTCTGATTAAAATTAAAAAAGATGGTACAAACACTACAACAATGAAGAATCTCCAAAAAATACTTACTTTTGTAGGAACCTAAAAATTCAGAAAACTTGAAAAAAAATTAGCAACTATTCCGAATTTGTCGATTTGATTGAACTTCTCCCAAGACTATCACATCCGTTTTTTACTCCAAATGAAATTGTGAAAACATTTCTAATCTCAAATTTTCGCCGCTAAGTTCTGGATGATGCATCCGTTCAGCTGTATCTTGTAAGGAAGTCAAGTCAAAAACAAGATTACAGTGTCTTTGAAAATCTTCCTAAGGAAGAGCTGAAAAATCTTCGTTGAAATGCTTGCTTTCATTGTTGTAAAATGGGCAACAATGAGCGGTGAAGTCTCTGATGAAACAATTGCTTTTCCACGCCGAATAATTCTGAGCTCTCTCAAATGAAACTATTGATATATAAAAAAAATATTTCACGAAAAGAAAGCGCAACAGCTGAATTTGTATCCATTGCGACTGCTATTCTTGTTATTACACCATTATTGAAAATTTTTCTGGACAAAGATTATTGAACACGGCTTTAGAATATAAATATTAGAAAACTTTTGGGTTTTCAACTACGCAGCATTCACTGCCAACTTTTGGTGGAGATTTCAGTCTGATTAAAATTAAAACAGATGGTACAAACACTATAACGATGAAAAATCCCAAAAAAACTGTTGTTTGTAGGAACCTACAAAATCAGAAAACTTTTTACAAAAAATTAGCAACTATTCCGAGTTTGTCGATTTGATTGAACTTCTCCCAAGACTATCACATCCGCTTTTTACTCCAAATGAAATTGTGAAAACATTTCTACTCCCAAAATTTCGCCGCTAAGTTCTGGATGATGCATCCGTTCAGCTGTATCTTGTAAAGAAGTCAAGTCAAAAACAAGATTACAGTGTCTTTGAAAATCTTCCTAAGGAAGAGCTGGAAAATCTTCGTTGAAATGCTTGCTTTCATTGTTGTAAAATGGGCAACAATGAGCGGTGAAGTCTCTGATGAAACAATTGCTTTTCCACGCCGAATAATTCTGAGCTCTCTCAATTGAAACTATTGATAAATGAAAAAAAATATTTCACAAAAAGAAAGCCGAACAGCTGAATTTGTATCCATTGCGACTGCTATTCTTGTTATTACACCATTATTGAAAAATTTTCTGAACAAAGATTATTGAACACGGCTTTAGAATAGAAATATTAGAAAACCTTTTGGGTTTTCAACTACGCAGCAATCACTGCCAACTTTTGGTGGAGATTTCAGTCTGATTAAAATTAAAACAGATGGTACAAACAATACAACGATGAACAATCTCCAAAAAAATACTATTTTTTGTAGGAAACTACAAATTCAGAAAAACGAAAACAAACTTAAGCGATTATTCTGAATTTGCCTATTTGAAGATTTGATTGGTCTTTTCCCAAGACTATCACTTCCGTTACTTACTCCAAATGAAACTGTAAAAACGTTTTTAATCTCAGGTTTCCGCCGCTAAGTTCTGGATAATGCATCTGTTCAGCTGCACCTTGTAGTGAAGTCAAGTCATAAACAAGATAACAATGTCTTTGAAAATCTTCCTGAGGAAGAGCTGGAAAATCTTCGTTGAAATGCTTGCTTTCAATGTTGCAAAATGGGCAACAATGAGCGGTGAAGTCTCTGATGAAACAATTGCTTTTCCACGCCGAATAATTCTGAGCTCTCTCAAATGAAACTATTGATAAAGAAAAAAAATATATTTCAGGAAAAGAAAGCACAACAGCTGAATTTGTATCCATTGCGACTGCTATTCTTGTTATTACACCATTATTGAAAATTTTTCTGGACAAAGATTATTGAACACGGCTTTAGAATATAAATATTAGAAAACTTTTGGGTTTTCAAGTACGCAGCATTCACTGCCAACTTTTGGTGGAAATTTCAGTCTGATTAAAATTAAAACAGATGGTACAAACACTATAACGATGAAAAATCCCAAAAAACTGTTGTTTGTAGGAACCTACAAAGTCCGAAAACTTAAAAAAAATTAGCAACTATTCCGAATTGTCGATTTGATTGAACTTCTCCCAAGACTATCACATCCGTTTTTCACTCCAAATGAAATTGTGAAAACATTTCTAATCTCAAATTTTTGCCGCTAAGTTCTGGATGATGCATCCGTTCAGCTGTATCTTGTAAGGAAGTCAAATCAAAAACAAGATTACAGTGTCTTTGAAAATCTTCCTAAGGAAGAGCTGGAAAATCTTCGTTGAAATACTTGCTTTCATTGTTGTAAAATGGACAACAATGAGCGGTGAAGTCTCTGATGAAACAATTGCGATTCCACGCCGAATAATTCTGATCTCTCTCAAATGAAACTATTGAAATATGAAAAAAAATATTTCACGAAAAGAAAACGCAACAGCTGAATTTGTATCCATTGCGACTGCTATTCTTGTTATTACACCATTATTGATAATTTTTCTGGACAAAGATTATTGAACACGGCTTTAGAATATGAATATTAGAAAACTTTTGGGTTTTCAAGTACGCAGCATTCACTGCCAACTTTTGGTGGAAATTTCAGTCTGATTAAAATTAAAACAGATGGTACAAACACTATAACGATGAAAAATCCCAAAAAACTGTTGTTTGTAGGAACCTACAAAGTCCGAAAACTTATAAAAGTTAGCAACTATTCCGAATTGTCGATTTGATTGAACTTCTCCCAAGACTATCACATCCGTTTTTCACTCCAAATGAAATTGTGAAAACATTTCTAATCTCAAATTTTTGCCGCTAAGTTCTGGATGATGCATCCGTTCAGCTGTATCTTGTAAGGAAGTCAAATCAAAAACAAGATTACAGTGTCTTTGAAAATCTTCCTAAGGAAGAGCTGGAAAATCTTCGTTGAAATACTTGCTTTCATTGTTGTAAAATGGACAACAATGAGCGGTGAAGTCTCTGATGAAACAATTGCGATTCCACGCCGAATAATTCTGATCTCTCTCAAATGAAACTATTGAAATATGAAAAAAAATATTTCACGAAAAGAAAACGCAACAGCTGAATTTGTATCCATTGCGACTGCTATTCTTGTTATTACACCATTATTGATAATTTTTCTGGACAAAGATTATTGAACACGGCTTTAGAATATAAATATTAGAAAACTTTTGGGTTTTCAACTACGCAGCATTCACTGCCAACTTTTGGTGGAAATTTCAGTCTGATTAAAATTAAAACAGATGGTACAAACACTATAACGATGAAAAATCCCAAAAAACTGTTGTTTGTAGGAACCTACAAAGTCCGAAAACTTAAAAAAAAATTAGCAACTATTCCGAATTTGTCGATTTGATTGAACTTCTCCCAAGACTATCACATCCGTTTTTCACTCCAAATGAAATTGTGAAAACATTTCTAATCTCAAAGTTTGCCGCTAAGTTCTGGATGATGCATCCGTTCAGCTGTATCTTGTAAGTAAGTCAAATCAAAAACAAGATTACAGTGTCTTTGAAAATCTTCCTAAGGAAGAGCTGGAAAATCTTCGTTGAAATGCTTGCTTTCATTGTTGTAAAATGGACAACAATGAGCGGTGAAGTCTCTGATGAAACAATTGCGTTTCCACGCCGAATAATTCTGATCTCTCTCAAATGAAACTATTGATATATGAAAAAAAAAATTTCACGAAAAGAAAACGCAACAGCTGAATTTGTATCCATTGCGACTGCTATTCTTGTTATTACACCATTATTGAAAACTTTTCTGGACAAAGATTATTGAACACGGCATTAGAATATAAATATTAGAAAACTTTTGGGTTTTTAACTACGCAGCATTCACTGCCAACTTTTGGTGGAAATTTCAGTCTGATTAAAATTAAAACAGATGGTACAAACACTATAACGATGAAAAAACCCAAAAAACTGTTGTTTGTAGGACCCTACAAAGTCCGAAAACTTAAAAAAAATTAGCAACTATTCCGAATTTAACGATTTGATTGAACTTCTCCCAAGACTATCACATCCGTTTTTCACTCCAAATGAAATTGTGAAAACATTTCTAATCTCAAATTTTTGCCGCTAAGTTCTGGATGATGCATCCGTTCAGCTGTATCTTGTAAGGAAGTCAAATCAAAAACAAGATTACAGTGTCTTTGAAAATCTTCCTAAGGAAGAGCTGGAAAATCTTCGTTGAAATGCTTGCTTTCATTGTTGTAAAATGGACAACAATGAGCGGTGAAGTCTCTGATGAAACAATTGCGTTTCCACGCCGAATAATTCTGATCTCTCTCAAATGAAACTATTGATATATGAAAAAAAATATTTCACGAAAAGAAAACGCAACAGCTGAATTTGTATCCATTGCGACTGCTATTCTTGTTATTACACCATTATTGAAAACTTTTCTGGACAAAGATTATTGAACACGGCTTTAGAATATAAATATTAGAAAACTTTTGGGTTTTCAACTACGCAGCATTCACTGCCAACTTTTGGTGGAAACTTCAGTCTGATTAAAATTAAAACAGATGGTACAAACACTATAACGATGAAAAATCCCAAAAAACTGTTGTTTGTAGGAACCTACAAAGTCCAAAAACTTAAAAAAAAATTAGCAACTATTCCGAATTTGTCGATTTGATTGAACTTCTCCCAAGACTATCACATCCGTTTTTCACTCCAAATGAAATTGTGAAAACATTTCTAATCTCAAATTTTGCCGCTAAGTTCTGGATGATGCATCCGTTCAGCTGTATCTTGTAAGGAAGTCAAATCAAAAACAAGATTACAGTGTCTTTGAAAATCTTCCTAAGGAAGAGCTGGAAAATCTTCGTTGAAATGCTTGCTTTCATTGTTGTAAAATGGACAACAATGAGCGGTGAAGTCTCTGATGAAACAATTGCGTTTCCACGCCGAATAATTCTGATCTCTCTCAAATGAAACTATTGATATATGAAAAAAAATATTTCACGAAAAGAAAACGCAACAGCTGAATTTGTATCCATTGCGACTGCTATTCTTGTTATTACACCATTATTGAAAACTTTTCTGGACAAAGATTATTGAACACGGCATTAGAATATAAATATTAGAAAACTTTTGGGTTTTTAACTACGCAGCATTCACTGCCAACTTTTGGTGGAAATTTCAGTCTGATTAAAATTAAAACAGATGGTACAAACACTATAACGATGAAAAATCCCAAAAAACTGTTGTTTGTAGGACCCTACAAAGTCCGAAAACTTAAAAAAAAATAGCAACTATTCCGAATTTGTCGATTTGATTGAACTTCTCCCAAGACTATCACATCCGTTTTTCACTCCAAATGAAATTGTGAAAACATTTCTAATCTCAAATTTTTGCCGCTAAGTTCTGGATGATGCATCCGTTCAGCTGTATCTTGTAAGGAAGTCAAATCAAAAACAAGATTACAGTGTCTTTGAAAATCTTCCTAAAGAAGAGCTGGAAAATCTTCGTTGAAATGCTTGCTTTCAATGTTGCAAAATGGGCAACAATGAGCGGTGAAGTCTCTAATGAAACAATTGCTTTTCCACGCCGAATAATTCTGAGCTCTCAAATGAAACTATTGATAAATGAAAAAAATATTTCACGAAAAGAAAGCACAACAGCTGAAATTGTATCCATTGCGACTGCTATTCTTGTTATTACACCATTATTGAAAATTTTCTGGACAAAGATTATTGAACACGGCTTTAGAATATAAATAATAGAAAACTTTTGGGTTTTCAACTACGCAGCATTCACTGCCAACGTTTGGTGGAAATTTCAGTCTGACTAAAATTAAAACAGATGGTACAAACACTATAACGATGAAAAATCCCAAAAAACTGTTGTTTGTAGGAACCTACAAAGTCCGAAAACTTAAAAAAAAATAAGCAACTATTCCGAATTTGTCGATTTGATTGAACTTCTCCCAAGACTATCACATCCGTTTTTCACTCCAAATGAAATTGTGAAAACATTTCTAATCTCAAATTTTTGCCGCTAAGTTCTGGATGATGCATCCGTTCAGCTGTATCTTGTAAGGAAGTCAAATCAAAAACAAGATTAGTGTCTTTGAAAATCTTCCTAAGGAAGAGCTGGAAAATCTTCGTTGAAATGCTTGCTTTCAATGTTGCAAAATAGGCAACAATGAGCGGTGAAGTCTCTGATGAAACAATTGCGTTTCCACGCCGAATAATTCTGAGCTCTCTCAAATGAAACTATTGATAAATGAAAAAAAGTATTTCACGAAAAGAAAACGCAACAGCTGAATTTGTATCCATTGCGACTGCTATTCTTGTTATTACACCATTATTGAAAATTTTTCTGGACAAAGATTATTGAACACGGCTTTAGAATATAAATATTAGAAAACTTTTGGGTTTTCAACTACGCAGCATTCACTGCCAACTTTTGGTGGAGATTTCAGTCTGATTAAAACTAAAACAGATGGTACAAACACTATAACGATGAAAAACCCCAAAAAATTGTTGTTTGTAGGAACCTACAAAATCAGAAAACTTTTTTAAAAAAATTAGCAACAATTCCGAATTTGTCGATTTGATTGAACTTCTCCCAAGACTATCACATCCGTTTTTTACTCCGAATGAAACTGTGAAAACATTTCTAATCTCAAGTTTTCGCCGCTATGTTCTGGATGATGCATTCGTTCAGCTGTATCTTGTAAGGAAGTCAAGTCAAAAACAAGATTACAGTGTCTTTGAAAATCTTCCTAAGGAAGAGCTGGAAAATCTTCGCTGAAATGCTTGCTTTCATTGTTGTAAAATGGGCAACAATGAGCGGTGAAGTCTCTGATGAAACAATTGCTTTTCCACGCCGAATAATTCTGAGCTCTCTCAAATGAAACTATTGATATATAAAAAAAATATTTCACGAAGAGAAAGCGCAACAGCCGAATTTGTATCAATTGCGACTGCTATTCTTGTTATTACACCATTATTGAAAATTTTTCTGGACCAAGATTATTGAACACGGCTTTAGAATAAAAATATTAGAAAACTTTTGGATTTTCAACTACGCAGCATTCAATGCCAACTTTTGGTGGAAATTTCAGTCTGAATAAAATTAAAACAGATAGTACAAACACTACAACGATGAAAAATCCCAAAAAAACTGTTGTTTGTAGGAACCTACAAAATCAGAAAACTTTTTATAAAAAAATTAGCAACTAATCCGAATTTGTCGATTTGATTGAATTTCTCCCAAGACTATCACATCCGTTTTTTACTCCAAATGAAATTGTGAAAAGATTTCTAATCTCAAATTTTCGCCGCTAAGTTCTGGATGATGCATCCATTCAGCTGTATCTTCTAAGAAAGTCAAATCAAAAACAAGATTAGTGTCTTTGAAAATCTTTCTAAGGAAGAGCTGGAAAATCTTCGTTGAAATGCTTGCTTTCATTGTTGTAAAATGGGCAACAATGAGCCGTGAAGTCTCTAATGAAACAATTGCTTTTCCACGCGGAATAATTCTGAGCTCTCTCAAATGAAACTATTAATAAATGAAAAGAAAATTTCACAAAAAGAAAGCGCAACAGCTGAATTTGTATCCATTGCGACTGCTATTCTTGTTATTACACCATTATTGAAAATTTTTCTGGAAAAAGATTATTGAACACGGCTTTAGAATATAAATATTAGAAAACTTTTGGGTTTTCAACTACGCACCCTTCACTGCCAACTTTTGGTGGAAATTTCAGTCTGATTAAAATTAAAACAGATGGTACAAACACTATAACGATGAAAAATCCCAAAAAACTGTTGTTTGTAGGAACCTACAAAATCAGAAAACTTTTTTAAAAAATTAGCTACTATTCCGAATTTGTCGATTTGATTGAACTTCTCCCAAGACTATCACATCCGTTTTTTACTCCAATTGAAACTGTGAAAACATTTCTAATCTCAAGTTTTCGCCGCTAAGTTCTGGATGATGCATTCATTCAGCTGTATCTTGTAGGGAAGTCAAGTCAAAAACAAGATTATAGTGTCTTTGAAAATCTTCCTAAGGAAGAGCTGGAAAATCTTCGTTGAAATGCTTGCTTTCATTGTTGTAAGATGGGCAACAATGAGCGGTGAAGTCTCTGATGAAACAATTGCTTTTCCACGCGGAATAATTCTGAGCTCTCTCAAATGGAACTATTGATAAATGAAAAGAAGATTTCACAAAAAGAAAGCGCAACAGCTGAATTTGTATCCATTGCGACTGCTATTCTTGTTATTACACCATTATTGAAAATTTTTCTGGACAAAGATTATTGAACACGGCTTTAGAATATAAATATTAGAAAACTTTTGGGTTTTCAACTACGCAGTATTCACTGCCAACTTTTGGTGGATATTTCAGTCTGATTAAACTTAAAACAGATGGTACAAACACTATAACGATGAAAAATCGCAAAAAACTGTTGTTTGTAGGAACCTACAAAATCAGAAAACTTTTTTAAAGAATTAGCTACTATTCCGAATTTGTCGATTTGATTGAACTTCTCCCAAGACTATCACATCCGTTTTTTACTCCAATTGAAACTATGAAAACATTTCTAATCTCAAGCTTCCGCCGCTAAGTTCTGGATGATGCATTCATTCAGCTGTATCTTGCAAGGAAGTCAAGTCAAAAACAAGATTACAGTGTCTTTGAAAATCTTCCTAAGAAAGAGCTGAAAAATCTTCGTTGAAATGCTTGCTTTCATTGTTGTAAAATGGGCAACAATGAGCGGTGAAGTCTCTGATGAAACAATTGCTTTTCCACGCCGAATAATTCTGAGCTCTCTCAAATGAAAATATTGATAAATGAAAAAAATATTTCACGAAAAGAAAGCACAACAGCTGAATTTGTATCCATTGCGACTGCTATTCTTGGTATTACACCATTATTGAAATTTTTTCTGGACAAAGATTATTGAACACGGCTTTAGAATAAAAATATTAGAAAACTTTTGGTTTTTCAACTACGCAGCATTCACTGCCAGTTTTGGTGGAAATTTCAGTCTGATTAAAATTAAAACAGATGGTACAAACACTATAACGATGAAGAATCCCAAAAAACTGTTGTTTGTAGGAACCAACAAAATCAGAAAACTTTTTAAAAAAAATTAGCAACTATTCCGAATTTGCCGATTTGATTGAACTTCTCCAAAGACTATCACATCCGTTTTTTACTCCAAATGAAATTGTGAAAATATTTCTAATCTCAAATTTTCGCAGCTAAGTTCTGGATGATGCATCCGTTCAGCTGTATCTTGTAAGGAAGTCAAATCAAAAACAAGATTACAGTGTCTTTGAAAATCTTCGTAAGGAAGAGCTGGAAAATCTTCGTTGAAATACTTGCTTTCATTGTTGTAAAATGGGCAACAATGAGCGGTGAAGTCTTTGATGAAACAATTCATTTTCCACGCCGAATAATTCTGAGCTCTCTCAAATGAAACTATTGATAAATGAAAAAAATATTTCACAGTAAGAAAGCGCAACAGCTGAATTTGTATTCATTGCGACTGCTATTCTTGTTATTACACCATTATTGAAAATATTTCTGGACAAGTTTATTGAACACGGCTTTAGAATATAAATATTAGAAAACTTTTGGGTTTTCAACTACGCAGTATTCACTGCCAACTTTTGGTGGAAATTTCAGTCTGATTAAACTTAAAACAGATGGTACAAACACTATAACGATGAAAAATCCCAAAAAACTGTTGTTTGTAGGAACCTACAAAATCAGAAAACTTTTTTAAAGAATTAGCTACTATTCCGAATTTGTCGATTTGATTGAACTTCTCCCAAGACTATCACATCCGTTTTTTACTCCAATTGAAACTGTGAAAACATTTCTAATCTCAAGTTTTCGCCGCTAAGTTCTGGATGATGCATTCATTCAGCTGTATCTTGTAGGGAAGTCAAGTCAAAAACAAGATTATAGTGTCTTTGAAAATCTTCCTAAGGAAGAGCTGGAAAATCTTCGTTGAAATGCTTGCTTTCATTGTTGTAAAATGGGCAACAATGAGCGGTGAAGTCTCTGATGAAACAATTGCTTTTCCACGCGGAATAATTCTGAGCTCTCTCAAATGGAACTATTGATAAATGAAA
This sequence comes from Symsagittifera roscoffensis, assembly GCF_963678635.1. NCBI lineage: Eukaryota > Metazoa > Xenacoelomorpha > Acoela > Convolutidae > Symsagittifera > Symsagittifera roscoffensis. The sequence goes on along the minus strand of NC_087065.1, from coordinate 31,298,659 downwards.
AGAAGATTTCACAAAAAGAAAGCGCAACAGCTGAATTTGTATCCATTGCGACTGCTATTCTTGTTATTACACCATTATTGAAAATTTTTCTGGACAAAGATTATTGAACACGGCTTTAGAATATAAATATTAGAAAACTTTTGGGTTTTCAACTACGCAGTATTCACTGCCAACTTTTGGTGGATATTTCAGTCTGATTAAACTTAAAACAGATGGTACAAACACTATAACGATGAAAAATCGCAAAAAACTGTTGTTTGTAGGAACCTACAAAATCAGAAAACTTTTTTAAAGAATTAGCTACTATTCCGAATTTGTCGATTTGATTGAACTTCTCCCAAGACTATCACATCCGTTTTTTACTCCAATTGAAACTATGAAAACATTTCTAATCTCAAGCTTCCGCCGCTAAGTTCTGGATGATGCATTCATTCAGCTGTATCTTGCAAGGAAGTCAAGTCAAAAACAAGATTACAGTGTCTTTGAAAATCTTCCTAAGAAAGAGCTGAAAAATCTTCGTTGAAATGCTTGCTTTCATTGTTGTAAAATGGGCAACAATGAGCGGTGAAGTCTCTGATGAAACAATTGCTTTTCCACGCCGAATAATTCTGAGCTCTCTCAAATGAAAATATTGATAAATGAAAAAAATATTTCACGAAAAGAAAGCACAACAGCTGAATTTGTATCCATTGCGACTGCTATTCTTGGTATTACACCATTATTGAAATTTTTTCTGGACAAAGATTATTGAACACGGCTTTAGAATAAAAATATTAGAAAACTTTTGGTTTTTCAACTACGCAGCATTCACTGCCAGTTTTGGTGGAAATTTCAGTCTGATTAAAATTAAAACAGATGGTACAAACACTATAACGATGAAAAATCCCAAAAAACTGTTGTTTGTAGGAACCAACAAAATCAGAAAACTTTTTTAAAAAAATTAGCAACTATTCCGAATTTGCCGATTTGATTGAACTTCTCCAAAGACTATCACATCCGTTTTTTACTCCAAATGAAATTGTGAAAATATTTCTAATCTCAAATTTTCGCAGCTAAGTTCTGGATGATGCATCCGTTCAGCTGTATCTTGTAAGGAAGTCAAATCAAAAACAAGATTACAGTGTCTTTGAAAATCTTCGTAAGGAAGAGCTGGAAAATCTTCGTTGAAATACTTGCTTTCATTGTTGTAAAATGGGCAACAATGAGCGGTGAAGTCTCTGATGAAACAATTGATTTTCCACGCCGAATAATTCTGAGCTCTCTCAAATGAAACTATTGATAAATGAAAAAAATATTTCACAGTAAGAAAGCGCAACAGCTGAATTTGTATTCATTGCGACTGCTATTCTTGTTATTACACCATTATTGAAAATATTTCTGGACAAGTTTATTGAACACGGCTTTAGAATATAAATATTAGAAAACTTTTGGGTTTTCAACTACGCAGTATTCACTGCCAACTTTTGGTGGAAATTTCAGTCTGATTAAACTTAAAACAGATGGTACAAACACTATAACGATGAAAAATCCCAAAAAACTGTTGTTTGTAGGAACCTACAAAATCAGAAAACTTTTTTAAAGAATTAGCTACTATTCCGAATTTGTCGATTTGATTGAACTTCTCCCAAGACTATCACATCCGTTTTTTACTCCAATTGAAACTGTGAAAACATTTCTAATCTCAAGTTTTCGCCGCTAAGTTCTGGATGATGCATTCATTCAGCTGTATCTTGTAGGGAAGTCAAGTCAAAAACAAGATTATAGTGTCTTTGAAAATCTTCCTAAGGAAGAGCTGGAAAATCTTCGTTGAAATGCTTGCTTTCATTGTTGTAAAATGGGCAACAATGAGCGGTGAAGTCTCTGATGAAACAATTGCTTTTCCACGCGGAATAATTCTGAGCTCTCTCAAATGGAACTATTGATAAATGAAAAGAAGATTTCACAAAAAGAAAGCGCAACAGCTGAATTTGTATCCATTGCGACTGCTATTCTTGTTATTACACCATTATTGAAAATTTTTCTGGACAAAGATTATTGAACACGGCTTTAGAATATAAATATTAGAAAACTTTTGGGTTTTCAACTACGCAGTATTCACTGCCAACTTTTGGTGGAAATTTCAGTCTGATTAAAATTAAAACAGATGGTACAAACACTATAACGATGAAAAATCCCAAAAAACTGTTGTTTGTAGGAACCAACAAAATCAGAAAACTTTTTAAAAAAAATTAGCAACTATTCCGAATTTGCCGATTTGATTGAACTTCTCCAAAGACTATCACATCCGTTTTTTACTCCAAATGAAATTGTGAAAATATTTCTAATCTCAAATTTTCGCAGCTAAGTTCTGGATGATGCATCCGTTCAGCTGTATCTTGTAAGGAAGTCAAATCAAAAACAAGATTACAGTGTCTTTGAAAATCTTCGTAAGGAAGAGCTGGAAAATCTTCGTTGAAATACTTGCTTTCATTGTTGTAAAATGGGCAACAATGAGCGGTGAAGTCTCTGATGAAACAATTGATTTTCCACGCCGAATAATTCTGAGCTCTCTCAAATGAAACTATTGATAAATGAAAAAAATATTTCACAGTAAGAAAGCGCAACAGCTGAATTTGTATTCATTGCGACTGCTATTCTTGTTATTACACCATTATTGAAAATATTTCTGGACAAGTTTATTGAACACGGCTTTAGAATAAAAATATTAGAAAACTTTTGGGTTTTCAACTACGCAGCATTCACTGCCAACTTTTGGTGGAAATTTCAGTCTGATTAAGATTAAAACAGATGGTACAAACACTATAACGATGAAAAATCCCAAAAAAACTGTTGTTTGTAGGAACCTACAAAATCAGAAAACCTTTCAAAAAAAGCAACTATTCCGAATTTGTCGATTTGATTGAACTTCTCCCAAGACTATCACATCCGTTTTTTACTCCAAATGAAATTGTGAAAACATTTCTAATCTCAAATTTTTGCCGCTAAGTTCTGGATGATGCATCCGTTCAGCTGTATCTTGTAAGAAAGTCAAATCAAAAACATAATTACAGTGTCTTTGAAAATCTTCCCAAGGAAGAGCTGGAAAATCTTCGTTGAAATGCTTGCTTTCATTGTTGTAAAATGGGCAACAATGAGCGGTGAAGTCTCTGATGAAACAATTCCTTTTCCACGCGGAATAATTCTGAGCTCTCTCAAATGAAACTATTGATAAATGAAAGAAATATTTCACGAAAAGAAAGCACAACAGCTGAATTTGTATCCATTGCGACTGCTATTCTTGTTATTACACCATTATTGAAAATTTTTCTGGACAAAGATTATTGAACACGGCTTTAGAATATAAATATAAGAAAACTTTTGGGTTTTCAACTACGCAGTATTCACTGCCAACTTTTGGTGGAAATTTCAGTCTGATTAAACTTAAAACAGATGGTACAAACACTATAACGATGAAAAATCCCAAAAAACTGTTGTTTGTAGGAACCTACAAAATCAGAAAACTTTTTAAAAAAATTAGCTACTATTCCGAATTTGTCGATTTGATTGAACTTCTCCCAAGACTATCACATCCGTTTTTTACTCCAATTGAAACTGTGAAAACATTTCTAATCTCAAGCTTTCGCCGCTAAGTTCTGGATGATGCATTCATTCAGCTGTATCTTGTAAGGAAAACAAGTCAAAAACAAGATTACAGTGTCTTTGAAAATCTTCCTAAGGAAGAGCTGAAAAATCTTCGTTGAAATGCTTGCTTTCATTGTTGTAAAATGGGCAACAATGAGCGGTGAAGTCTCTGATGAAACAATTGCTTTTCCACGACGAATAATTCTGAGCTCTCTCAAATGAAAATATTGATAAATGAAAAAAATATTTCACGAAAAGAAAGCACAACAGCTGAATTTGTATCCATTGCGACTGCTATTCTTGTTATTACACCATTGATGAAAATTTTTCTGGACAAAGATTATTGAACACGGCTTTAGAATAAAAATATTAGAAAACTTTTGGTTTTTCAACTACGCAGCATTCACTGCCAGTTTTGGTGGAAATTTCAGTCTGATTAAAATTAAAACAGATGGTACAAACAGTATAACGATGAAAAATCCCAAAAAACTGTTGTTTGTAGGAACCAACAAAATCAGAAAACTTTTTTAAAAAATTAGCAACTATTCCGAATTTGCCGATTTGATTGAACTTCTCCAAAGACTATCACATCCGTTTTTTACTCCAAATGAAATTGTGAAAATATTTCTAATCTCAAATTTTCGCCGCTAAGTTCTGGATGATGCATCCGTTCAGCTGTATCTTGTAAGGAAGTCAAATCAAAAACAAGATTACAGTGTCTTTGAAAATCTTCGTAAGGAAGAGCTGGAAAATCTTCGTTGAAATACTTGCTTTCATTGTTGTAAAATGGGCAACAATGAGCGGTGAAGTCTCTGATGAAACAATTGATTTTCCACGCCGAATAATTCTGAGCTCTCTCAAATGAAACTATTGATAAATGAAAAAAATATTTCACAGTAAGAAAGCGCAACAGCTGAATTTGTATCCATTGCGACTGCTATTCTTGTTATTACACCATTATTGAAAATTGTTCTGGAAAAGATTATTGAACATGGCTTTAGAATATAAATATTAGAAAACTTTTGGGTTTTCAACTACGCAGCATTCACTGCCAACTTTTGGTGGAAATTTCAGTCTGATTAAAATTAAAACAGATGATACAAACACTATAACAATGAAAAATCCCAAAAAAACTGTTGTTTGTAGGAACCTACAAAATCAGAAAACTTTATAAAAAAATTAGCAACCATTCCGAATTTGTCGATTTGATTGAACTTCTCCAAGACGATCACATCCGTCTTTTACTCCAAATGAAATTGTGAAAACATTTCTAATCTCAAATTTTCGCCGCTAAGTTCTGGATGATGAATCCGTTCAGCTGTATTTTGTATGGAAGTCAAGTTAAAAACAAGATTACAGTGTCTTTGAAAATCTTCCTAAGGAAGAACTAGAAAACCCTCGTGGAAATGATTGCTTTCATTGTTGTAAAATGGGCAACAATGAGCGGTGAAGTCTCTGATGAAACAATTGCCTTTCCACGCCGAATAATTCTGAGCTCTCTCGAATGAAACTATTGATAAATGAAAAAAATATTTCACGAAAAGAAAGCGCAACAGCTGAATTTGTATCCATTGCGACTGCTATTCATGTTATTACACCATTATTGAAAATTGTTCTGGAAAAAGATTATTGAACACGGCTTTAGAATATAAATATTAGAAAACTTTTGGGTTTTCAACAACGCAGCATTCACTGCCAACTTTTGGTGGAAATTTCAGTCTGATTAAAATTAAAACAGATGATACAAACACTATAACGATTAAAAATCCCAAAAAACTGTAGTTTGTAGGAACCTACAAAATCAGAAAACTTTATAAAAAAATTAGCAACCATTCCGAATTTGTCGATTTGATTGAACTTCTCCAAGACTATCACATCCGTCTTTTACTCCAAATCAAATTGTGAAAACATTTCCAATCTCAAATTTTCGCCGCTAAGTTCTGGATGATGCATTCGTTCAGCTGTATCTTGTAAGGAAGTCAAGTCAAAAACAAGATTACAGTGTCTATGAAAATCTTCCTAAGGAAGAGCTGGAAAATCTTCGTTGAAATGCTTGCTTTCATTGTTGTAAAACTGGCAACAATGAGCGGTGAAGTCTCTGATGACACAATTGCTTTTCCACGCCGAATATTTCTGAGCTCTCTCAAATGAAACTATTGATAAATGAAAAAAATATATTTCAGGAAAAGAAAGCGCAACAGCTGAATTTGTATCCATTGCGACTGCTATTCTTGTTATTACACCATTATTGAAAATTTTTCTGGACAAAGATTATTGAACACGGCTTTAGAATATAAATATTAGAAAACTTTTGGGTTTTCAACTACGCACCATTCACTGCCAACTTTTGGTGGAAATTTCAGTCTGATTAAAATTAAAACAGATGGTACAAACACTATAACGATGAATAATCCCATAAAAAACTGTTGTTTGTAGGAACCTACAAAATCAGTAAACTTTTTGAAAAAATTAGCAACTAATCCGAATTTGTCGATTTGATTGAACTTCTCCCAACACTATCACATCCGTTTTTTACTCCAAAGGAAATAGTGAAAACATTTCTAATCTCAAATTTTCGCCGCTAAGTTCTGGATGATGAATCCGTTCAGCTGTATCTTGTAAGGAAGTCAAGTCAAAAACAAGATTACAGTGTCTTTGAAAATTTCCTAAGGAAAAACTGGAAAATCTTCGTGGAAATGATTGCTTTCATTGTTGTAAAATGGGCAACAATGAGCGGTGAAGTCTCTGATGAAAGAATTGCCTTTCCACGACGAATAATTCTGAGCTCTCTCAAATGAAACTATTGATAAATGAAAAAAATATTTCACGAAAAGAAAGCGCAACAGCTGAATTTGTATCCACTGCGACTGCTATTCTTGTTATTACACCATTATTGAAAATTGTTCTGGAAAAAGATTATTGAACACGGCTTTAGAATATAAATATTAGAAAACTTTTGGGTTTTCAACTACGCAGCATTCACTGCCAACTTTTGGTGGAAATTTCAGTCTGATTAAAATTAAAACAGATGATACAAACACTATAACAATGAAAAATCCCATAAAAAACTGTTGTTTGTAGGAACTACAAAATCAGTAAAGTTTTTGAAAAAATTAGCAACTATTCCCAATTTGTCGATTTGATTGAACTTCTCCCAACACTATCACATCCGTTTTTTACTCCAAAAGAAATTGTGAAAACATTTCTAATTGGATGATGAATCCGTTCTGCTGTATCTTGTAAGGAAGTCAAGTCAAAAACAAGATTACAGTGTTTTTGACAATCTTCCTAAGGAAGAGCTGGAAAATCTGCGTTGAAATGATTGTTTTCATTGTTGTAAAATGGGCAACAATGAGCGGTGAAGTCTCTGATGAAACAATTGCCTTTCCACGCCGAATAATTCTGAGCTCTCTCAAATGAAACTATTGATAAATGAAAAAAATATTTCACGAAAAGAAAGCGCAACAGCTGAATTTGTATTCATTGCGACTTCTATTCTTGTTATTAAACCTTTATTGAAAATTTTTCTGGAAAAGGATAATTGAACACGGCTTTAGAATGAAAACATTAGAAAACTTTTGGGTTTACAACTACGCAGCATTCACTGCCAACTTTTGGTGGAAATTTCAGTCTGAGTAAAACTAAAACAGATGGTACAAACACTATAACGATGAAAAATCCCAAAAAAAAATGTTGTTTGTAGGAACCTACAAAATCAGAAAACTTTATAAAAAAATTAGCAACCATTCCGAATTTGTCGATTTGATTGAACTTCTCCAAGACTATCACATCCGTCTTTTACTCCAATTCAAATTGTGAAAACATTTCTAATCTCAAACTTTCGCCGCTAAGTTCTGGATGATGCATTCGTTCAGCTGTATCTTGTAAGGAAGTCAAGTCAAAAACAAGATTACAGTGTCTTTGAAAATCTTCCTAAGGAAGAGCTGGAAAATCTTCATTGAAATGCTTGCTTTCATTGTTGTAAAACTGGCAACAATGAGCGGTGAAGTCTCTGATGACACAATTGCTTTTCCACGCCGAATATTTCTGAGCTCTCTCAAATGAAACTATTGATAAATGAAAAAAATATTTCACGAAAAGAAAGCGCAACAGCTGAATTTGTATCCATTGCGACTCTTATTCTGGTTATTACACCAATATTGAAAATTTTTCTGGACAACGATTATTGAACACGGCTTTAGAATATAAATATTAGAAAACTTTTGGGTTTTCAACTACGCACCATTCACTGCCAACTTTTGGTGGAAATTTCAGTCTGATTAAAATTAAAACAGCTGGTACAAACACTATAACGATGAAAAATCCCATAAAAAACTGTTGTTTGTAGGAACCTACAAAATCAGTAAAGTTTTTGAAAAAATTAGCAACTATTCCGAATTTGTCGATTTGATTGAATTTCTCCCAACACTATCACATCCGTTTTTTACTCCAAAGGAAATTGTGAAAACATTTCTAATCTCACATTTTCGCCGCTAAGTTCTGGATGATGAATCCGTTCAGCTGAATCTTGTAAGGAAGTCAAGTCAAAAACAAGATTACAGTGTCTTTGAAAATCTTCCTAAGGAAGAGCTGGAAAATCTTCGTTGAAATGATTGTTTTCATTGTTGTAAAATGGGCAACAATGAGCGGTGAAGTCTCTGATGAAACAATTGCCTTTCCACGCCGAATAATTCTGAGCCCTCTCAAATGAAACTATTGATAAATGAAAAAAATATTTCACGAAACGAAAGCGCAACAGCTGAATTTGTATTCATTGCGACTTCTATTCTTGTTATTAAACCTTTATTGAAAATTTTTCTGGAAAAAGATAATTGAACACGGCTTTAGAATAAAAATATTAGAAAACTTTTGGGTTTTCAACTACGCAGCATTCACTGCCAACTTTTGGTGGAAATTTCAGTCTGAGTAAAACTAAAACAGATGGTACAAACACTATAACGATGAAAAATCCCAAAAAAAACTGTTGTTTGTAGGAACCTACAAAATCAGAAAACTTTATAAAAAAATTAGCAACCATTCCGAATTTGTCGATTTGATTGAACTTCTCCAAGACTATCACATCCGTCTTTTACTCCAATTGAAATTGTGAAAACATTTCTAATCTCAAATTTTCGCCGCTAAGTTCTGGATGATGCATTCGTTCAGCTGTATCTTGTAAGGAAGTCAAGTCAAAAACAAGATTACAGTGTCTTTGAAAATCTTCCTAAGGAAGAGCTGGAAAATCTTCGTTGAAATGATTGTTTTCATTGTTGTAAAATGGGCAACAATGAGCGGTGAAGTCTGATGAAACAATTGCCTTTCCACGCCGAAAAATTCTGAGCCCTCTCAAATGAAACTATTGATAAATGAAAAAAATATTTCACGAAACGAAAGCGCAACAGCTGAATTTGTATTCATTGCGACTTCTATTCTTGTTATTAAACCTTTATTGAAAATTTTTCTGGAAAAAGATAATTGAACACGGCTTTAGAATAAAAATACTAGAAAACTTTTGGGTTTTCAACTACGCAGCATTCACTGCCAACTTTTGGTGGAAATTTCAGTCTGAGTAAAACTAAAACAGATGGTACAAACACTATAACGATGAAAAATCCCAAAAAAAACTGTTGTTTGTAGGAACCTACAAAATCAGAAAACTTTATAAAAAAATTAGCAACCATTCCGATTTTGTCGATTTGATTGAACTTCTCCAAGACTATCACATCCGTCTTTTACTCCAATTGAAATTGTGAAAACATTTCTAATCTCAAATTTTCGCCGCTAAGTTCTGGATGATGCATTCGTTCAGCTGTATCTTGTAAGGAAGTCAAGTCAAAAACAAGATTACAGTGTCTTTGAAAATCTTCCTAAGGAAGAGCTGGAAAATCTTCGTTGAAATGCTTGCTTTCATTGTTGTAAAACTGGCAACAATGAGCGGTGAAGTCTCTGATGACACAATTGCTTTTCCACGCCGAATATTTCTGAGCTCTCTCAAATGAAACTTTTGATATATGAAAAAAATATTTCACGAAAAGAAAGCGCAACAGCTGAATTTGTATCCATTGCGACTGCTATTCTTGTTATTACACCATTATTGAAAATTTTTCTGGACAAAGATAATTGAACACGGCTTTAGAATAAAAATATTAGAAAACTTTTGGGTTTTCAACTACGCAGCATTCACTGCCAACTTTTGGTGGAAATTTCAGTCTGAGTAAAACTAAAACAGATGGTACAAACACTATAACGATGAAAAATCCCAAAAAAAACTGTTGTTTGTAGGAACCTACAAAATCAGAAAACTTTATAAAAAAATTAGCAACCATTCCGAATTTGTCGATTTGATTGAACTTCTCCAAGACGATCACATCCGTCTTTTACTGCAAATGAAGATTTGAAAACTTTTCTAATCTCAAATTTTTGCCGCTGAGTTCTGGATGATGCATTCGTTCAGCTGTATCTTGTAAGGAAGTCAAGTCAAAAACAAGAATACAGTGTCTTTGAAAATCTTCCAGTGGTCATATCGAAACCTTCGTCGTATTTGACAAGTATTTCGGAATATTGTGTTTTGTGGAGTGGATTTTGATATTTACATGCAAATTCTGTTTCATGGTAGATTCGAAAATTTATTTGTGAATGTTCCTAAATTTAATATTGCGGCTTCTTAATTGACTTGGATTGACATTGTCAAATGGGATGGATTCAATGAAATATTTTTCAGGGAATTTTATCATTAGAGCGTGGATTTTTGCTACTTGAAAGGTTGTTTAAGTATCTTCGGGAAACCAAACAATTTTAGCTGCTTGTGTCCTTGTTGTAGGGTCACAAGAGCCTTGGTCATTTTTGCAAGGTAGTCTGATGCCTTGATAAATTATAGTGTTATCTTTTAAATCTTGTGTGAGTTGTATTTTTTCGAGTTGTATTTTCCGGTCAAAAACATTATTTCTTGGTATCCTTTATCTTTTGTATCTGCTTTGCAGTTTGAAGGATTATTTATTCCAATATATGGTATTCAGTGTTTGTCGTGAATATCATAAGTTAGTCGTCCGTGTGCGCCGTTGTATGGATATCTTTCGTCTAGTTTAATATGTCCTTGCTATCTTTCAAGTTCTGCTTGATGTACAGAGTCTGCGAAGACTTGAAAGTTTACTATTTTTCTGTTTGATTTTTTATTCATTGTCAAGTTTAATCTGAGCAGTTCGTTTCTACAATCTTCGGGACTTAGATGTAAAAGTCTTTCTATATTACTTTGGTAGAATGACTCGTGATCAAGTCGGTTTTTAATTCCATTTGAAACTTGTGAACAATGTACTTTCTTTTCGGAAAATGTTTTGCTGTAAATTTATAGCCTGTAAGTGTTGTTGCTCGGGCTTTCGAGTACAATGTTGCAAGTATGTTTGTGGTTTCTATATCTTGTGGTTCTGATTCGCATTGTTTTACTTGGTTTATTGCATATTTATGTAATGTTTTTTGTTCATTTTCTTCACAATGGTAGTATGTTACTAACAAATCCTGAGGTCCTGTGCGAGGAGATGGATTTGTGTTTTGTTCGGAAAAAATTAGAGAAAGGATGTGTTGAAATGTTAATATTTTAAAATATACATGTGTATGATAATCCTGAGTATGGGTTATAAAAGGTGAGATATCCAATTGTGTTTTTGGTATATCTGTCGTATTTATATATGACTTCAGTCGTTATAAATAGGGGAAGGCAATGATTGAGCTGTTATATTTGGTGGACTTAGGGGAAAAGGGTGTTGAACAATATTATTAAGTCTGACTGAGATTTCAAATTTTAATTGGAGACTATTTTGTTGAAGTATTTGAATATTGTGTTCTTGAATATCTTTGTGAACATCTTGTCTATACTGTAATCTATTTAGTGCCCGATTGTGGAGTCGTCTGATTTTTTGATGTTTTCCAAACAGTGGGGGAGGTGCTACGAAAGTATTCCAATCTAACCGTAGAGGGGTATTTGTCGATGATTGTTCTTGGTATCTTGCGTCAAGATTGGTGGGGAAATTCAGGGGGAAAATTGTTGGTGCAATTTGACTTAAAGATGGTGTTGATCGAAGTGAAAGTGTTTCTGGTAGAGATGATAATATTGTATCAGAAGAAATATCTATTGGTTCATTCACTAAATTTGGTTCACCTTGAGTATATGAGTGTGTTGTCCATTATGGTGGTCTTTCGGTGGTGTCTGGGGGGTTAAAAGGATTTTCTCGAATTTGTTCTGATGTTGGAGTTGAACCTACATAGTCTGATGGAATATTTGAGATGCTTTGTTGTGAAGCAAATGTGGGATTTTCTGGTAGTGTACTACTTGAAAGTTCTGAGGTAGTTGGTGTCGGCGATTGAGGTATGTTAAAAGGAACTCTGGGGGTCTGAAAATTTCTGTTTCTTCTTGGATGTATGATTTGTCTAATTATTTCAAGTGTGTTTTGATTTTGGCTTATATGTCTTACTCGATTAAGATCTTGTTGTAAGCTGTGGTTCGCTTAAAGATGCTTGGCGATGAACTGGTTCTAATGGTTCAGATAATCGTGCGTGTCGTTCTTCAAAAGTATATGGATTGTCTTGAAAAAAAATTCGTGTTGATGGTGGGGGATTGTTGGTAATTGTAGGTGTTACTGGACTTTCTTGGGATGTTGTTGGTGGGGGCTGGTTTGGTGGTGGTTGATTAGCAATTTTGAAAAGGTATTTGAGTGTTAAATTTTATTGGGAAAATTTATGTTTATTATAATATTCTTCAATAAAAAGTATCAAAAGAATAGTTGCTAAGGCGAATGTGACTATTGCCTTTTTTATACGTTTGCACATTGTCATGATTAGGGATATTAAAAATGTGAGAAAAATTATGAATAAAAGAAATATATCTTTTCGACTAAAAATGGTTCGTATCAATTAAATAGATTTTATGTTTTCGTACCTGTAGATGTGGTCAAGGATTTGGGAAAGTTGGAGATATATTTCAAATAGGTAATAGAAAATTAAAAAGAGATTGCGAAAAATTATAGAAAGGATTATAAGAGATTCAATTTGAGAGTTAGGTTAGAAAAAAAGCTGTTAAGGTGCCCCAAAAGTGGCACCAAAAAGGGCGACTTCGGTTACAAAAAAAAGAAGCTTCTCATTGATACACTAAGCTGTCGCTAGTGCAATACGCCGACAATTGCTTTGAAACGGAATAATTGCCGCTTGAAAAAAAAACAATTCCTGTCAGATTCGAGCGCAGGACCTTTGCCGTACCAGGCGTACTCGTTACCTCCAGGCCAATTCCCACCAATTCCAAGTTTGCCCCCAGATTTTGCTTGGACTGGATGAGCTGGAAAAGCTTCCCCTAGTGAACCAGGAGAGAAGCGGACCTGCACACAGAACAACCCAAAATTTATTTGAAGAAAACACAAACTCCATCTTTTCTAGTTCTGGTATGCATTTTCGTGGACATAGACAAAATATAGCCTGTTGTTCGAAACGTCAACAAAACATAACGCAACTTTCTTTAATTGGGCTTGCAATAAGGAAACTTTACGTCATCTACTTCTACCAAAATCTTCAGTACAGCTGATACTTTCCGAAACCCAGTTGATGGAGATTTTCTATTATTGCAGTTTTATACAAAATTAGGATACATGCTTTAACAACCAAAAACCACGAACCCGGTAGTTACGTAGGATCCACCGGTTTTTAAATCAGTGACACCCGTCTCGCATCGAAGAAAATTAACATTGCATTTGAATTTTTCAAATGCTGCGTCTGAAACTTGTCCAGTATTTCTTAAAACGAATATGAAAAACGTGTTACAATTTACTTATTTCTGATTTCAATTGAATCGGGAGCTTTTTCTATTGATTTATGCGATCTTCGATGCATTTCGGTAGCGTATCTTCGTTTGTTTCTATATCTTCAAATGGTTGAAGCTACTGCAGCGGTGAGGAAAACTTTCTTGCAAACATTCACAAACAGGAGTTCTCATGACGTATGGAAAACCAAAACATAGTCAACAGAAGGTTGAAAGAAAATTGAAAAACGAGAATCTGGAACCTAGGGTTCCTTCTGTTATAATCCCTTTTAAAGGTCTTTCAAAGAAGCCCCTGAGTTAAAAAGAGTTCGAACCTGTGAAGGGTTGGAAGTTTTTCAAGAAATTTTTCATTTACTAGCTAAAATGTGTCTGCTCAATAATTTGAGGCATGTTAGTTGGTATTTTTTTTGCCAAATGGACTGAAACTGCAAACGCGTCATAATTGGCTGGCGTCACTTAGCAATTATTCAGACTCATAAATGGCGTGCGTCACTTAAGAAATTTTGCAGATTCCAAGTTTTACTCATTCAGTTTTTCCCAATGGCGTTATCGGTCATACTTTAGCTTGTGTATGCAAAATGCAAGTTCACCTCTTTGTAAAGCTTTAAGAGCTTGGGAAAAAAAACTTCTCGTTTTCGCACCCCGATTCTCTCTATGAATTAACTTGGAAGTATGCCGAGCTAGAAAATTTCGAAAATGTTATTTTATTATTATACTGTTGTATAGAACAAATAGCTTTTACGTGGTTCAATTGATGCATTGAAAAAACATCAACTGAGTTTACTTATTACTAAAAAAAAATGTCGAAGGTCATGAAAAAAAACTGCGAGTTGAACAGTATAACAACACTGAACATACTACAACTGTGAACCCTTTTATTTGCGAGTTAAGTTTTAAAAAAAACAAGAAGTTTTAAGCTAACACACTACGGTTCGCAATCTCGATATTGCAAAAATTGCGGGAATAAGAGCAGATATTAAACGAAAATGCCAGATTCAGTCAATTACGCGTTATCCAGGAAAATCATATAATATTAGCATTAACACAGTTGGATTTACTAGAGACATCTACTTCGAATATACCCCAAATAGCAGCATAGCGGTTTTTTGCAGCAATTCTTATTAGGTTCATTCCTATCTCAGTCAGTAAAGAAGTACTGCACGCTATGCATGACGGAACAGCGACTGCAGAGAACATGCTAGTGTAATCACTATAAGTAACCACTGTCTGCTCACTACTATTCATAGCTAATGCATGTCGGCTATGGGATTGGCGTGTACTGTGACTGAATGTATAAAAACATCGCTGGTAAGTCGGAAGCTTCTCATCTCCTGGTCCACTGGTGGCAGCTTTTCCAGCTCATCCAGCACATCCAGTCCGTGCAAAATGTGGCCAAACACAGTGTACTTTCCGTCAAGCTGGGGCAAACTGCTGTATGTGAAGAAGAACTGGGACTCGTTAGTGTTCGGACCTACAAACAGAGCAACCCAAAAGTTGAAGAAAACGCAATCTCTTTCTTTTTTAGTTCTGGTATGCATTTTAGTGGACACAGACAAACCGTCTCGTGATGTTTAAAATGTCAACAAAACATAACGCATTTTTCTAATATTGGGCTTACAATAAGGAAAATTTACGTCATCTACTTCTACAAAAATCTTCAGTACTGCTGATACCTTCCGAAATCCAGTTAATTGATATTTACAGAACGCTAAATCTATCACTGGATCCGAAGTCTTTAGCTTCAAAATCAATTTAATATCCCTAAGTTATTAGAAAAAGACCGATGTACGACATTTTCTATCAATTCAGTTTTATACAAAATTAGGAAGCGTGCTTTAACAACCAAAACCACGAACCCGGTAGTTACGCGGGATCCACTAGTTTTTAAATCAGTGACACCCGCGTCGCAATAAACAAATTTAACATTGCATTCGAAATTTTCAAATGCTGCATCTAAAACTTGTCCAGTATTTCAAAGAAGATTGAAAAAAAATTGAAAAACAAGAATCAGGAGCCTAGGGTTACTTTTGTCAAAATCCCTTCAAAAAGTATTTATAAAATAAAAGCCCCTGAGTTAACTCATTATTCATCAAATTTCAAAGCTCATGTAAATATACTGCAAGTTGAACACTATAACAACACTAAACCTGCTACAAATGTGAGCCCTTTTATTTGCGAGTTAGCTTAGAAAAAAGGTAAAAAGGTGTCACAGAGGTAGTGCCAATATTTGTGACTTGGGTTAGAAAAAAAGAAGGTTTTCAATAATACACTATGCTGCCGCAAGTGTAATACGCCGACAATTGCTTTGAAACGGAATAATTGCCGTTTGAAAAAATTTCGGTCAGATTCGAGCCCAGGACTTTTGCTGTACCAGGCGTATTCGTTACCTCCACACCAAGGGGGGCGGAGACGCAAAGAAATATGAATTCATTATGAATTGAGTCTAAATTTACCATTTCTAATTTTGAACATTCTGAGACCAAATTTATGTACGTGAAAAAAGTCAGGTCTCCGACTGCAACAAACTTGCTTTAATGGTAATTATTATGAGTATTATTTAAGACCTGAATTTGCCATGGAGAGGATGCCCCTTTTGTTGTGCGTGAGGTTGTCGAAAATCTCGTCAGGGAACTTCCTGCCCCAGATACTGGCACCGCCTTTGCCCGTGTTCGTCCTGTCACCCGTCTGAACTATGAAATTTGGGATGTTCCTGTGGAAAGCGCAGCCGGAAAAGTAACCAGAGGCGCACAGCGCCAAAAAATTTTCACAAGTCTTGGTGGGTCTATCGCAGAACAACTCCACTTTTATGTCTCCGAGGTCTGTGTGCAGAGTCACTGACATCACTCAGCACAGCATAGAGGAGTAAAAAACAAAACTGTAATAGCCAAACAAGACCAATCTGAAACAATTATCTCGCTATCAAACTAGCTGAAAGCAACAGTTTTTCAGTGCATTCACATAAAAAATGAGCCTTGCTTCAATAAAATAAGTTAATTATTGATTGATTTATTCTATTCTCCAATAAAAACGGGGTTCCTTTTCTCTCGAAATGCTTGAAGTCCCTCCAGGCGGTCTTTTGTCGGTATCACCTGTAGGTAAAATCACGAAATCATTTTTGACCAGTCAAATATCAGTTTCTAAACATTTTCTAACAACCGCATCTTAATCTGACACAGATTTTAAACCAATTGACCTCAGATGAAGAAACTATGAGCAAAACCGGATAATAAGTACTCGAGAAGAGGGAATCGGATAACAGCCATTCAAACAGAAGAGAAGTTCGATAACAGTATAAAAAACTTCCGACCTTACTCGCGACGTCTAGATCGCCGTCTGCATACTGGACTAAATTACACCAAATTTTATTAAATTAAACTATCAACCATCTAACTCAAGAAGCTGAGATGAGCTTGTCGACACAGAGATGAAGCTGTGCTTCGCAAACACAAGCGAGAAAACGACGGAAATTAACAGTCAAAATGAAATTATTGCTGTGACTGATTCGAATCTACGATTTGGAGTCGCACACACCTGCATCTTCACCACGTACCCTGAAAGAATTAACACTAGCTACCAATAAAACAGCCACGTACACAAATAAATTGCAAATGCTATGCGGCAAAAATTGCACCAAATATAAAGACTAAACTTAGCAGGTAATAATCTGGAATATAAAAAACTAAAGGCAACAACACTAACTTTGCATGTAATCAACTAGAAAGCTTTAAGTCAAATATGTATAAATTATGCATTTCAAAAAAATTGCGAGATATATTGGGAAATGTCTGAAAAGCTTTCTAGCACTGTGCTGCTGTTTGAAAGAAATATTTTTTTTTCGTCTCAATTGATGAACTAAAAATGCATGAAATGTGATAACTCATTAGTAATCCAATGACAAAGCAGATGATAACAAAAAGTCGTAAAGGTGGCTCCAAAAGGAGCACCAGTATTTTCTACTTAGGTTGGGAAAAGAATACCCTATTTTACTACTGAGTTTAGGTCCGGAGTGGCCTTCTAATAGAGTAATTTCGGATAATGTACACCGTCTATTCGTCTTGTAACCTGGAGTAAGGTATTTGAACGTGCAATGTACAACAGAGTGTATAGCTATCTTGAAGCAAACTCTCTAATTTATATCAAACAGTTTGGTTTCCGAAAAAAAACACAGTACTATTGATGCTATTGCCGAAGTAACAGAGAAATGTCGCTTAGATAAAACTAAATCACCAAAAAGAACAGTTTTTCTTGATTTAAAAAAAGCTTTTGACACACTGAATCACGATATTCTTTTTCATAAGTTAGAAATGTATGGTGTCAGTGGGAAAAATCTACTTTGGTTTAAAAGTCACTTGAAGCACCGCAAACAACTTGTCCAAATTGGTGAAACGCGATCAACGTGGCGAAGTCTTGAATGTGGTGTCCCACAGGGATCCATTTTGGGGCCTCTGTTGTTTCTTATATATAAAAACAACCTTCCAACAGTCTGTAAATTTAGCGAAGTTTTTCTATTTGCCGACGACACAAACGTCACTGAACTGAACTGCTCGGTTGACAGCTTCGATCAAGACTTAGAAGCTATAAATAAATGGTTATTTTTGAATAAATTATCTCTAAATATGGACAAAACGGTACAAGTTAGTGTATCTCTTAACAGTACTTTCAACCAACAATTGTTTATTAATAGCATTCCTTTGAAAATTGAAGGGTCATGCAAATATCTTGGTGTTTATGTAGATGCTAAATTATCATTTAATTCTCACATTAATTTCATACGATCCACGCTTAGAAAACAATGTGGCATTGTTTCGAAAATGCGTCATTATGTTCCCAAAACTGTTATGATTGATTATTATGGCTCTAATATTAAGCCTATTTTGCAATATGGAATATTAGTGTATGGTTGCACTTCCTACACAAACCTTTTACCCCTTTTTTGATCCAAAAAAAATTATTCGAAATTATAAGGAAATACGAAAGCATTCGAAAAGTTTTTAATGATGAAAAGTTTTTAACAGTTCACGAGCTGCATGTATATGAACTCCTCAAATTTGTTTTGCGATCAGTAGCAGGACTTTTTTAAACGAGCTTTTTGTAATTGATAAACCGTCTTATATGACCAGAAGGTCAAATCTTAATCTAATGAAAGTTCCTAATTTCAAAAGCAAATGTCAAAGAGCTTCAATAAGTTACAGAGGAGCTAAGCTCTTTAATATACTTAGACAGAATTCCCTAATTCCAAAATTTTTTGATCAAGTTTCAAATTCAGATATTCAACGCATTGCCCACGAAATTCGGGATTTGTTTATATTAAGCAATGAAGAGCTAATCAAATTGGTTTTTTGTTGACATTTTTTTTGCGGATGCAAGGATAATGCTGGAGGATGACAGATGTGGAGTGCCTGCTTGTTTCAAGTTTTTTTCTAAGTATATTTGTATATGGTTTTCAATGCGTCTTCGGCGTTTTGAAGACCACACTTGGGCTTGTTCGCTGGTTACTGCCGCATGGGCTCAGTTGGATGTCTACTGACCGTTTAGCCCCCAATCAGCTCTGCTGATGTTAGAGAGGCTTCAAGGGATGGGACACAGTTGGTAGAAGCAGTAACCTTGAAGGGAACAAGTTCAAGTTTTGTTTTTGAAACCGAATAGGGGTGCCTACGACTAGCGAGTTTCAGAAATTATGAATGATGAATTTGAACTAGCTTCTTCTTTAATTTGGTTTTATACCGACTACGATTAAACCATCACTTTAAATATTGATACAGAGCGTGGACCTTATGTCATTAATCTGTCTAAACAACGCCTTAAATCTGCTGCTTTATGTTTATTCAAACTTGAGTATTTTTCTTTTCCAATATCTTCTTTTATGTTTTCAGATTTATATATTTTTCCTTGTCTTTGAAGATCACAAATTTGTCCTTCATTTGATAAAACGGGCAGTGATGAGTAACCAAATTGGGTTAACTGTCCCCTCACTGTTTCTGGTGCTTCATATTTAAATTCTGTTTATATGTTAATTTACCATTAACAGTGAGAAAAAAATTCTTTCTTTCTCACGGTATCTTATTTTCGGCCGGATATATTCATGCAATTCTTAGTCTAATATCAATCCTCTTCTTACTCTTATATTTCCTAGTCTCAAAAGCTCTTGTATAAACTCCTATTCTTGCTAGGTTAGAGAAGAGAAAGAGGCGGTTGATTTCTGATCTGTATCATACTTTCTCTGGCTGAAGCTATGAATAGTTTCAGCTTTACAATTTATCATAAATTTTAGTAATGGATCATGATTGGTTAGTCCTAAATGATTTACAGGGATAAATATCAAGGTAAACAATTACTTAAAATTCTTGTTTTGAACTGGTTCCACCCATCAGTGGTTCAGAAAAATTTTTAAGCCTACGTTTTTCTTGTGAAGGATGCATGGAGTGTCTTCTCGATTCTTGGACCAGAGTGTAAATTTATTGTGTCAGTGAAGATCATGTGACAAGATTGATGAAGATTGAGAAACCGTTAATAATCCAAAAAGATCGTATTGAAGTTGCAGATGTGTGTTATTGAAGTGTCAAGTTCGTAGATTAGAACGAGACTACGAGCATTCTCAATAACTCGTTCGTAACGAGTAGCGAGACAAAGGGCTGACGTCTCTGCGTGAAGCGCCAAGTGACAAGTATACGTATGTTTTGAGTTTAGGCATCGAGTTGGCCATTTTCTTTTTCAATTGATACTTTTGCTGCGATATTGGCTCCATACTTTAAATCCTGTGAGGGTTGTGACTGCGGGAAGCAAAACGAAAAGATTTGCCATTGCATAGTCGGAGCGTCGTTGAGTCATCTTTCTTATAATTGCACTTTAAGTGAATCAGTTTTAGTTATGATCTCAATTAATTATTTTCGCAAAAGCATTTTAATTGGTTCGATTATCCAGAGAGCTATTCAAAGTTGTTATCAGTTACTTTCGAAACTTTCCAATTTTTTGATGAAATCTGCAAGAAAGAAGGTAATCTAAAAAATTAAAAAATGGTTTGTAAATAGTCAAAAAAAATAGCAAAAATGAAACTCTAACGTAGAATCAGAATCAGAGAAAAATCCATTACGGAAATTAATTTCGATAATAGGTGCTTGTATTAATAGCTTTGCTAACATGTTGATTACGTTTCTAGTGTGTAATAGTGGCTCAAGACGCTCAAGTACATTTTCTTCAAGTTCTTCTGTTGTGACACTAAAATCCTGGTGAGTATTTTGGATTAGATTATAAAGTTTGTGATTAAATTTCGTGCCGTTTGTTTTCTAACAGTGGGATTTCAACAGGTTGAATGTATTCGTAAGGGATGATAAAGAGGCGGGAGTCTTCAACAGGGAACGTGTTATGAGGGGGCAAAAATGTACATTTGTCGAACGGGATCATAGAAGCGGAGGATGCCGTGCAGGTTAATACTTTTGATACAATGAGTGAAATTTAAGAAATAAGGTGATGTGTACTTTGAGTTTTTAAACAAAGACCGATGGTGTGGCTTAGAAGAAGTTGAGCTTTGTAGGAAGTGTCTTGGTTAAAAGGATAATAATTATGTGTGGGTTAACTTTGTTTTCAACATAAATTCGTGCGATCGAGTTCTTTTGGGTTGATGAAATTTAACTTTTGTTGAAAACTATAAGGGACTAAAATAGGACTGATATACTTTGATGTTATTAAGCGCATGCTCAATGATATGGTCGATTTTTTTATTGTTGCTTGGCAAACCAAAAATATATGCTTTGATGTTATTAAGTGCATGCTCAATGACATGGTCGAAAATTTTTATTATTGCTGTGCAAACCGAAAATTTTTCAATTTTTACGAAGAAATCTTCTGTGAGCTGTGAATTTACTGCAGGGTATGTGTCGCATGGTGAATCTTCCATGTAGCGGATGACATTGTGATCATAGTGTGCGATGGGGAAATGATTGGAATTGCGTGCTACGAAACGATAGTAAAATCTCTTAGTTGTATATTATTAGTGAGTTGGTGAAGTGCTGTTATATAAAATTCGTCGTCTTCAGGTTTACGAAGTGGTACATGGACTGGGTTAGTAAAGCTGTAGAAACAAAACCAAGGTAGTTTGGGAATTAATATGTGTTCGTCTGTATAAGAAACTTCGTGGCGTTGGGGTTCGTGGTCATTATAACAAAATTGTGGGAAAAATGGTATGCTAACAAGTAAAAATTCTCCAGTGTTAGTAAGTCTGGTGTGGTGGCTGCGGAGGAGTCTTGATGCAGAAGGCATAAAGATAAAGATATGGGTGGATTTGTTGGTTATTCTTTTCATTAGTATACCTTGTGCATGGGTGGGAGTGTTGCGAACGGATAATGTTGATGTTTCTGATGGTGAAGCGGAGTGGGTGAGTTGGTGTATTGTAAGTGGTTGATTAGCATTATGAAATTGTTGTTGGCGCTGAAAAAAAATCTAAATCGTGCGCTAGTTGATCATCTGTCATTGGGCTTGGAGTGTCAGGAAGAGTGCTAGAAAGGGGTGAAAGAATCGGGGAAGCGTCGGTATATGAAAATTCTACTCGAAAATGCGGAAAAAGCTGCTGCTCATATGGAAATTCCATAAAATAACCTGTTGAATTCGTATGGTTGATTTCCGATTACAAACTGTGTTAAGCAGGGCGATTGTTCATCTAGGTGGACATTAGATTATAAGCGCTGTTCATGTCATCTGTTGTGTAGTATTGTCCGTTGATTTTTATGAGAATTACTTGTATTGGTTCTATTTAATTTTAAATCATCTATGAGTGAGTTTCAGTAGCTTGCGTCGAGTATCTTTTTTAAAGTTTCTCCTGTTGCTAATAAGTTAACTGGGTTTTTAAATGTGTTTCCCTTTCGTGTTGTTTTTATATTTAAAGGGGGATAATTTCAAATTTCTCAAGTATTCCTATGAGTCTATTTACTATTTACTGTGTATGGGTAATTCACTTGTGTTTGTTTTTTAAATACTGCGTCTGAATTTAGTTGAAGATGTAATGGCAATTGAATTTTTCGAACAACAAACTTTGATGTGGCATATCCATTTGGTATAATTAATAAGAAGTGTGCTAATTGTTCAAACTTTCTTGATTGATTTGAGAATGTTGAAATTAAACTTAGCGAAAAAATTCTGCTATGTCGGGTATTTAATAAAATTTGTAATTTGGTTTCAACTAATTTCATGTTGCATCGACTAATTTCATGTAAATATTATGGTATTGGTATTTCATTTCTCATTGTCTCTGGTTGCCAACATTGAGAAGACATGGGTATTGTGTTTTTATATTATAATTTGGTGGTAAAGAATTTGTGATTGATTTTTTGTGGGTCAAAAATCAATCACAAGCATGGTTCAAAAACATCTGGTTAAAAATATCATCTGGTTCATCAATATTATTCCATTGGTATTTTCGTTGATTAGAATTATGTTGTTGTTGTTACAGTTTTTTTCTTTGGAAATAACCTTCATCTTCGAAGAAATGGGGTTGATTTCCTTTAGTGAATTGTCTATTGGATGGATAAAATTTTTCTGTTGGGTAGTTGTCAGTGTGATCTATTTGAGTGTTCCGTTTGTCATGGAAGCTAACTGATAGTGAATTTAAAAATTTTGTGGGGTTGTTGATTATAGTTCTGTTCCAGAGATTGTGATTGCTTTGTTCGAACTGAGTGTGCTATGTGATGACGGATATTTTTGTTTGCAAAAAAAATATAAATATGGTTCGCAAAACAGTTTCCATTTTTGATTTTTATTCCACCGAAGGAGTGTTTTTTAGTATTTGGTCTGTGTGTCTGATAATCCGTTTGTAAGTATTTAGGTAAAACAGTTGGTTTAATTGTTGATTGCAATGTTGTTTGTGGGAACGGGATGCAATTCTTATTTTGTAATGTTGTGATTGCTGGGTGAATAGGTGAGATCTTTTAATGTGTTGTTACTGGTAGTGTTGTAACTATTCCTTCATGAGTAAAATGCGATGGGGTTTGAAAATCTCGGTTTAGCGTTGTTGTTGTTGTTCCATTCGGGTTTCTCGTTTATTCATGAAAGTTGTGTTTATACTAATGATAGCTGTTCTATAGTAAAATAGTGTATTGTAGTTTGATGGTGTTGTGTCAGTTGATAAAGAGATTACCCTGAAATAAACCTTGTTTAGCGAAATTTTTTGAACAGTTCTGAGCTTAGTTCTATATTATTCTACAACATCATTTGGTAAAATAATAATCAAATCATGGTACCATTCAGGGTCCCAGAGAGTCTGTTTAATCTGCGAAAATCTTCGACGGTGAGTAGGAAACTCTTTTCTAGATTGTTCAATATTATTATTTGAGAAACTTCAATATCAGAGAGTTTTTCGCGAATGGCATTTAAAAATTTTGAGAATATGTTTGTTTTGAAAATTATTGTGGTGGGTATACAAAAATGTTTCATCTGTATCTATAAAGCAGACATAACTATAAATGATTGGGAAATCATAATTTGTAAATATTGAGTCTACTCGTTGTGAGTTTTGATGGTGTAAATTTTTGAAATATTCGTCAAAACTTTTGAGACACTTGAGTTCTATATTATCTGTTTGTATTCTGTGTGACGGTGTTTTATTATTTAAATCTGGTGATAGAATTTCATTGGTGAATATACCATATTGTGAGGTGATATTACACATGCTTGGTAGATAAGGTCTAGTATTGGCCTTTTTAATTTAACTTCTGGAAATTCTTGTCGGCATGGTATATTGCCTTTTCGAAATAAGCTTATAATGAGGTTATTACAAAATTGTGCCACTCCGGGTGATGGGTCACTGTCGGGATGTATGACAAACAGTAGGATAGAGTCATCCTCGAAATTTTCGCGAATTGAACCAATTTTCATGGTATATCACTGCTAATGTGAATCCAAGTGTATGTTTGTACTGGTTTTCTGTTATAATTCTTTTTTATTGTGCTTAATTTTATTGATGACGCTGTTAGTGCTTCTGAATCAGAAAAAAAACCAGTGTTCAATTAATTGTTTGTTTTGATTGCTTATTTGATCTTGGAGCTTTTCGAGATTTTGTATAAATGTAATATCATATTCTGAAATTGCGTTTCGTTTTCTAGAAAAAAAGATGTTTTTTTTTGTTTGGAAATAATAGTTTTTGTTTGGAAATAATTCTTATGATGGTTTTTTCGATCTGATATAGCCTATTTTTTGTTTGCGTGGTGTCATGACAAGATCGTTTCTGGGTCGGGTCTCGAAATAAACAATTGTCTAGACCTACTGTTAGTTTGTTGGCTTAACTATCTTTTGACATAAGTGTTAGAATGTTTGATGCGAAATCCAGGTGTTAACTGCCTATTTCCTTTTTTGTTAGTTCTTACTTTTTTTGTGAGGTTATCCTCTACCCTCTGGTCGTTTTTTCGTGGCAAGACAGGTTGGGGAGAGAGTACATGAAAAAGGATGATTCACTGCTTTCAAACGAATGCGGTGTTTTCTACAGTTAAGTAGTCTTAACCTTACTTAAATGGGGTTCGATCTGAGATCGAGTGTTGGAGAACACTAAATCAATTGACAATGTTCAGGTATAATTAGAACACACGTAGATCGCTAGAAAATATTTTGGAGCTTACTGTATCTTAAAGTTTTCATAAGCCTGGGTCAAATAGGAGGTGAGGTTCAAATGAAGGATGAATAACCGAAGTTCTTCCTTGCTGAGCTTCAAATAAATAGTGAGTTTTTGCAAAAAATCTTCAATTAGTCCTGGGTCGTTTAGAAAGTTTGGAGAGTGAATCGACATTTTAGGTCGTTAGACACTTATACTAAAGGATGACGTTGAATTTCATGAGTTAACAGATCCGAGGGAAGCCTTGATGATCTAGATTTAAGAAAGAATTAAGTTAAAAAGATTTCAGTTATAGATTTTAGATTATAGATCCAAGGAGAAGCCTTGCCGATCTAGTTTTTGATTTGAAAAATAAAGTTTAAGTTTTAAAGTGAAGGAGAGACCTTGGTGATTTCAATTGATATAAAATTTTAAATAATTAAGAATTAAAGAGAGATCTTGATGCTCTTGATTTTGATCATGTTAGTAGTTACATTTATGATTGTTTTAGGTAACGAAATACAAGAAACGATGATGATCCTCGAGAAGCAAGGAAGTATCACCTAACTCAAATCAAATAATTTTTATACTATTTTTTTGTATTTTTGTAGTTTTTCATGAATTCATGAATTTTAAATGAAATTTTTCAAAAAATTCAGTAAAGACTTCAAGTTTTAAAGTATATCGAGTTTCTTTGTCGACGTCTTGTTGTTTAAAAACAGTATTAGTTATTGCAAGTTATTCAACATATCGCTTATTAAATCAAATTTACGGCACCATTTAATGCAGTTCGTATAATAGTTAAAAAGATTTTAGTGCACATTTAATCTTCAAATTTTGTCGTCGTCGTCGTCTGCTTTTTCGCTTTGCGATGCACGTTTTTGTTTTGTCGTCTTTTGTTGTGATTCAGTTAGGTCTTCAGTATCAGCTCGGCTTGATTAGACTTATTGGGAACTGGGAAATAAGCTAATTCTATTATCGATTCGTTTTGACTTGTTTTTTTTTCTATAACTAAGTTAGTATTATATCTGCTCGAGACTTGTTGGTCAAACCATATGAATTTAGGTCCGGGTGGCTTTCTCATAGAGTAATTTCGGATACGGTACACCATCTGTTCGTCACGCTGTCCGTTTTTCGGCCGGAAAGATTCGTGCAACTTCTTAGTCTAATACCAATCCTAATCTTACTCTTATATTTCCTAGTCTCAGTAGATCTTGGATAAACTCGTATTATTGCGAGGTTAGAGGAGAGAAAGAGGCAGTTGATTTCTAATATATATCATACTTTCTCTGGCTGAAGCTATGAATAGTTTCAGCTTTACAATTTAACATGAGTTTTAGTAATGGATCATGATTGGTTAGTTGTAAATATTTTACAATGATAAATCTGAAGGTATAAAATAAATACTTTAAATACTCGTTTTGGACTAGTTCAACTACGCTCGCTAAATTTCAATTGTGTATATTGATAATGATTATTTAATTATCAAGTAGAAAAGCCTAAACTAGTATCAGAAGCGTTCTGGAGAAAAAATAGACCCGTAAAGACCTGAAAGAGAAAGGAACAAGAAAGAATCACCTGAGCATAATACTCCTGTTCTATCTTCATCCCTTGCTCTATGGGGCCTTGGGCTGACTGGTTGATTGCACGCTTGGCCATCCGCAGTGCAACAGGTCCCCTCAGCCCCATCTGCTGAGAGAGGGAAAGTGCAGTGGCATCTACTTGGTCACTGTCAACCACGTAATCCACCAGACCCATCTCCTTAGCCTCCGTTGCAGTTACAATTCGTCCAGTGAATATGAGCTCCTTAGCCTATCAGTGAACAAAAACGAACAAAGCAGTCACCAAACTGTCGTCTGTGAACTGTTGTATTTTTCTTCTGATTCAAACAGGAAGTTAAACTTCTAACGCATAAGCGAAGCAACATCAAGCGAAAAAAGGCCAAAAGGGAGCAGATGATGCAGGAAAAGAGAGCATATGTTGCAGCCCAAGGCAACAGACAAAAAGCCTCTTGAAATAAGCCTTTTAACAATAACATGACTGTACCACGAGCCTCTTTGTACCGATAGCTAGTGATATACATAAATACTCACCAATAAAGCGTTTAAAACCCATGCTATTGCACTGTCAATGCTTAAAGGCTATGCAGCAAAATGCCATCAATTATGAGAACTATATTCAGCGAGAAGCGTTCGATAGTGGACTCGTAATTAAATAAACCTTTGCTGGTGTAAAAGAGCGAGACAATTCAGCACGACATCTCATCAATCACGGACGGCATGTATTGAAAAATGCTTCACATAAATCATCCAAAATTACGTGAGCCTATGTGTGAAAAATAGAGGGCAAGAACACAAAAACATTTAAAAGCAAATATGACGCCTTCGAAAAATTATGATTTTGGTAAGATTCGACATTTGAGGTAAAAAACGAGCTTTGATTCCATCGCTCTGGAATTTAAGCCCATTTAGGCGACATTGACGATGAATAAACACCAACCAGAAAAACAATTAGTCTATATTATGAAAAAAAAACATCTAGAAGCACCAAGGTACTTTGCTGAATTAAATCATTGTTTTTCAAAAACAAATATATGATGTTTCTAATATAAATTCTAATCAAAATGAATTCTATTGCGATAAATAACTTAAAGCTTTACAAAAGACGTGAGAATAGGCTGATACATGAGAGGATGAAACTAGCTATATTGTGCTAACTTTTGTCAGTCCGACTACTCTGGGCAGAGTTTGGGTGCCTCCACCGCCGGGAATGATTTTGAAGAAATGAGGTTGATTTCCTTTAGTGAATTGTCTATTGGATGGATAGTGTTTTTTCTGTTGGGTAGTTTTCAGTGTGATCTATTTGAGTGTTCCGTTTGTCATGGAAGCTAACTGATAGTGAATTTAAACTTTTGTGGGGTTGTTGATTATAGTTCTGTTCCAGAGATTGTGATTGCTTTGTTTGAACTGAGTGTGCTATGTGATGACTGATATTTTTGTTTGCAAAAAAATTATAGGTATGGTTCGCAAAATAGTTTCCATTTTTGATTTTTATTCTACCGAAAGAGTGTTTTTTAGTTATTGGTCTGTGTGTCTGATAATCCGTTTGTAAGTATTTAGGTAAAACAGTTGGTTTAATTGTTGGTTGCAATGTTGTTTGTGGGAACGGGATGCTATTCTTATTATGTAAGGTTGTGATTGCTGGGTGAATAGGTGAGATCTTTTATTGTGTTGTTGCTGGTATTGTTATAACTATTTCTTCATGAGTAAAAGGCGATGGGGTTTGAAAATCTCGGTTTAGCGTTGTTGTTGTTCCATTAGGGTTTTCTCGTGTATTCATGAAAGTTGTGTTTATACTAATGATAGCTGTTCTATAGTAAAATATTATATTTTAGTTTGATGGTGTTGTATCAGTTGATAAAGAGGTTACCCTTAAATAAACCTTGTTTAGCGAAATTTTTTGAACAGTTCTGAGCTTAGTTCTATATTATTCTACAATATCATTTGGTATAATAATAATAATCAAATCATGGTACCATTCAGGGTCCCAGAGAGTCTATTTAATCTGCGAAAATCTTCGACGGTGAGTACGAAACTCTTTTCTAGATTGTTCAATATTATTATTTGAGAAACTTCAATATCAGAGAGTTTTTCGCGAATGGCATTTAAAAATTTTGAGAATGTGTTTGTTTTAAAAATAATTGTGGTGGGGATACAAAAATGTTTCATCTGTTCTATAAAGCAGACATAACTATAAATGATTGGAAAAACATGATTTGTAATTATTGAGTCTACTCGTTGTGAGTTTTGATGGTGTAAATTTTTGAAATATTCTTCAAAACTTTTGAGACACTTGAGTTCTATATTGTCTGTTTGTATTCTGTGTGGCGGTGTTTTATCATTTAAATCTGGTGATAGAATTTCATTGGTGAATATACAAATTGTGAGGTGATTTTACACATGATTGGTAGATAATGGTCTAGTATTGGCCTTTTTAATTTAACTTCTGGAAATTGTTGTCGGCAAGGTCTATTGCCTTTTCGAAATAAACTTATAATGAGGTTATTACAAAATTGTGCCACTACGGGTGATGGGTCACTGTTTTTTTTTTATTTGCCCCCGGCCTGCTCAGTGCAGGACCAACCGTGGGGGAGGGGGAGATGTTATCCATTTTGCCGCAGCCGGTCCCACCTTGAGGAGGCGGATGACACTGGGACCCCTCCAGCCGTGACCGAAGCGGGATTCGAACGCATGACCCTCGTGTTAAGAGGGATGTGCCTAACCCACTTGACCACGACTGCTCACATCGGTCACTGTCGGGATGTATGACGAACAGTAGGATAGAGTCATCCTCAAAATTATCGCGAATTGAACCATTTTTCATGTGATATCACTGCTAATGTGACTCCAAGTGTATGTTTGTACTGGTTTTCTGTTATAATTATTTTTTATTCTGTGCTCAATTTTATTGATGACGCTGTTAGTGCTTCTGAATCAGAAAAAAATCAGTGTTCAATTAATTGTTTG
The DNA here is from genome assembly GCF_963678635.1 of Symsagittifera roscoffensis. Classification (NCBI taxonomy): domain Eukaryota; kingdom Metazoa; phylum Xenacoelomorpha; order Acoela; family Convolutidae; genus Symsagittifera; species Symsagittifera roscoffensis. Next base: position 31,269,141 of record NC_087065.1, on the reverse strand, counting down.
TTTTGATTGCTTATTTGATCTTGGAGGTTTTCGAGAAATTTGTATAAATGTAATATCATATTCTGAAATTGCGTTTCGTTTTCTAGAAAAAAAGTTATTTTAAGATTTGTTTTTTTTGTTTGGAAATAATAGTTTTCTTATGATGGTTTTTTCGATCTGATATAGCCTATTTTTTGTTTGCGTGGTGTCATGACAAGATCGTTTCTGGGTCGGGTCTTGAAATAAACAATTGTCTAGAACTACTGTTTGTTTGTTGGCTTAACTATCTTTTGACATAAGTGTTAGAATGTTTGATGCGAAATCCAGGTGTTAACTGCATATTTCCTTTTTTGTTAGTTCTTACTTTTTTTGTGAGGTTATCCTCTAACCTCTGGTGGTTTTTTCGTGGCAAGACAGGTTGGGGAGAGAGTACATGAAAAAGGATGATTCACTGCTTTCAAACGTATGCGGCTTTTTCTACAGTTAAGTAGTCTTAACCTTACTTAAATGGGGTTCGATCTGAGATCGAGTGTTGGAGAGCACTAAATCAATTGACAATGTTCAGGTATAATAAGAACACACATAAATCGCTCGAAAATATTTTAGAGCTTACTATATCTTAGAGTTTTCATAAGCCTGGGTCAAATAAGAGGTGAGGTTCAAATGAAGGATGAATAACCGAAGTTCTTCCTTGCTGAGCTTCAAAGAAATCGTGAGTTTTTGCAAAAAATCTTCAATTAGTCCTGGTTCGTTAAGAAAGTTTGGAGAGTGAATCGACATTTTAGGTCGTTAGACACTTAAACTAAAAGATGACGTTGAATTTCATGAGTTAACAGATCCGAGGGAAGCCTTGATGATCTAGATTTAAGAAAGAATTAAGTTAAAAGGATTTTAGTTATAGATTTTAGACTATAGATCCAAGGAGAAGCCTTGCCGATCTAGTTTTTGATTTGAAAAATAAAATTTAAGTTTTAAAGTGAAGGAGAAACCTTGGTGATTTATTTTAACTAATTAAGAATTATTAAAGGTCCAAGAGAGATCTTGATGCTCTTGATTTTGATCATGTTAGTATTTACATTTATGATTGTTTTAGGCAAAGAAAAACAAGAAACGATGATGATCCTCGAGAAGCAAGGAAGTATCACCTAACTCAAATCAAATAATTTTTATACTATTTTTTTGTATTTTTGTAGTTTTTCATGAATTCATGAATTTTAAATGAAATTTTTCAAAAAATTCAATAAAGACTTCAAGTTTTAAGGTATATCGAGTTTTTTTCGACGTCTTGTTGTTTAAACAGTATTAGTTATTGCAAATTATTCAACATATCGCTTATTAAATCAAATTTACGGCACCATTTAATGCAGTTCATATAATAGTTAAAAAGATTTTAGTGCACATTTAGTCTTCAAACTCTGTCGTCGTCATCGTCGTCTACTTTTTCGCTTTGCGATGCACTTTTTTGTTTTATCGTCTTTTGTTGTGATTCAGTTTGGTCTTCAGTATCAGCTCGGCTTGATTAGACTTATTGGGAACTGGGAAATAAGCTAATTCTATTATCGATTCAATTTGACTTGTTTTTTTTTAACTAAGTTAGTGTTAGATCTGCTCGAGACTGGTTGGTCAAACCACATGAATTTAGGTCCGGGTGGCTTTCTCATAGAGTAATTTCGGATACGGTGCACCATCTGTTCGTCACGCTGTCCGTTTTTCGGCCGGATAGATTCGTGCAACTTCTTAGTCTAATACCAATCCTAATCTTACTCTTATATTTCCTAGTCTCAGTAGATCTTGGATAAACTCGTATTATTGCGAGGTTAGAGGAGAGAAAGAGGCAGTTGATTTCTAATATGTATCATACTTTCTCTGGCTGAAGCTATGAATAGTTTCAGCTTTACAATTTAACATGAGTTTTAGTAATGGATCATGATTGGTTAGTTGTAAATATTTTACAATGATAAATATGAAGGTATAAAATAAATACTTTAAATACTCGTTTTGGACTAGTTCAACTACGCTCGCTAAATTTCGATTGTGTATATTGATAATGATTATTTAATTATCAAGTAGAAAAGCCTAAACTAGTATCAGAAGGGTTCTGGAGAAAAAATAGACCCGTAAAGACCTGAAAGAGAAGGGAACAAGAAAGAAATACCTGAGCATAACACTCCTGTTCTATCTTCATCCCTTGCTCTATGGGGCCTTGGGCTGACTGGTTGATTGCACGCTTGGCCATCCGCAGTGCAACAGGTCCCCTCAGCCCCATCTGCTGAGAGAGGGAAAGTGCAGTGGCATCTACTTGGTCACTGTCAACCACGTAATCCACCAGACCCATCTCCTTAGCCTCCGTTCCAGTTACAATTCGTCCAGTGAATATGAGCTCCTTAGCCTATCAGTGAACAAAAACGAACAAAGCAGTCACCAAACTGTCGTCTGTGAACTGTTGTATTTTTCTTCTGATTCAAACAGGAAGTTAAACTTCTAACGCATAAGCGAAGCAACATCAAGCGAAAAAAGGCCAAAAGGGAGCATATGATGCAGGAAAAAGGAGCATATGTTGCAGCCCAAGGCAACAGACAAAAAGCCTCTTTAAATAAGCCATTTAAAGATAACATGACTGTACCACGAGCCTCTTTGTACCGATAGCTAGTGATATACATAAATACTCACCAATAAAGCGGTTAAAACCCATGCTATTGCACTGTCAATGCGAAAAGGCTATGCAGCAAAATGCCATCAATTATGAGAACTATATTCAGCGAGAAGCGTTCGATAGTGGACTCGTAATTAAATAAGCCTTTGCTGGTGTAAAAGAGCAAGACAATTCAGCACGACATCTCATCAATCACGGACGGCATGTATTGAAATAGGCTCCAAATAAATCATCCAAAATTACGTGAGCCTATGTGTGAAAAATAGAGGGCAAGAACACAAAAACATATAAAAGCAAATATGACGCCTTCGAAAAATTATGATTTTGGTAAGATTCGACATTTGAGGTAAAAAACGAGCTTTGATTCCATCGCTCTGGAATTTGAGCCCATTTAGGCGACATTGACGATGAATAAACACCAACCAGAAAGACAATTAGTCTATATTATGAAAAAAAAAACATCTAGAAGCACCAAGGTACTTTGCTGAATTAAATCATTGATTTTCAAAAACAAATATATGATGTTTCTAATATAAATTCTAATCAAAATGAATTCTATTGCGATCAATAACTTGAAGCTTTACAAAAGACGTGAGAAATGGCTGATAGATGAGAGGATGAAACTAGCTGAATTGTGCTAACTTTAGTCAGTCCGACTACTCTGGGCAGAGTTTGGGTGCCTCCACCGCCGGGAATGATTCCGAGTTTGGTCTCTACCAGCCCAAGTTTAGACTGGATAGATGCCACTCTGAGGTCGCAGCACAGTCCCAATTCCAGACCCCCTCCCAGGGCCACTCCATCTATAGCTGCCAGAGTGGGCACGGGGAAGTGGTAGAGCAGCAAAAGGAGGGCTCTGATTTTGGCAACAAACACGGCCACCGGAAACAACCACACCTGTATAGCTTTACTTAAAATAAACGCAAAGTTAGAGCAACAGACAATCAAAAAACAAGAGATGTCAGCAGAAAGAGCTCTAAAATTCACAAAAACACAAATTTAGCATGTACTAATTTGGGAAGTTAAAATATGAAGGCAACCAAACCATTGAAGCCGAATAAACTTTTTAAACAAAAAATGAAAGAAATTGAAAAAGAAATTCGCTCCTGATCGGAATCGGAACCAGTAACTTTGTGGTTCCAAGCATACTTGTTGTTATTTTTACGCTAAGCGGTCAGCAAAGTCTCCTGAAAATAGCAATGATAGCTATCAAAAATGATGTATTGTCAGAAAATGTATTGCAAATACTTTCATCGCGTATCAAAGAAAATAGAAAAAATAATTGTGACAACTTTTCTAACAATGCAATCACATTCGATCTAGTGGTTTTCTGGAAAAGACTGAAAGCAGCCACTATACCTGTCCGAAACTTTCGCTTCTTTACAAATTCATCTGAAGGTTACACAAACAAAAATTGAAAACTAAAAAAGTTCTGTTGCATCTCTGATTTTTTTTCTTTATCAGCGGAACTGACAATACTCTCAGATTATTTGTTGCAAGAAAACGCAGAAAAACAGGTCGATAGATATTTTTGAATTCTTGCAAAAAAGGTTGATACATGAACGAAGCTGCTTAGATTTGAGGCGAGAAACATAATAAAAAAGAACTATACTGGAAGTTGACGAAAACAACCGAACGGGAATCGAACTATACAAAAACACTTAGGGCAACAAAATTAGGGCATCGAAATATGCCCTAACAGGGTCGAGAAGCCGGAACAAGATAAAGAACTGTACAAAAATAGAACTTTTTTAAAAAACAATATCAGATTGCCATATTGAAAAAAAAAATCACCATAAAGGTCTTCAAATTTCAAAATTATTTTATGACTGATACTTTCTATTTCTTCATTAAACATACCCAGTTTGAGAAAACTGATTCGTTTCTTTACGCTACAAATTGGAAGACACTCACAAACTGGAAGTCATTCGCTTTTTTTGTGCCATTTGCACTTTCATTATTGCATACTGAAACTGAACAGAGTTTAGATACGGGGTGGCCATCTCATAAGAGTAATTTCGGATAAAGTACACCGTCTGTTCATCACGCTATCTTATTTTCGACCGAACAGAATCGTGCAACTTCTTAGTCTAACACCAAACCAAATCTTACTCTTTAATTTCCTAGTCTCAATTATTCTAGAAAAAATATATATTGATATTTTTGCGAGGTTAGAGGAGAGAAGGAAGCAACTGATTACAATCTGTATTATAATTTCTTTGGCTGAAACTATGAATAGTTTTAGCTTTACAATTTAAATAGGTTTTAGTAATGAATCATCACTGGTTATTTATAATTATTTTCGAAGCTACATAATAAATATTTGTTCCAGACTTTATATCCTATCAGGACTGAGACTGCGTCAAGCAAAACCAATAGATTTGCCATTCCATAGTCTGAAAGTCGTCGAAATTTTTAATACCTTTTGCTGCTCGTTTCTTTTGCGCTTTACATTTTATATATCTGCTCTTTAGTGGTTTTCAGTTTTAGTTATGACCCTATTAGTTATTTTCGCAAAAAACTTTCATTGACTTTTTATTTTGAAATTTGCTCACCCTGGAGCCACTTTAAGGAAAAAATAAAATAGTCGGTTCAAAGCACATGATCAAGATGTCCTTCGAACGGCTGGTGGGTTAAGCCAGTTGGGGTATACTTGTGAGTGTCTCTTTGACTGGAGTCTTTTCTTAATGATAACCATTTCTTTCTTTTGTGTCAGGTGTTTTGTCTATTGTTTCTGTGGTTGTCCTCTTCTGAGAAACAGTGTCTTTGATTAGTGTTGAATTGGAATTTGGCATAATAAATTTGGAATAAAATGTTGATTTGAGTTTCAAAAGAAAATTTCATCCAGTTTATTCTGGTTGAAGTAAAGTGGTTATCCTTATTCCAACTGGGTTAAAGGAAACTTTGAAACGCGTGAAAGCTTTTCAAAAAAACTGTTATCAGTTCGTTTGAGAAATTCGAATTCTTTTATTCACTTGAAATGTCATGCGAAATTTGTTCAACAATGAAACAGTGTGCGCGGAAGTGGGCATTTTTAAGGGGCGAGTTCGAGATTTTACAAAACTTAAGAATGAAAAAGGTTAATTTTATCTTTATTTTTTTTTTTCATTTATCAATTCATTACATTGTATGAAAATTTTGATTACATTAGAATAAATACTATTTAACTTCTTAGTTAAAAATTTTAATATACATTTAGAATTTACTGGAGTCGGTTAGCAATTTTTATTGAAAACAAAAAACTGAGTGCACTTAAAGCTTTGCTGACATGTTGATTACGTTTTTACAGCGTAGAAGTGGCAAAAAAAGCTCAAATACCCTAATGATCTTGAGTTCTTTTGGGACAACTGTAAAATCGTGGTGATTATAATATATATAGTTGAATTCGTGCCGTGGATGTTTTCTTATAGTGGGATTTCAACAGGTTTAGTGTATTCACGTGAGATGATGGGGCGGGAGTCTTCACTAGGAAATGTTTTAGTGAGAAGGCAAAATATTTACATCTTTCTGACGGGATGGTAGTTGCGGACGATGCACTGCAGGTTAGTAGTTTTGCTGAAATATGTGATGTTAAAAAATACGGTGACGTGGTTATAAACATGTATCAGTGGTGTGGGTTGCGAGAACGTAATTTTTGTAGAAAGTGCTTTTCGATGAAAGGATAAATTTGTCTGTGGGTTAGTTTCGTTTGCAACATTAGTTAGTGGGAGCAGTCAATATCACGTTCTTGAGGTGTGAGAAAACTTAATGATAGTTGAAAACTTTCGAGGAGACTTAAGTGTATGTATAAATAATCTTTGGTGTTTTTAGTGCAAGCTCGATGACATGATAAAATTTTTTGTTAGTTATGTGCAAATCGATAACAAATCGGTTTTTAAGAATTTTTTTCTGTGAGTTGTGAGTTTACTGCAGGGTCGGTGTCGTATGGTGCAAGTTCCATACAAGGAATGACAGTATGGTCAAAGTGTGCAATGGCGAACTGGCTGGAATTGCTTGCGATGAAACGTCTGAGGACTTGTCTTCAGCCAATGTTGGTAAAATATTTTAGTTAAAGGGTATAAGTGAGCTGGTGAATCGCTGTTATATATCATTCTGATTTCCGAAATGGTTCATTGAGTGAATTAGTGAAGTTATAAACACAGAACCAAGTGATTGTGGTGATAAGTGTGTATTCGTCGACATAAGAATGTCGTAGGCTTGGTAATTTTTGGTTACCGTAACAAAATTGAGAAAATGTGATGTTAATAAGTAAAAGTTCGTACGTATTAGTATGCCTAAGATGATTGCTGCGGAGGAGTCTGAATGTGAAGGGGCTATTGTTAAAGTATCTGGGTGGGTTTTTGGATAATTCCTTATCATTAGTTTACACTGGACACCGTTGGGAGTGTTGCGAATAGATGATAAGGATGTTTTTGAAGGTGAAGCGGAGTATGTTAATTGATATGGGTGAAATGATTGGGATAGCGTCGGTATTTGAACTGGAGTTGAATGAAAGGGTGACTACTGGTATTGAGGGAGTAAAATATGCTTGTGAAGAATTAGTAATGGGGCTTGGTTCGTAGTCGTGATGTTTTCTGCGAGATTTTCTAAATACTCTTGTGTTTTAAAATTTGTTTGGATTGAGTCATCGGAGTGCATGTGTGATGAGTTGAGTGACGAAATGGAAAAAATGGAATAGAATACCGGAAGAAAAAAGGAGAGAAGTTCATTGATGAAAGTGACAGAGGTCTGGTGTTGGAAATTTGAAGGGTACGAAAAGGTACGATTTCGCAGCCCATTGTGGACTAAAACTATTATCGTTAAGTAATCGTGTGTGGTTTTTCTATTATTTATCCATCTGTTTCAATCGAATGGGGCGGTTGATAAGCAATATGAGAGATTTGGATTTGTTGTGGTTAGTTGTTTTGATGAAGTCGTGATTGAAGTGAAAAGTTTGTACTAAAATTAGCATGTGGAATGATTTGCAATTGATTTTGATTGGGTAAACTGTGCGAGTAAAGCGGTGCTAGAGGTGTTATAAGTGTGTTGTTTTGTGGCTCGTCATATGAGTTTGGAATTAATGACATTTTTTTTATTATATTCGTTGATTTCTAGCGGTGCTATAGGTGTTATAAGTGTGTTGTTTTGTGGCTCGTCATATGAGTTTGGAAATAATGACATTTTTTTATTATATTCGTTGATTTATATGGTTGAATTATATTTATTTTATTGAAAAATTATTAAAATTTTTGTCTTCTGATGTGATATTGAATATCGGATTTTGAATCAATTCTTATTGATTGTAAATCAATGTTGGAATTTCTGGCTATTGTGCGTATGCCTTCTGGAGAAAATTTCTTTAGTGGTTGCTTCAGTATAGGGTATGATTTGAAGACATCAAATTTGAAGGATGATTTTTGTATTTTGTGTTCTTATAGCTTTTGTTTGTTCTGACGTATTTGAGTTTTCGGAAGAGTTTTTATTGTTGATAACTGGTGATGATTCAACAATATGGAGTTCAGTGAATGAATATAACTGGGTTACTTCTCGAAGAGCTCACTCTTTTAGATGATATGGCAAGAGGTTATTTATGTTGTGTAATTTCAGTTGGTTTATCAAAAATTTGATAAGATTTTTTACGTAGTGGTTGTCATTTTTTTGGAAAATCTTTTAAGCATTGTGAAACTTGGAAAGATTTTTTACGTAGTGGTTGTCATTTTTTTGAAAAATCTTTTAAGCATTGTGAAACTTGGAAATAGAACGAATGTGAAGCTAGTGTAAACCGTGAATTTATGTAGGGCTGAAAAAATTGTTCTCTTAAAATTTCGTTGCTACTTTCAGCTATATTTCGTCAAGTTTTTTTTATCTCTATGAAAGATCCATTCCTTATTAGTACCGGAAGCTACGTTGGCGATGGAAAAGATCGTCATCGTGGATATGGAGCGGTAAATTAAAACATATTGATTTTTTGATGGTTTACAAGATCCTGGTGAACTTTTTGATGCGTTTTCTGTAAACACTATCAGATTACGTGGTTTTAGGTTCGAAACCATTTCGCAGGGCGATGAGCTAAAGGTTGTGATTAATTGAGAATTATATGCTAGTGTAAAGATTTTTACGTCTGTTGACTATTCAGCGTGAGTTTTAATCATTCCCGTTAATGATAAATCGTAGATATTCTTGTAGTGACTTCTTCATGCCTCCGACTAGTCCAATGATCCAGGGTCCGTTTTTAATTTTCTACAAATGAATTAAGGTGATGATCTCGTTATGATTAAATTCAATGCCATTATCTGTGACAAGAATTAATGGATATCCGGATTTTGATATTCATTGTTCGTAAAGTGTTGTAGAAGCATAGAAAGAATAAGTGTGGAGCTGGATTTAGGGCTAACTGATGTCTGAATGCGTCTACGATTACCATGATGTATTAATTGCCTTCAAAAGAGGATGATATTGGGTCTTTTGTGTCAAATGATATTCCGTGATTGAAATATTAATTTTGCCCTTTAAAATCTTGTTTCTCAACAATTTGTTTTTTATCTGTTGAAAAATTTTGTTCAATTGACTTGTGAGACAATCATTGCTAAATACATTTATCCAAATGGGTTCATTTGGTAAATAAAAATATTGGATGAAGTTATTGTAGGTTTTTTCTGAACCAAAATGTACTTTTTTATGTATGATGAGTGTATGTTATAAAAAGCTACTAAAATTACACTTGATGGTATAGATGGCACTTTTGAATCAAAGTAAACATCTAAGATGTCAAATTTTTTAATTAATTAATGTGTTATTCAATTTTCGGATAACGGGGACTAAACTTTGATATTTTTGGAGTAGTTCTTGTTATGGCAAATTGTACATGGCAAAATAAGGGTATTTAGAAGTTCCTGATTTGTTGATGCAACACAATCAATAGGGTCTTTTAGATCGAAATTTTTTTCAATTGTATAACTTTTGCTTGCATCTAATGGTCCCGCAAAAATTATTGTTGTCTACTAAATCTTTTTCTTAAGTAAATATTTTGTTTATTATGAGTTTTTTCTAACTAAACAATGTTTTTTGTCCACGAGGAGTATGGGATAGATTTCAATGTAATTGTTTTCTGTTAGGTCAAGTTCATAATGATTATTTTGACATTCTAACTCCAGTGAAAAATGATCTAAATTACTTATTTGTTTACTCGTGGTGCATTGTAATCGTGGTGATGTTTAAAATACGTTCGAACCATCGAAATTTGTCTGTGGGTTAGTTTCGTTTGCAACATTAGTTAGTGGGAGCAGTCATTATCACGTTCTTGAGAAGTGAGAAAACTAAATGATAGTTGAAAACTTTCGAGGAGATTTAAGTGTATGTATAAATAATCTTTGGTGTTTTTAGTGCAAGCTCGATGACATGATCAAATTTTTTGTTAGTTATGTGCAAATCGATAACAAATCGGTTTTTAAAATTTTTTTCTGTGAGTTGTGAGTTTACTGCTGGGTCGGTGTCGTATGGTGCAGGTTCCATATAGGGAAAGACAGTATGGTCAAAGTCTGCAATGGCGAACTGGCTGGAATTGCTTGCGATGAAACGTCTGAGGACTTGTCTTCAGCCAATGTTGGTAAAATATTTTAGTTAAAGGGTATAAGTGAGCTGGTGAATAGCTGTTATATATCATTCTGATTTCCGAAATGGTACATTGAGTGAATTAGGGAAGTTTTAAATACAGAACCAAGTGATTGTGGTGATAAGTGTGTATTCGTCGACATAAGAATGTCGTAAGCTGGGTAATTTTTGGTTATCGTGACAAAATTGAGAAAATGTGATGTTAATAAGTAAAAGTTCGTACGTGTTAGTATGCCTAAGATGATTGCTGCGGAGGAGACTGAATGTGAAGGGGCTATTGTTAAAGTATCTGGGTGGGTTTTTGGATAATTCCTTATCATTAGTTTACACTGGACACCGTTGGGAGTGTTGCGAATAGATGATAAGGATGTTTTTGAAGGTGAAGCGGAGTATGTTAATTGATATGGGTGAAATGATTGGGATAGCGTCGGTATTTGAACTGGAGTTGAATGAAAGGGTGACTACTGGTATGGAGGGAGTAAAATATGCTTGTGAAAAATTAGTAATGGGGCTTGGTTCGTAGTCGTGATGTTTTCTGCGAGATTTTCTAAATACTCTTGTGTTTTAAAATTTGTTTGGATTGAGTCATCAGAGTGCATGTGTGATGAGTCTAGTGACGAAATGGAAAAAATGGAATAGAACACCGGAAGAAAAAAGGAGAGAAGTTCATTGATGAAAGTGACAGAGGTCTGGTGTTGGAAATTTGAAGGGTACGAAAAGGTACGATTTCGCAGCCCATTGTGGACTAAAACCATTATCGTTAAGTAATCGTGTGTGGTTTTTCTATTATTTATCCATCTGTTTCATTCGAATGGGGCGGTTGATAAGCAATATGAGAGATTTGGATTTGTTGTGGTTAGTTGTTGTGATGAAGTCGTGATTGAAGTGAAAAGTTTGTACTAAAATTAGCATGTAAAATGATTTGTAATTGATTTTGATTGGGTAAACTGTGCGAGTAAAGCGGTGCTATAGGTGTTATATGTGTGTTGTTTTGTGGCTCGTCATATGAGTTTAAAATTAATGAAATTTTTTTATTATATTCGTTGATTTCTGCGTCAGGAAATAATTTGTGAATTGAATGTGAAAAAAATCCAATAAATCCAACAAATAACAATGAAGCTACGATTGCTTTTCTGTTGACTTGCGTATGAAATGCACATGAGTTGTATATTCCTTCGAGGAAAAAAATCAAAAATCGTATAAAATTAAACATTGCGTATAGACTTGTCAGTCTCTCTAGGATGTAATAGGGCCATCATAAAAAGGCTACAAGTTTTAACGAAAAAAACTAATTAAACTGATTAGGGAGATATCTTCACAGCGATATTTTTCTCCATTAGGATATTTTAAAACAATTATATCTTTAAAATACACACTATAATCTTGTGTGTGAATTTCTGATAGTCAGGCTGCTTCAGTGAGTTTTCTTCGATTTGATCATGGATTATGGTTGAATTATATTTATTTTATTGAAAAATTATTAAAATTTTTGTCTTCTGATGTGATATTGAATATCGGATTTTGAATCAATTCTTATTGATTGTAAATCAATGTTGGAATTTCTGGCTATTGTGCGTATGCCTTCTGGGGAAAATTTCTTTAGTGGTTTCTTCAGTATAAGGTATGATTTGAAGACATCAAATTTGAAGGATGATTTTTGTATTTTGTGTTCTTATAGCTTTTGTTTGTTCTGACGTATTTGAGTTTTCGGAAGAGTTTTTATTGTTGATAACTGGTGATGATTCAACAATATGGAGTTCAGTGAATGAATATAACTGGGTTACTTCTCGAAGAGCTCACTCTTTTAGATGATATGGCAAGAGGTTATTTATGTTGTGTAATTTCAGTTGGTTTATCAAAAAATTGATAAGATTTTTTACGTAATGGTTGTCATTTTTTTGGAAAATCTTTTAAGCATTGTGAAACTTGGAAATAGAACGAATGTGAAGCTAGTGTAAACCGTGAATTTATGTATGGCTGAAAAAATTGTTCTCTTAAAATTTCGTTGCTACTTTCAGCTATATTTCGTCATGTTTTTTTATCTCTATGAAAGATCCATTCCTTATTAGTACCGGAAGCTAGGTTGGTGATGGAAATGATCGTCATCGTGGAAATGGAGCGGTAAATTAAAACATATTGATTTTTTGATGGTTTACAAGATCCTGGTGAACTTTTTGATGCGTTTTCTGTAAACACTATCAGATTACGTGGTTTTAGGTTCGAAACCATTTCGCAGGGCGATGAGCTAAAGGTTGTGATTAATTGAGAATTATATGCTAGTGTAAAGATTTTTACGTCTGTTGACTATTCAGCGTGAGTATTAATCATTCCCGTTAATGATAAATCGTAGATATTCTTGTAGTGAATTCTTCATGCCTCCGACTAGTCCAATGATCCAGGGTCCGTTTTTAATTTTCTACAAATGAATTAAGTTGATGATCTCGTTATGAATAAATTCAATGCCATTATCTGTGACAAGAATTAATGGATATCCGGATTTTGATATTCATTGTTCGTAAAGTGTTGTAGAAGCATAGAACGAATAAGTGTGGAGCTGGGTTTAGGGGTAACTGATGTCTGAATGCGTCTACGATTACCATGATGTATTAATTGACTTCAAAAGAGGATGATATTGGGTCTTTTGTGTCAAATGGTATTCCGTGATTGAAATATTAATTTTGCCCTTTAAAATCTTGTTTCTCAACAATATGTTTTCTATCTGTTGAAAAATTTTGTTCAATTGACTTGTGAGACAATCATTGCTAAATACTTTTATCCAAATGGGTTCATTTGGTAAATAAAAATATTGGATGAAGTTATTGTAGGTTTTTTCTGAACCAAAATGTTCTTTTTTATGTATGATGAGTGTATGTTATAAAAAGCTACTAAAATTACACTTGATGGTATAGATGGCACTTTTGAATCAAAGTAAACATCTAAGATGTCCAATTTTTTAATTAATTAATGTGTTATTCAATTTTCGGATAACGGGGACTAAACTTTGATATTTTTGGAGTAGTTCTTGTTATGGCAAATTGTACATGGCAAAATAAGGGTATTTAGAAGTTCCTGATTTGTTGATGCAACACAATCAATAGGGTCTTTTAGATCGAAATTTTTTTCAATTGTATAACTTTTGCTTGCATCTAATGGTCCCGCAAAAATTATTGTTGTCTACTAAATCTTTTTCTTAAGTAAATATTTTGTTTTTTATGAGTTTTTTCTAAGTAAACAATGTTTTTTGTCCACGAGGAGTATGGGATAGATTTCAATGTAATTGTTTTCTGTTAGGTCAAGTTCATAATGATTATTTTGACATTCTAACTCCAGTGAAAAATGATCTAAATTACTTATTTGTTTACTCGTGGTGCATTGTAATCGTAGTGATGTTTAAAATACGTTCGAACCATCGAAACCAATATCTCAGATTTGGGAGGGTAGTTTTTGAGAAAAGTCAAAACGTTTCAGAAAACGGTAAAAAACGGTCAGAAAACGTATCCGAAAACTTGACATTTCCGACGGTCATAGCTTTCTTTGTGAAAAAATGGGCATAACTGCTAATGCAGCGGCTTCCCACAACCCGTTCTACCCATGAAACCAAAGCCTCAGATTTGAGAGGTTAGTTTTTGAGAAAATAAAATTTGCAAAAAAGTTGTTCAAAAATCCCTCCACACATTTTTTCGAAGGCTGTAAAAAGTGGGGTAAGATAAAGATTCCATTATTACCACTTTTTTGAAAATCAGTAAAGTGGATTTAGAGAAAAACTAACTTTTAACTTTTTGAAAAAAAGAGAGAACTCCACTAGCGCCTCGAAAAAAACCGATCCCAATATTTTTCGAGATACCTGATTTCATCAAACAGTATATGGGTGTTTTGATCCAATGATTAAAAATTCGTAATCCCTCAGTGTATATATTATGATCGTACATACATGAGTACAGAGTTATACTTCTGCTGGTGTAAAGTCTTGAAATTGCGGAAAATACGTTCATTTTATTTGTGCTTTGGTGAGACCCGTAAGAGCGCTGCGCAACTTCCAAAGTTGAATTCGTCACAAATAGCGTAAAGGGATTGCTTAGGATCTGGGATAGTGCTCAAAAATTGTTCACTAATTAATTTTTTCATTTTCGACAAAACCTCATTTGATGCTCAAATGTTGATTCATAAATTTTTTGTTGGCGTAGGATGTTATAAAGGTCTGAGATATAATTGCATTTCAAAGATATTTACTAAAAAAAAAAATACCATTCCAAAAATTTATTGGATTGTCTTTTTATTTGATGGTGGTTGCTATTTTAAAACTGCGTTAAGGGTTAATTCTTGATTTTAAGGGTGTTATAGTTTGCCCATCAATTATATGTCCTAAATATTAACTCGGATTTGAAAAAAATGTGATTTATCAGGCGCTGCTTTCAATATTTCTGCTTGTACAATATGACGGTATTTTCTATGTCTGCAAACATTTCTGCTTTGGTTTGTGATTGTAAGAAAACATCCTCCAAACATGACAATTGTGACAATTGTGCTTAAAATTAGTGCTAAAAAATTTCGCTGATAGAAGCTGAAAAAGCTGCTGGTCCTATGGATATTCCATTAAACAATCGATTAACCTCGTATTGTTGATTTCAGATGACGAATTATGATAACTGGCATAATTGTTCATTTAAGAGAATTTGATTATATGCACTGCGCACTCATATCAGCTATAGTGTAGTATAGTCCTTTTATTTTAGTTAGTATTAATTGTACTGGTTGTATTGGCCATTTGCATTTTATTTTGATTCATCTCTAAATTAGTTCAAGTATCTTGCGTCGAGTACTATTTGTAAAGATTCTCCTTTCAAATGAATTAGTATATTACTGGGTTCACAAATCTGTTACCTTTTGGTGTTGTTATAATTTTCAATATGTCCAAGAGTCTATTTTATTTTCTCTTGTAAGTTTATGGGTACTTCACTTCCGGATTGTTTTTTTTTTGAAAACTGCATCCGGTTTCAGTGGAAGAAGTTAAAGTTAATGAATTTTTCGGACATCCAACTTTAATGTGGCATAGACAATTGGGAGTTTTAATGAGTCTGCTAATTCTTCAAACTCATCTTGATTTATTTGTTAATTTTGGGAAAAAAAGTTTAAAATTTTTGATATTCTGGTGTATAATTAGAAATTCGAAAAGTGAGTTGAAAATATGGTGTGCTTGTAAAATAGTCGGTTTTTCGTAGTGATTCTTTGATAATATTATTGATAGATAATTCTTCATTGAGAACAGTATATTGACAAATATGTAATAGTTTTAAAATATTGTTCACTCTATATGCTCTTTTTTTCAATCGCGTGTAATGTTGCGTTTGCTTCGTATTATCATAAGAGTCCTAAGGGAAGTGTTAGTTTGCATGATGAATTGTTATATATACAAGTGTAACGACATCAACAATTTATCTATATTTATACTTACAACCAGTGAATGGGTTTCAATGTTTTCTTTGTTGGTTATATATGAGAAAAAATTTCAAAAAGAATGGGTGTTGTTTGTTTAATCTCTGAAAGAACGGTAATGAAGTACTATTTTTTCGAGTAAACTTATCTTTGATTTGTAATTTACGATCTAATATATTAATTTTTATTATATAATTAGTAACAAAAGGTACGCCCATTATATTATGCTAAATATCTGTTATATGAAATATATCTTTAAAGGGTTTTATTTTTAAAAATTTTCGATGATTTTAGTCGGTTGGAGGTAGGTACAGTCGAATTTTTCCATTGTTTTGTAAACGTGTACCTTGTACTGTACCTAATTTACTTAATGTACCCTGAAGTGTCATTTTCGGGTGTAACGAGTGAATTTCATTCCATGTATTAATTTTTATGATTTTTGATTCTGCGCCTGACTGAATTAAAAAATCTGATTATTCGATACGGAGGTTGAAAAATTGTGCGATTTTCTGGACTTTCTTAAGAAAAGGGTATTGTCCAATTTTTTTCTTCTTGTTCGTACAATTCTTAAAACAATCATTTGAATAATTTTTATTGCTATGGTTTAAATGATTCGAGAAGGGTCACTAGAGTAGTTTCTTATTCGATTGTTTGACTATGACCGATTCCCATTATATTTAGTATAATTACTTCTGTTTGAATTTGATCCTGGAATAATAACTCTGTTTTGATAATTGCGGTTATTAGAATGGCTATATTTATTTTGTGTTATATAATAAAAATTTCTTCTATCTGAAGAAATTTCTTCTATCACTCTCTTATTTCGTCTATCACACTCTTCTATCAAACTCTTATTATATTAGGAGTGTGATCTATTGTAATTATAGTTGAATGAAAGTGCCTTTCCTGAACTATGATGGATTTGGACATTTTTGTTTGGTAAAAATTAGTTTTTTTCATGCATTGATACGAAGATTTCATCGGTTCTGTGTGTTTTGGAGACTGATTTGATTTAATCTGTTGTTTTTGTCTACACACGGCGATGCTGTGTCCGTAGCATTTACAATCATTACACCAATTCTTGAAAGAAGTTTATCACTTAGAATTTGGCGTTTTGTTTATATAAAGTTTTGTAATTTTTTTTCTGCTAATTCACTCTGTAAGTCTTGTATATTATTTTATTTAATGTGGTTGTTTCCATATTTGAAAAAACGTATTTTATATTTTCTATTTCTACTAAATTCATTGTGATTTCTGCGTGTTCCAGTTTGTCTGCAAGTTTTCTCAAGTCAATATCTGGTTCAAGGATTAACGCTCTTTTCTTGATTGCTATTTGTCTTAATAGTGGTGTTAAGGTCATCACTAAAATTTCGGTCATTTTCCTATTTTTCCAATCATTTGTTTTCAAAGAAAATACTTTTGATACCAGTGCTTCTATCCTCACAGCGAGTTGTTTATTTGTTTCATTTGATAGTCAGCGGATTTGATTATTTAAAACTCTTTGATGTTGTTTATTTCTTGCTGCGTCAAACATCTTTGAAAATTCGTGTGTGAAATGTTTCCAATCTGATTTGATTTATATAGCTTAAACTGAAAACCAATTTTGAGCTGCACCGTCGAGTGTGGTTTGTATCAGAGCTGTGCGCCTTTGAATTCAATTTTGATCAAGAAGGGTGTTTATAGGTTCTAGGCCTATGTTTAAAATTGAATTCGCTGTAACAGCGGGTAAGTAATATTCAACTGAGCATCCAGGATCTGTTCCTGTCATAAACCATTAGTGGTTTGTTTGATGTAATAGATGATCCACCCATGGGTATGGATTCATCGTCATTTGGAAATATTTCGCTGAGGTATTTGAGTGAAACTTGGAAAAAAATCGACTTTTTCAAGTTGTTTTAATTAATACGGTATTGGTATTTCGTTTCTCATTGTTTCTGGGTGGTAGCCTTGAGTATTGGTTGAATCCTGTGTTTGTATGTTATGAGTTGCTGGTGTAAACTAAGGTCTTGTTGGAGTTTTAGCACTTTGTGATTTTGTTTTTGGTGGGTCTAGGTTTGGTTCAAAAATACCTTGTTGAAAATTGTCATCTAAATTGTTATCACGATTCTATTGATATTTCTTTGGATTAAAATAATGTTGTTGCTGCTGATTTCTGAGAAGTGATTTTGACTCTTTTTATTATTTTGTCCATTGAATAGGTCATATGGTTTATTTTGTTGGAAAAAGGGTGATTCAAAGAATGATCTATGTTTGTTATCCTTTGGTCATGGAAGCTAACTGATAGATATTTTCCCTTTTTTATGCAAAATGTCGTGACGTCTGTGGTGGTCATACAAAAAAGAGGTTCCGTCTGTATCTAAGATGAAAACAGAACTGTAGAAAACTGATAAAACATCATTTGTAAGTTAAAACAATTTGACCGTGTTTAATTTTGATGTTTTCTATTTTTGACATACTCAACGACAGCTTTTGAAAAGCTTAATTCTAGATCAATTTATTTCTAATGTGATGAGTTTTGGTTCTCTAAATCTGGTGGTAGAGTTTCAATTATGAATCTACAAAATTGTGAGGTTACGTTGCAAAAAATCGGTATGTAATGATCTAGTATTTGCCTTTTTGTTTTAACTTCCGGAAACTTTTGTTGACAAAGGCTGTCTTTTCGAAATAAAACTATGATGCGATTATGAGAGTACTTGTTCCCGTGATGGTTCACTGTCGGCATGTTTTACAAACGGCACGTTACAATCAACAAGAAAACTATCGTCTTATTAACCATTTTTTGTTGTATCACTGTTAGTATGTAACTTTGAATATGCCTTATAGGTTGATTCCAAGTGTATGTTCATACTGGTTTTTTTGTTATAATTATTTTTCATTCTGCGTTTACTCCTTATTGATGATGTTGTTTTTGCTTCTGAATCTGAAAAATGTCTTTCGTTGACTGATGGTTTATTTGGTCTAGCAGGTTTTCGAGATTGCGTTTGGTTGTATCAGATAAAGAAAATGCATTTCGCATTCTAGAAAAACGACGTTTCAGAATTTGCTGGTTGAAAATAAGAGGTATCTTTTTGTTTATTTGGGTTTAGGACTTTTTGTTCATTTGGGTCTAAGACAAGATCCTATCGGGAGTCTTGAACTAGACAATTTGATAGAAATACTGTTTGCTAGACTAGCTTTTGACATAGATATTTTAATGATTGATGCAAAATCCAGGTGTTAAATGTCTGTTTCCTAAACTGTTAGTGCATACTACTTTTGTGAACGTTGCCTTATTACTCGTGTCGTTTTGTCGTGTCAAGACAAGTTGGGGAGAGAGTACATGAATTCGAAACAACGATGTTTTACTGCTCTCAGACGTAAGTGGCGTTTTCTGCAGTTACGTATTCTTAAACTCACTTAAATGGGGATTGTTATGAGATCGAGGGTTGGAGAATAGTATATCAATCTACAAGGTTCAGGTATAACTAGAACACAAAGAGAACGTTAGATACTATTTTAGAGCTTACTAGTTCTAAGAGTTGTTATAGGCCAGGGTCAAATAAAAGTTGGGGTTCAAGTGAAGGATGAATAACCGAATTTGTTCATTGTTGAGCTTAATTTAAAAGGTAAGTTTTTGAGAAAAATTGTCGGCTAGTCCCGGTTTGTTTAGAGAGGTTGGAGAGTGAATCGACATTTTGAGGAAACAATTTTTAGTTAAAGAATTAAAATTAATGGTTAAAGATCTAAGAAAAAGCCCTGATGATCTAGTTTAATTAATTAACTTTCGATGAAAACAGAACTGTAGAAAATTGATAAAACATCATTTGTAGGTAAGAACAATTTGACCGTGTTTAATTTAGATGTTTTCTATTTTTGACATACTCAACGACAGCTTTTGAAAAGCTTAATTCTAGATCAATTTATTTCTAATGTGATGAGTTTTGGTTCTCTAAATCTGGTGGTAGAGTTTCAATTATGAATCTACAATATTGTGAGGTTATGTTGCAAAAAATCGGTATGTAATGATCTAGTATTTGCCTTTTTGTTTTAACTTCCGGAAACTTTTGTTGACAAAGGCTGTCTTTTCGAAATAAAACTATGATGCGATTATGAGAGTACTTGTTCCCGTGAGGGTTCACTGTCGGCATGTTTTACAAACGGCACGTTACAATCAACAAGAAAACTAACGTCTTATTAACCATTTTTTGTTGTATCACTGTTAGTATGTAACTTTGAATATGCCTTATAGGTTGATTCCAAGTGTATGTTCATACTGGTTTTTTTGTTATAATTATTTTTCATTCTGCGTTTACTCCTTATTGATGATGTTGTTTTTGCTTCTGAATCTGAAAAATGTCTTTCGTTGACTGATGGTTTATTTGGTCTAGCAGGTTTTCGAGATTGCGTTTGGTTGTATCAGATTAAGAAAATGCATTTCGCATTCTAGAAAAACGACGTTTCAGAATTTGCTGGTTGAAAATAAGAGGTATCTTTTTGTTTATTTGGGTTTAGGACTTTTTGTTCATTTGGGTCTAAGACAAGATCCTATCGGGAGTCTTGAACTAAACAATTTGATAGAAATACTGTTTGCTAGACTAGCTTTTGACACAGATATTTTAATGATTGATGCAAAATCCAGTGTTAAATGTCTGCTTCCTTAACTGTTAGTGCATACTACTTTTGTGAACGTTGCCTTATTACTCGTGTCGTTTTGTCGTGTCAAGACAAGTTGGGGAGAGAGTACATGAATTCGAAACAACGATGTTTTACTGCTCTCAGACGTAAGTGGCGTTTTCTGCAGTTACGTATTCTTAAACTCACTTGAATGGGGATTGTTATGAGATCGAGGGTTTGAGAATAGTATATCAATCTACAAGGTTCAGGTATAACTAGAACACAAAGAGAACGTTAGATACTATTTTAGAGCTTTCTAGTTCTAAGAGTTGTTATAGGCCAGGGTCAAATAAAAGTTGGGGTTCAAGTGAAGGATGAATAACCGAATTTGTTCATTGTTGAGC
Source organism: Symsagittifera roscoffensis (assembly GCF_963678635.1). Lineage (NCBI taxonomy): Eukaryota > Metazoa > Xenacoelomorpha > Acoela > Convolutidae > Symsagittifera > Symsagittifera roscoffensis. The sequence continues at coordinate 31,248,492 of NC_087065.1, read as the reverse complement.
TTAATTTAAAAGGTAAGTTTTTGAGAAAAATTGTCGGTTAGTCCCGGGTTGTTTAGAGAGGTTGGAGAGTGAATCGACATTTTGAGGAAACAATTTTTAGTTAAAGAATTAAAATTAATGGTTAAAGATCTAAGAAAAAGCCCTGATGATCTAGTTTAATTAATTAACTTTCGGACTTTAGATTTAAAACCAAGGAGAAGCCTTGATGTTTAGAGAAAGTAGATAAATTTAAGGTATTTCAAAAGGTTGAAGTTCCAAGAAAGGTCTTGATGATCTTGTTTTCAATTAAACTAGTTGTTATAGATTTAAATATTCTAAGATCAATTACTGGTTTATCCCCAATTACTAGTTCATCCCCAATTACTAGTCTGGATATTATTGATTTGAAAAATTCTTGGAAGCCTTTTTCAATGTATATATCTTCCCTTATCTCCAGAATATTGATCAAAAGAAAAATGATTTTTTGGTTCATTTCAAAATACAAAAGTCTACCTCTAGTCTCCGATACCTTGCTTAAATTTATTAAGGCAATAGACCTTCATCAATTTTTCTACCGAACTCCTTTTTTTATCAAACTCTTTTTTATCAAACGCATTTTTTTATCAGACCTTTTTTCTTTCACTCAAGAAAGTTGATATTTTTTAACATTACTTCTATCATTTTTACATTCTGTGTAAAGCTTGTTTCTCTTGCTAATTGCTTTTTTATTCGCTTATTGAACCAGCAAGCAGAAGAAGTGGCATTTTTCGAGATTTTTCTGATGGGAGCGAAGTGTTCCAGAACTGCACAGAAATTGTCAAAGAATAATTTAAAAGCAGTATTAGCACACGACTCACTGAGGATATCTGATTATTCTAACATAATTTTCAGAAGATTTCGAAATTCCATGACTTCAGTTTTTTTTTGAGAAACTACAGATCTCGAAAAAAAATTCTCTTTATTTTCAGTTGTTTGTTTTGATTTTGAAAAGAAATGGACAAGGATCAGAAAACGAATGACTATCGAAAACGCTTATATAATGCTCATTTAAATTTTTTGATTGATGGAGGTTTTTGAGATATCAGTTAATCTAGCAGGTGATTTGCTTAAAAGTTCAAGATTCATTTGATTGAATGACACTAAGATAGACTTAAATATAGATTTAGTCCGACAATTCATCTTATACGAAAAAATCCAGTTCCATACACGCTGAAAAAAACAAGGGCACCACGTTACCTTTAAGCCAAGTGGACGCTAGCCTAGATGTTGTCAAGGTTGAATAAAGCAAGGAATAAAAGTATGTAAGATTTGTATGAAAAGTTGTTTACTGGAAAAAGTCTACTTCCTGGTTACAAATCACTTACTCTGGCAAGTGTAATAAATAAACTCTATTGATTATCAAAATTAGGGTCAACATTAAGTTCGATAACTCGTTATGATCCCTAAAGTACGTCAATTTTGTTGTCCTTTTTTGCCTGTTTTGCCTTTTTTCTCCATGAACGATCGGCTATATTTCAACATTAAGTATAAATTTTTTGTGCACAAAAGTCTTTTTTGATCAATTTTTAACAAAGAGGAGGGTCGAAAAGGTTTCCTCACACAAGTCCGAGATAGATACACAAGTATAGACACAAGCATAGATTAAGATTGCAACGAAAACATTCTTTGTAACTTGAAAAACTGATCTTGCACTATCTAACAAGGTTTCCAGATTCTGCTTGACCTATTCGTAATTTATTTAATAGGGCCGTCGAATGAAATGAGCCAATGACTTTTGGTAGGTTCAGGTGGAATTAACTTGATTTTCACAGGAATGTATGATGAGCTTCGTAAAAATCACTATAGATTGTTTTTAAAACATCAAGATCCAAATGCACCTTCTTATATGTGGACGATGCGCAAAAAAGTTAAGACCGCGGTAGATATGCTAATAAAAGTTTAAATTACTCCCCCGGTGACTGCTTACTTCAGATTCAGGCATGTTTGCCCTTTCTTTCAAGTCTGCTCCCGCACAGAATACTCCAGGCACTTCACTGCGAACAATCAGCGAAGTTAGGGACCTTTTCTTTGCCAGTTCTTTCAAGCAGCGCTCAAGTGATTCCACCATTTGCCTGTTGATTGCATTCTTCGCTACCGCTCTTCCCAGTGTTAACACCGCAGTCTTGTCATTATTATGGACTTGGACCTTCGTTAAATAATCCACACTTGAGCTCGCCAATCGAGAATGCAGTAAATGTGCATATCGCTGACATGCCATTTTCTCACATCTTCAAAATTTCTCACTATAGTTTAGTAATAATTCACAACATCTTAGTTACCCAACATGTAATATTTTAAATATCATTTTGTGGTTTAATGGCGGCTATTCAGATTTGGAGGATGCGTAAAATAAAATATCGCACAATTGAAACTCTAGATCCAATTTAGTCGACTTATTTTGCAGATAGAAGTTGGATCAGGGATTATACAGGATTTTCACGAGGGGGAGGGGTATTTTCAAAAAACCCATTGACGCTTTTCGGATGACAACACTGATTTCTGAGCTCGTCCTAAAAATCATTAATCAAACCATTCACATGTGGATAGCGAAACCAGTTTTCAATCATTAGTTGAATAAGAGAGTAGTGTGCATGCCATGAGCAGCTAAGACAACAGTTCAACTACCAATAACTTTTGGACCGCAACCAGATTATGGGTCTACTCTACATGATCCCTCTGCAATAAACACTTCGACAACAGAACAGCAATTCAGCCAAGTCACGACAAACTTTCAGCCCCATTCGATCAACAATTTGCCTCAACACCATTCATATGGATTCAACCATCCAACATACGGACACCCAACTTCATCAGCAAATTCTGAGCCCCAGTGTTTGAACCGGACAGCAGTCAACAGCTACCCTGCTTACCAGTCAATCACTTTTGGTAACTCACCAGCAGCTTTTAACAGTGACCTTCATGGCCACCCAACCGTTCGCTACTTGCTAGTTTGGTAGGTGGTTCCTTGAAATCTCAAGTTCTGACCCAGAAATTCTGGAACCGCTACCTCAAAGACTACCTGCGAACACGGGCTATTCGATCAAAGTAGACACAGCCAACTCGGAATATCCAAACAAGAAGATTTGACACCTCGCGGTCTTTGGCCCCTGGGACCGGTACTATGTACTTTTGCAGGATCGGACGGAATTGTTCGCTCATGTGAAATTCAGACAAGTGCGGACTCCTGACCCGAACAGCCGTTAAACTTTCCAAAAATTTGGAAGAAGATACATCACGAACTGATGACAAATAAGCCATGATACAACCTAGAAACCGACACAACTATCAGGACGCTACAACGATTACAATATTTATTTGCAACATGCAAATGGACCCGGCCATGTGCAAGCTATTAGCGCACGAATTTAAAAACTGAACAAAGTCAATTGAAAGTCAAGTCCATAAATTTGAAACAGCATAACTTTCAACTTTAAACTGAAAAGGCAATGCAACTAATTTAGCTGAATTGAAAACTCAGAAACATCTCCAAATCAAAAGCTAAATATTTTAAATGTCACCCTTTTTCTAAACGTTTTTATTTCTTGTTTCTTCTGTTTCTCTAGTTAATTCACAATCACCTCCTTTTAGATAACTTAACCTTACCGTTTCCCCTACTGATCTTGGTGTTGTTGCCAGGTACGTGCATAAAGACGGGGACAAGTAGTAGTAAACCATCTTTTATACTTATGAAAGTAAACTGCGTATTGTGGCCTAATCTGATGATATGACACCGAGTGAAATTTGCAAGTCATGTTCTTAGTTTGGACCAGAAAGTGGTAGGTGACTTCTCTAAAGCGAGAAGTCATTTATTTATCCGAAACCTACCACTCAATTTTTCGAAAAGCGTTTTGAGAATTCTTGAGTAAACATCCTAAAATTGAGCTTTCAAATTAGCGCCCTCAGCTTCAGTAGACAAAGTATCAAAGATATACAGACAGTATCGCAAGCTTTTTGGTGGCAAAATTGTTGAATTAACAATGTTGACAAATTAGTAGTTTTGTTGTAAATAGTAATAACGTATCGTGTCCCGGATCCTAAGGGGGTCCAACCTATGGGGGTCCAACCTGAGCGGGATACATCATCATGTAAAGCAAATACTAGGAAAAGGCTCCTTAATTTTTTAAAGAACCTCATTCTAGGATTTTGTAAACGAAAGAAACTTTCTACCCAAATAGCAGTAGACCCCCTACTTAAGATTTTCCGAACCTTAGCTCAAAAAACAATGGACACAATACATTCTAATTTTTGGTGTCCTCATTTTTCTTCCTGGTTAACTATATGAATCATAAAATTGTAACATTTGTTTCGGGCACATGAACTTTCGACGTAGTTGTTGTTGGTGAAATTGGAATGGAAATTTATGGCAAATATTGAAAATTCTTCGTCGATTTTGGCAGCGTAGCTTACCTTTTGGTAGCAGTAAACTATTTTCCCAACTTGTGCAATATTTTATGGTGCAGGAAAATGAAATCACTCTCCAAAGTCGGCGGCGGCGGTTTCTGGGCAAGTTGCAGCAAATGCTCAATTTGTCAAATTTTGAAATAAGAAAAAACGAAATTGGAGGGGAATTTGTGTACTGAAGATACTGATAATTAACATTTACAATCTGGTGTTTTCAACCAAAAAAATTAAAACTCAAAACCGGAGAGAAGCCCTTTGTCGTGTTTCTCGAGAGGGGAAAAATTCAAAGTAAGAAAACCAAATTAATTATCAAAGAAGAGTATTGTTTGAGTGAGCTTCGACAAATCACTTAGTGCATTTTCACAAAGGCAATTCTGGTGGTTTATTAGATTATTTACTAACGGTATCTATACGATGCTAAATGTATCTCCTAGGTATTTTTTATTTCCACTGGCTTGAAATTTAGCAAAATGGAGAGGTGTTGGAAAAAATGAAATCGCGAAAAGCTGAGGTACGCAATTTAATGTAAAATTATTTCACAAAATTAACACGTCCATAAAATAACCTTGTCCTGATAATTCTCACCGACGAAACTATTTTCTTGCTGCATGTTTTTTTTTTATTTGGAATCATTTAAGCTATGGCGTTTTAATTGAATTGAGACTTTATGGTGGCTTGATTGGTGTTAAAAACTCCTTAGACAAGTATTTGAACAACTTCAAGATTTTACGATTGCAAGTTATTTTGCACAATGCTGCCGGATTGAAAAACGAAGTTTATAAAAGGGTTCAAAGTCTGTTATATGTTGCCCTGGACCTCCAACAACAATTTTTTGGGAATCGCTTTCTGTATTTTCATTAAAATGCAGTAACCAAAAGCATATCATTTAATAACTTCAGCTGCACAATGTTATGCAGCTTTATTTGGAAAACTGGCAGTCTCAAGCTGTGTCATTTGCAAGCCACTTCCTCATAAATTCATGTCGCTCCTTGTCAGGTGAAAAATGGGGAACTTTGAGACCTATCAGCAACATTTCGGTCTCTTTATAACTCATGACCTTGACAATAATTTCAGGGCTTCGATAGCCTTGATTTGAGGCGCTCAATTGTTTAATTAATACTTGCTTGTTGGCTCACTTATTATTTACTAACCTACTGTTTTACTTATTTATTTGATTACTTATTTTTTTTTCTTTGTTTAACTACTTCCTCACTTAATTTACTTTACTTAACTGCTAACATTTACTTTCCTGCTTTCTTTTTGATTCAACATCACTTCATTTTGCGTTATAAACATCACTTCTGGCATAAAAATATCATACATTTTTTTTCCTCTGATCTTGACTAAGCTATAAGCAACAAATCCAGCATTAAACTTAGTGAAATCAACATTGAATTCGTACTTAACAAGAACCATCTACTGCCTTTATCCTTGATTCACAACAAAATGTAGTATTTTTCATTGCATAGTGCCAAGTAGGATCTGCTTAAGCTTCCGTAGCGTTTTTGGAAAAATTTGAAGCAGCTCTCCAAACAAACAACGTTTTTGCCTTTAATAACTTATAAGTTTCCTAGCTTTTCTCAATATGGATTTTGAATTCATCGAAAGTAATATTTCAAATACCTTTTCTAGAACATTCCAACCTTTGCTGTCATTACCTTAATAAAGTAAAATTACCTTAAACACAAAACTGACTTGTTATCTAGAGCCTATGAGTTTTTCATAAATCAACCTTGCCTTTACTATTGCAGCTTGTTTTTGAAAAACTGATCTTGCACTATCTAACAAGAATTCCAGATTCTGCTTGACCTATTCGTAAATTATTTAATAGAGCCGTCGAATGAAATGAACCAATGACTTTTGGTAGGTTCAGGTAGAATTAACTTGATTTTCACAGGAATGTATGATGAGCTTCGTAAAAATCACTATAGATTGTTTTAAAAACATCAAGATCCAAATGCACCTTCTTATATGTGGACGATGCGCAAAAAAGTTAAGACCGCGGTAGATATGCTAATAAAACTTTGAATTATTCCCCCGGTGGCTGCTTATTTCTGATTCAGGCATGTTTGCCCTTTCTTTCAAATCTGCTCCCGCACAGAATACTCCAGGCACTTCACTGCGAACAATCAGCGAAGTTAGGGACCTTTTCTTTGCCAGTTCTTTCAAGCAGCGCTCAAGTGATTCCACCATTTGCCTGTTGATTGCATTCTTCGCTACCGCTCTTCCCAGTGTTAACACCGCAGTCTTCTCAGTATTATGGACTTGGACCTTCGTTAAATAATCCACACTTGAGCTCGCCAATCGAGAATGCAGTAAATGTGCAAATCGCTGACAAGCCATTTTCTCACATCTTCAAAATTACTCACTATAGTTTACCAATAATTCACAACATCTTAGTTACCCAACATTTAATAATTTAAATATCATTTTGTGGTTTAATGGCGGCTATTCAGATTTGGAGGATGCGTAAAATAAAATATCGCACAATTGAAACTCTAGATCCAACTTAGTCGACTGTTTTTGCAGATAGAAGTTGGATCAGGGAGTAGACCGGATTTTCACGAGGGGGGAGGGATATTTTCAAAACACCATTGACGCTTTTCGGCTGACAACACTGATTTCTGAGCTCGTCCTAAAAATCATTAATCAAACCATTCACATGTGGATAGCGAAACCAGTTTTCAATCATTAGTTGAATAAGAGAGTAGTGTGCATGCCATGAGCAGCTAAGACGAACAGTTCAACTACCAATAACTTTTGGAACGCAACCAGATTATGGGTCTACTCTACATGATCCCTCTGCAATAAACACTTCGACAACAGAACAGCAATTCAGCCAAGTCACGACAAACTTTCAGCCCCATTCGATCAACAATTTGCCTCAACACCATTCATATGGATTCAACCATCCAACATACGGACACCCAACTTCATCAGCAAATTCTGAGCCCCAGTGTTTGAACCGGACAGCAGTCAACAGCTACCCTGCTTACCAGTCAATCACTTTTGGTAACTCACCAGCAGCTTTTAACAGTGACCTTCATGCCCACCCAACCGTTCGCTACTTGCTAGATTGGTAGGTGGTTCCTTGAAATCTCAAGTTCTGACCCAGAAATTCTGGAACCGCTACCTCAAAGACTACCTGCGAACACGGGCTATTCGATCAAAGTAGACACAGCCAACTCGGAATATCCAAACAAGAAGATTTGACACCTCGCGGTCTTTGGCCCCTGGGACCGGTACTATGTACTTTTGCAGGATCGGACGGAATTGTTCGCTCATGTGAAATTCAGACAAGTGCGGACTCCTGACCCGACCAGCCGTTAAACTTTCCAAAAATTTGGAAGAAGATACATCACGAACTGTTTAAATGACTACGATGACAAATAAGCCATGATACAACCTAGAAACCTACACAACTATCAGGACGCTACAACGATTACAATATTTATTTGCAATATGCAAATGGACCCGACCATGTGCAAGCCATTAGCGCACGAATTTAAAAACTGAACGAAGTCAAGTGACAGTCAAGTTCCCAACTTTGAAACAGCATAACTTTCAACTTTAAACTGAAAAGGCAATGCAACTAATTTAGCTGAATTAAAAACTCAGAAACATCTCCAAATCAAAAGCTGAATATTTTGAATGTCACACTTTTTCTAAACGTTTTTATTTCTTGTTTCTTCTGTTTCTCTAGTTCACAATAGCCTCCTTATAGATAACTTAACCTTACCGTTTCCCGTACTGATCTTGTTGTTGCCAGGTACGTGCAAAAAGACGGGGACAAGTAGTAGTAAACCATCTTTTACACTTATGAAAGTAAACTGCGTTTTGTGGCCTAATCTGATGATATGGCACCGAGTGAAATTTGCAAGTCATGTTCTTAGTTTGGACCAGAAAGTGGTAGTGACTTCTCTAAAGTGAGAAGTCATTTATTTATCCGAAACCTACCACTCAATTTTTCGAAAAGCGTTTTAAGAATTCTTGAGAAAACATCTTAAAATTGAGCTTTCAAATTAGCGCCCTCAGCTTCAGTAGACAAAGTATCAAAGATATACAGACAGTATCGCAAGCTTTTTGGTGGAAAAACTGTTGAGTTACCATTGTTGACAAATTATTAGTTTTGTTGAAAATAGTTTTAACGTATCGTGTCCCGGATCCTAAGGGGGTCCAAGGTACGGAGGTCCAACCTGAGCGGGGATACGTCATCATAAAAAGCAAATACTAGGAAAAGGCTCCTTAATTTTTTAAGGAACCTCATTCTAGGATTTTGTAAATGAAAGAAATTTTCTACCCAAATAGCAGAAGACCCCCTACTTAGGATTTTCCGAATTTTAGCTTAAAAAACAATGGACACAATACATTCTAATTTTTGGTGTCCTCATTTTTCTTCCTGGTTAACTATATGAATCATATAATTGTAACATTTGTTTCGGGCAAATGAACTTTCGACGTAGTTGTTGTTGGTGAAATTGGAATGGAAATTTATGACAAAAATTGAAAATTCTTCGTCGATTTTGGCAGCGTAGCTTAACTTTTGGTAGCAGTAAACTATTTTCCCAACTCGTGCAATATTTTATGGAGCAGGAAACTGAAATCACTCTCCAAATGCGGCGGCGGCGGTTTCTGGGTAAGTTGTAGCAAATGCTCAATTTGTCAAATTTTGAAATAAGAAAAAACGAAATTGGAGGGAAATTGGTTTACTGAAGATACTGATAATGAACATTTACAATCTGGTGTATTCAACCAAAAAAAATTAAAGCTCAAAACCGGAGAGAAGCGCTTTGTCGTGTTTCTCGAGAGGGGGAAAAATTCAAAGTCAGAAAACCAAATTAATTATCAAAGAAGAGTATTGTTTGAGTGAGCTTCGACGAATCACTTAGTGCGATTTCACAAAAGCAATTCTGGTGGTTTATTAGATTATTTACTAACGGTATCTATACGAGGCTAAATGTATCTTCTAGGTATTTTTTTATTTCCACTGGCTTGAAATTTAGCAAAATGGAGAGGTGTTGGAAAAAAATGAAATCGCGAAAAGCTGAGTTACACAATTTAATATAAAATTATTTCACAAAATTAACACGTCCATAAAATAACCTTGTCCTGATAATTCTCACCGACGAAACTATTTCCTTGCTGCATGTTTTTTTTTTTTTATTTGGAATCATTTAAGCTACGACGTTTTAATTAAATTGAGACTTTATGGTGGCTTGATTGGTGTTAAAAACTCCTTAGACAAGTATTTGAACAACTTCAAGATTTTACGATTGCAAGTTATTTTGCACAATGCTGCCGGATTGAAAAACGAAGTTTATAGAAGGGTTCAACGTCTGTTATATGTTGTTGCCCTGGACCTCCAACAACAGTTTTTTTGGAATCGCTTTCTGTATTTTTATTAAGTAACCAAAAGCATATCATTAAATAACTTCAGCTACACAATGTTATGCAGCTTTATTTGGAAAACTGGCAGTCTCAAGCTGTGTCATTTGCAAGCCACTTCCTCATAAATTCATGTCGCTCCTTGTCAGGTGAAAAATGGGGAATTTTGAGACCTATCAGCATTAATTTGGTCTCTTTATAATTCATGACCTTGACAATGATTTCAGGGCTTCGATAGCCTTGATTTGAGGCGCTCAATTGTTTAATTAATACTTGCTTGTTGGCTCACTTATTATTTACTAACCTACTGTTTTACTTATTTATTTGATTATTTATTTTTTTCTTATTTGTTTAACTACTTCCTCACTTAATTTACTTTACTTAACTGCTAACATTTACTTTCCTGCTTTCTTTTTGATTCAACCTCACTTCATTTTGCGTTATAAACATCACTTCTGGCATAAAAATATCATAAATTTTTTTCCTCTGATCTTGAATAAGCTATAAGCAACAAATCCAGCATTAAACTTAGTGAAATCAACATTGAATTCGTACTTAACAAGAACCATCTACTGCCTTTATCCTTGATTCGCAAAAAAATGTACATTTTTCCATTGCATAGTGCCAAGTAGGATCTGCTTAAGCTTCCGTAGCGTTTTTGGAAAAAATTGAAGCAGCTTTCCAAACAAACTGAACGTTTCTGCCTTTAATAACTTATAACTTTCCTAGCTTTTCTCAAAATGGATTTTGAATTCATCGAAAGTAATATTTCAAATACCTTTTCTAGAACATTCCAACCTTTGCTGTCATTACCTTAATAAAGTAAAATTACCTTAAACACAAAACTGACTTGTTATCTAGAGCCTACTAGTTTTCCATATATCAACCTTGCCTTTACTATTGCAGCTTGTTTTTGATCACTCTTTACATTCGGTTTCACAATTGACACGGAAGTATTGTTGTCTACGGTCTCATCTAGAAACATGATCTTTTTTTTTTTCTCCCAAAAATTGTTCTTTTCTCAAAAAAATTATTCAGTTTTCGACAATTTTCACTTTAACAAAAGCTATATCCCTTAAAGATTTTTGGTACATCAAAATTTAGCTTTAAGTGCTCTGGAACATTTGCTCTGCCTATTACTGCTACGCGTGAAATTTCAATTTCCGCATTTAAAATTGCAAAAAAAAACTGGAGCAGACATTAGAATTATAAATTTGGAAACAAAACGTCTGTCCTAAAAATGTCGAGCGAAAAAACCCCTTCAACAAAATACTAAATGAAGTCTCTTCTAATTTTTTCGGTTATTTTTTCAAAATAAGCAAATAGAAAAGCACCCATTATGAATATTTGTGGCAGCTCCTCATTCTTAATTACAAAATTAACTCAATTGTAGATTTTGATAAGTAGTTATCTCATATGTTCTTGGCCAGAGCAGATGATGTGCGATCGAAATCACCTAGAAGATAAGTGTGCGCACGGATCTTATGTCCAAGCTCTGATCCACAGAAAACCCAATTTTATTTTTGATCGCATGGCAAACTCAGTCTAACGGAAATGCAGAAAAAAGATGACAGAAAAAGTCTGACAGAGGTCGAAGCATAGAAAGTAAGGAGGCATCACCCAACCACCGTACTTGTAAGAAACTGAGAGAGCTGCAGATGGGATGACTCCGTTTGTACTTTATCAGGCCCATACCCAGAACCAACATTCAGTAGTACCTGAAAAAAACACCAACAATAAGCCACATATCAAACGGACCACAGTTTGTAACGCGTCCACGAACTCGAAAAAAAACGATGAAAATTTTTTTCGTAAACTACGTTTATAAATTCCAATATTAGCTGATTCTACTAGTAGCATAATTGTTGTAATGAATTTAGGTTTCAGAGATTCGACAATGACTACCGCAAAAAAGAATACCCTAAAAGTACCGCAAGATCATCATAATAACATCAAAGTTTGATATAAATTGGTGGTTAGTCAGCTCATCTTTGTCTGGCAAATGTTTTTGTTTGGTTCTACTTTGGTTGCTGAATTTGATTTTAATTCGAGAGAAAGAGATAAAACATGAGTTCGCAATCCAATTTTTTGCATATTTTTTTACGAAGATGAATCAATTAGCAGGTTCCGAAATGTTCTCAAAGTAGGAATGTATCAAATTCAATGACATGTGAAACTTCAACTTTGAATTTGATACATTCCTACTTTGAAAACAATTCGGAACCTCCTAATTGAGTCATCTTCGAAAAAGTTATGCAAAAAACTGGGTTGCGAAGTCATGTTTTATATGTTTCTCTCTTATTAAAATCAAATTCACCAACCAAACTTGAACCAAGCAAAAACATAAGCCAGACAAGGAAAAGCTGACTAACCACCAGTTTTCATCAAATTTTGATATTATTATGATGATCTTGCGGTACTTCCACTTCTAGGGTGTTCTTTATTTGCGGTACTCATTGTCGAATCTCTGAAACTTTAATTCATTACATTTGAAATAGTCATTCCCTCAACCTTTCTATCTTCAAAGTGACAAAAATTATGAGCCAATATCATTCTATATATAAGGGATTGTAGTAACGCTAAAGACTATTCCTAAAATTTTCTAACTTCATTCTAATCTTGCACTATAGGACCGCCACTAACTCTGTCGCAATCTAAAAGTCCTAATTAGGTCCTGATCGTTTTTGATCATAGTCGACATTCCTTTTCCGCTTAACTTCGAAACTAACTGGTTCATCGAGAGCAAACTCGGGATTGTAATCAACAGACAAAATAAAACCCTTGGTATAAAACAATGGTGCATACAGCTCAAAAAAAGGGATACCAAGGGTGTATTTTATATCAGTCACTAATAGTTTTGCAATTACCGGGTTCTCATTGCCGCGAGTCCGATAACTTTTGTCAAAAACTTGGCAGCGGCCGCTTAGACCGCGCAGATTCTCACAAGCGGTTCTCTCTTTTCAACCCAAAAGGCTTAAATTTGAGAGCGTAGTTTTCGACAAATGCACACATTCAAAAAAAATTCAACATTCCGAGGGCCATAGTTTGTGTGTAGTTTGTCGTTATGCAGGGCACTTCTCTTAACGCGTTCTATCCATTTAGCTCTAAAATATCAAACTTGGGACAGTACCTTTCGAGCTTACTTAATTATTTTCTTGCTTTTCTTTGATTTACTTTGCTTAAGCTCACTTAAAAGCTTAACATAAATATAGCTTCTATCATACTTACTTACTAACTAACTTACTTATGCTTAATGCTTGTGCCCATAATACTTATCTTGAAAGAAAAACTGAAATACTCCCGTGTCCATTGAACTTATCTGATCATTCAGGTTGCTTCGCGAAGAAATCTTCATTCATTTCATATGAGATACTTCAAGATTTAGAATTCTTCTTTTCTTCGACATTTTTAAAGTTGGCATAAGAAATATCATACATTTTTTCCTTTTATCTTGACTAAACTATCAGCAACAAATCCAGCCTTATACTTGGTAAATTAATCATTGGATGCGTACTAAACAAATGCCATTTGCTGCCTTTATCCATGATTCACAAGAAAAACCAAGAAAACGTAATTTTTTTCATTGCATAGTGCCAATTATAGCTGCTTAAGCCTCCGTAGCGTTTCGGGAAAATTCTGAAGCAGCTGTCCAAACAAACTCAACGGTTTTGCTCATAATTCCTTATAAGTTTCCTAGCTTTTCTCAACGGAATTTAAAATCATCGAAAGTAATATTTCAAATACCCTTCCTAGAACATTCCAAGTTTTGCTGTCATTACCTTAATAAAGTAAAACTAGCAATTAACTCACCTTCGGTGCTTCTAAATTTTTCGACAACTCATGAAAAACCGCATATATTGGAAACAACATCTGCAAACTTTTAGTGTACTCTGACTGCATCCAATTACAGGGTTGGTAATTTCGAACTTCTAAATTTTTTTAAATTCCCATTTTAAAAGCGTCATCTCGAAAACTTAATGGGCCTCTGGAGAAATTTAGAAGCCAGATTTGCAACCACTGAGGCAAGATTTGAGACGCCTGGGTGTACGCTGACAATAAGGTTGTATCTTCATCAAGTTAGTAGTTTAAAATTTTTTGAATTTCTTTGTAGATAAGTTCTTTGAGAAATTTTGAAAGAATCAAAAAACGTTACATCTCGGAAACTAAAAGCATTTGAGCAGTCGCATGTGGAAAGATTTGCAACTCTTTAGAGTACCGTGACAACACCGAACTATAGAGTTGGGAATTTCAAATTTTGAAAACATAATTAATTTGCACTTTCTGAAATTTTTGAAAAAATCACAAAAAACGTCACATCTCGAAAACTACAAAGAACTGAGCAGTAATATTTGGAGGCAAGATTCGCAATCTTTGAGAGTACTTTGACAGGACCTAACTACAGGGTTGGGAATTTCAGATTTTTAAAAACTAATAATAAATTAAGTTTTCTGAAAAATTTTGAAAAAATCACAAAAAACGTTATATCTCGAAAACTACAAAGAATTGAGCAGTCAAATTTGGAGGCAAGATTCGCAATTCTTGAGAGTACTCTGACAGGACCTACCTACAGGGTTGAGAATTTCAGATTTTTAAAAACTAATAATAAATTAAGTTTTCTGAAAAATTTTGAAAAAATCACAAAAAACGTTATATCTTGAAAACTACAAAGAATTGAGCAGTCATATTTGGAGGCAAGATTTAGAGTACTCCGACAGCACCCAACTACAGGGTTGGGAACTTCAAGTTTTGTAAATTGTTTTGTTATTTGAAATTTCGGAAAATTTTTGAAAAAATCTCAAAAATCGTCTTATCTCGTTAGCGAAAATGATTCGAGCATTCAAAATTGGAGGCCAAATTCGCAACCCCTAATTCGATACTGAGCTGCTTAACTTAAACTCGGTAAAATTACCCTTAAAATCAAATTGGAAAATTGAAAAAAAAATTCTTAACCATTGCAATATACGATATAGCTTAAACATGCAAAAATAATACGTAGAAAAAGCTTAAACATGGCGAGACAGTCAAGCCCGCATTTAAATATATAATTTCGCAATCACTAATTCGATACTGAGCTGCTTAACTTAAACTCGGTAAAATTACCACTAAAATCAAATTGGAAAATCGAAAAAAAAATCTTAACCATTGCAATATACGATATAGCTTAAACATGCAAAAATAATACGTTGAAAAAGCTTAAACATGGCGAGATAGTGAAGCCCGCATTTAAATATAAAATAGATAACTTTATAAACAAAACTGACTTGTTAATTAGAGCCTACAAGTTTTTCATAAATCAGCCTTCCCTTTACTATTGCATCTTGTTTTTGATCACCATTTGCGTTCGGTTTCACAATTGACACGGAACTATTGTTGTCTACGATCTAGAAATTTAATCATTTTTCTTCTCCCGAAAATTGTTCTTTTCTCAAAAAAAGTTATTCAGGTTTCGACATTTATCACTTTAACGAAAACTATACCCCTTAAGGATTTTTGGTACATCAAAATTTAGCTTAAAGTGCTCTGAAAAATTTGCTTCTAATATTGCTACGCATGAAAAATCAATTTTCGCGTTCAATTTTGCAAAAAAACAGGAGCCGACAATAGAAGTTTGAAAACAAAACGTATCCGAAAACAGTCGAGCGAAAAACCCATTCTAGAAAATACAAACTCCACATGAAGTTTCTCTTAACTTCTTTGGTTGAGTTTTCAAAATAAAATGAAAAAGAATTCATAATAAAAATTTATAACAGCTCCTCATTCTAATTACAAAGTGAACTCAATTGTAGATTATGACAATTAGTTATCTCATATGTTCGTGGCCAGAGTAGATGATGTGCGACCGAAATCGCCCAGGGGATCACTGTGTGCACAGGATTTATTGTCCGTGATCTGATCCACAAGAGACCCAATTTTAATTTTGATCGCATGGCATACTCACAATGTAGCAGGAATGCAGAAAAAAGAGAGAAAGATGACAGAAAAAGTCTGACCGAGGCCAAAGCATAGGGGAAAGTAAGGAGGCATCACCCAACCACCATACTTGTAAAGTACTGAGAGAGCTGCAGATGTGATGACTCCGTTTGTCACTGGACCAATCAGGCCCATACCCAGAATCAACATAAAGTAGTACCTGAAAAAACAATAAGCCGCATATCAACCAGACCACAGTTTCTAACGTGTCCACGAGCTCGAAAAAAAATAGTGAAAAAACTTTCGAAAACTGTTTATAAATTTCAGTAGTAGCTAATTCTACTTGTAGCATAAATATTGTGATGAATTTAAGTTTCAGAGATTCGACAATGAGTAGCGCAAAAAAAGAATACCCTAAAAGTACCGCAAGATCATCCTAAATACATCAAAGTTTGATATAAATTGGTGGTTAGTCAGCTCATCTTTGTCTGGCGTATGTTTTTGTTTGGTTCAAGTTTGGTTGCTGAATTTGATTTTAATTCGAGAGAAACAGATAAAACATGAGTTCGCAATCCAATTTTTCGCATAATTTTTACAAAGGTGAGCCCCTTAGGAGGTTCCGAAATGTTCTCAAAAAAGGAATGTATCAAATTCAATGACAATTGAAATTTCAATTTTAAAATTGTTGCAAATTTTGAATCTTAGAAGGGTTGAGGGAATGACTATTTCAAATACATATCTTCAAACTGACAAAATTCATGAGCCAAAACGAAGATCATTCTACATAGAAGGGATTGTAGTAACGCAAACGACAATTCCTGAAGTTTCCTAACTTCAATCTATTCCTGCAGAAAAAACATAGGATAGATTAGAGATTTGCGGAGAACCGCCACCATCTCTGTCACCATCTCAAAATGATATTCCTAATTAGGCCCTGATCGTTTTTGATCGTAGTCGGCATTCCGTTTCCGCTTAACTTCGGAACTTTCTGGTTCTTAGAGAGGAAACTACTCTTAGAGAGGAAATTGTAATCAACAGCCAAAAGAAAACCCTTGGTACATTATAATGGAGCATACAGATAAAAAGGGTATGCCAAGGGTGTATTTTATGTCAGTCAATAATAGTTGCAATTACTGGGTTCTCATGGCCGAGTGCGATAACTTTTTTGTCAAAAATTTGGCAGCGTTACTCAAACAGGGCAGATTCTCACAAGCGGTTCTCTCTATTGAACCCAAAGGCTTAGATTTGGGAGCGTAGTTTTCGAAAAAGTCAAAGACTCAAAAAATGATCGAAAAATTTAACATTCCGAGGGCCAAAATTTGTGTGTAGGTAAAATTTAGTTCAGCCAAATTTGATGGGCACCAACAATGGGCACCAACAAAATTGATGTGCGACCATAAAAAAGAGGCAAAAAAGCAAACATTCCGAGGGCCATAACTTTTTGTTTAAAAAAAAATGGCCCTAGACGTTATGTGGTGCAACTTCTGTTAACATGTTTTATCCATTGAACTCAAAATCTCAGATTTGCCGGTGTAGTTTTTGAGAGGTCGAAGTTTCAAAAAGTCTGTCAAAAAATCAAAATTTTGACTCTTCCGCGGGCCATTTTTATTTGTGTAAAACAACTGCCGCTTATGCACGTGCCCTTCCCACAACCCGCTCAATTGATTAAGCCCAAAAACTCGGATTTGGGACGGTAGTTTTCGAGAAAAATCGAACAATCAAAAAACGACCTAAAACCAAAAATTAGACTTTTAGGAGGGCGATAATTTATTCGTCAAACACTTTGCAGTGGCCGCAAAAACAGGGCAGCTTCCCACAATCGGTTCTCTCCATTTCACTGATGGACTTAGATTTGGAAGGGTAGTTTTCGAGAAAAATAAAGCTTAAATTTAAAAAAGGTCAAAAAAGCAAACATTCCGAGGGCCATAACTTTTTGTTTTCAACAATAAATGGCCTTAGACGTTATGTGGTGCAACTTCTGTTAACATGTTTTATCCATTGAACTCAAAATTCAGATTTGCCGGTGTAGTTTTTGAGAGGTCGAAGTTTCAAAAAGTCTGTCAAAAAATCAAAATTTTGACTCTTCCGCGGGTCATTTTTCTTTGTTTAAAACAACTGGGGGAGCCGCTAATGCACGTGGCCTTCCCACAACCCGCTCAATTGATTAAGCCCGAAAACTCGGATTTGGGACGGTAGTTTTCGAGAAAAATCGAACAATCAGAAAACGACCAAAAACCAAAAATTAGACTTTTAGGAGGGCGATTAATTATTCGTCAAAAACTTTGCAGTGGCAGAAAAAACAGGGCAGCTTCCCACAATCGGTTCTCTCCATTTCACTGATGGACTTAGATTTGGAAGGGTAATTTTTTGTGGAAAAAAGCTTACAACCATAAAAAAGGTAAAAAAAAAGAAAACAATCGGAGGGCAATTACTTTTCGTCCAAAAAACAGGTCAGAGCCGTTACGCGGTGAAACTTCTGTTAACATGTTTTATCCATTGAACTCAAATCTCAGATTTGCCGCTGTAGTTTTTGAGAGGTCAAAGTTTCAAAAAATCTGTCAAAAAATCAATATTTTGTCTCTTCCGCGGTCCATTTTTATTTATTTAACACAACTGGGGGAGCAGCTTATGCAAGTGAGCTTCCCACAACCCGTTCGATTGATTAAGCCCGAAAACTCGGATTTGGGGCGGTAGTTTTCGAAAAAAATCGAGTAATCATAAAACGATCAAAAATTTAAAATTAGACTTTTACGAGGGCGAAAACTTTTTCGCCAAAAAATTGGCAATGGCCGCAACAGGGCAGCTTGCCACAACCGGTTCTCTCCATTGAACCGATGCGCTTAGAATTGCGAAGGTTTTTTTCGAGAAAAAAAAAGTTCGAAAAAAAGGTCAAAATGCAAGCCTTCCCAGGACCATAGCTTTTCGTTACAAAAATGGGTCGCTGACGTTACGCGGGGCAACTTCTCTTAGCCTGTTTTATCCATTGAACCCAAAATCTCAGATTTGAAGGTGTAGTTTTTGAGAGAAATCAAAGTTTCAAAAAAAATCTGTCGAAAATCAATATTTTGACTTTTCCGATGGACATTTATATATTTTTTAAAAAACTGGGCATAGTCGCATATGCACGTGAGGTTTCCACAACCCGTTCAATTGATTGAACTCGAAAACTCGAATTTGGGACGGTAGTTTTCGAGAAAAATCGAACTATCAAAAAACGACCAGCGCCAAAAAATAAAAGTTTTACGAGGGCGATAATTTATTCGTCAAAAACTTTGCAGTGGCCGCAAAAACAAGGCAGCTTCCCACAATCGGTTCTCTCCATTTCACTGATGAGTTTAGAATTGGTAGGGTAGTTTTTGAGAAAAAAGCTTACAACCATAAAAAAAGGTAAAAAAAAGAAAACATTCCGAGGGCAATTAATTTTCGTCCGAAAAAACAGGTCAGAGACGTTACCCATTGAACTCAAATTCTCAGATTTGCCGGTGTAGTTTTAGAGAGGTCAAAGTTTCAAAAAAACAATATTTTGTCTCTTCCGCGGTCCATTTTTATTAGTTTAAAACAACTGGGGGAGCCGCTTATGCACGTGCCCTTCCCACAACCCGCTCAATTGATTAAGCTCGAAAACTCTGATTTGGGACGGTAGTTTTCGAGAAAAATCGAACAATCAAAAAACGACCAAAAACCGAAATTAGACTATTACGAGGGCGATACTTTATTCGTCAAAAACTTTGCAGTGGCCGCAAAAACAAGGCAGCTTCCCACAATCGGTTCTCTCGATTTCACTGATGGGCTTAGATTTGGAAGGGTTGTTTTTGAGAGAAAAAAGCTTAAAACCATAAAAAAAGTAAATAAAAAAAAACATTCCGAGGGCAATTACTTTTCGTCCGAAAAAACAGGTCAGAGCCGTTACGCGGTGAAACTTCTCTTAACATGTTTTATCCATTGAACTCAAAACCTCAGATTTGAGGTAGTTGTTTTCGAAAGAGGTTAAAATTTCAAAAAATAGGTGAAAACATCAACATTTGACTTTTCTAGGGCATTTAAAATTTGTGAAAAAAAACTGGGCGTAGGCGCTTATGCACACGAGCATCCCACAACACATGTATTTGATCAAGCCTAAACACTCGGATTTGGGACTGTAGTTTTCGAGAAAATTCGAACTTTCAAAAGACGACCAAAAATCAAAAATTAGTTTTTTCCTAGGGCGATAACTTGTTGTCAAAAAAGTGGCAGTGGCCGCAAAACCAGGGCTGCTTTCCACATTCGGTTCTCTCCACTGAACCGATGAGCTTAGAATTTGGAGGGTAGTTTTCACGAAAAAAAAATTTAAAACAAAAAAATGTCACAAACGCAATCATTCCGAGGGCCATAACTTTTCGTTTGCAAAATTTGGTCGTAGACGTTACGCGGGGCAAGTTGTCTTGAATTGTTTTATCCATTGACCCCAAAAATCTCAGACAGGACAAAATTTCAAAAAAATCAAAAAATCAATCTTTTGACTTTTCCGCGGGCCATTAAAATTTGTTCAAGATAACTGGTCGTAGCCGCTGATGCCTTCCCACAACTCGCTCCGTTGATTAAGCCCGAAAACTCGGATTTTGGTCGGTAGTTTTCGAGAAAAACCGAGTAATCATAAAACGATCAAAAATTGAAAATTAGACTTTTACGAGGGCGAACACTTTTTCGCCAAAAAATTGGCAATGGCCGCAACAGGGCAGCTTGCCACAACCGGTTCTCTCCATTCAACTGATGGGCTTAGAATTGAGAGAGTAGTTTTCGAGTAAAATATCGCTAAAATAAAAAAGGTCAAAAAAGCAAACATTCCGAGAGCCATAACTTTTTGTTTTCAAAAATAAATGGCCCTAGACGTTATGTGGTGCAACTTCTGTTAACATGTTTTATCCATTGAACTCAACATTCAGATTTGCCGGTGTAGTTTTTGAGAGGTCGAAGTTTCAAAAAATCTGTCAAAAAATCAAAATTTTGACTCTTCCGCGGGCCATTTTCATTTGTTTAAAACAACTGGGGGAGCCGCTTATGCACGTGCCCTTCCCACAACCCGCTCAATTGATTAAGCCCGAAAACTCGGATTTGGGACGGCAGTTTTCGAGAAAAATTGAATATTCATTAAATGACCAAAAAATCCTAGTCTTTTACGAGGGCGAAAACTTTGTCAAAAAATTGGCAGAGGCCGCAAAAACAGGCCAGCTTCCCACAACCGGTTCTCTCCATTGATCCGATGCGCTTAGAATTGGTAGGGTAGTTTTTGAGAAAAAAAAAGCTTACAACCATAAAAAAAGGTAAAAAAAAGAAAACATTCCGAGGGCAATTAATTTTCGTCCGAAAAAACAGGTCAGAGACGTTACGCGGTGAAACTTCTGTTAACATGTTTTATCCATTGAACTCAAATTCTCAGATTTGCCGGTGTAGTTTTAGAGGGGTCAAAGTTTCAAAAAATCTGTCAAAAAATCAATATTTTGTCTCTTCCTCGGTCCATTTTTATTTGTTTAAAACAACTGGGGGAGCCGCTTATGCACGTGCCCTTCCCACAACCCGCTCAATTGATTAAGCTCGAAAACTCGGATTTGGGACGGTAGTTTTCGAGAAAAATCGAACAATCAAAAAACGACCAAAAACCGAAATTAGACTTTTACGAGGGCGATACTTTATTCGTCAAAAACTTTGCAGTGGCCGCAAAAACAAGGCAATTCCCACAATCGGTTCTCTCGATTTCACTGATGGGCTTAGATTTGGAAGGGTTGTTTTTGAGAGAAAAAAAAGCTTAAAACCATAAAAAAAGTAAATAAAAAAAACATTCCGAGGGCAATTACTTTTCGTCCGAAAAAACAGGTCAGAGCCGTTACGCGGTGAAACTTCTCTTAACATGTTTTATCCATTGAACTCAAAATCTCAGATTTGAGGTAGTAGTTTTCGAGAGAAGTTAAAATTTCAAAAAATAGGTCAAAGCTTCAACATTTTCGAGAAGTTGGGTCGATAGTTTTCGAGAAAAATCGAATATTCATAAAACGACCAAAAACACAAAATAGACTTTTCCTAGGGCGATAACTTGTTGTCAAAAAAGTGGCAGTAGCCGCAAAAACAGGGCTGCTTCCCACATTCAGTTCTCTCCACTGAACCGATGAGCTTAGAATTGGGAGGGTAGTTTTCGAGAAAAGCTTAAAACAAAAAAATTTCACAAACGCAAACATTCCGAGGGCCATAACTTTTCGTTTGCAAAATTTGGTCGTAGACGTTACGCGGGGCAACTTGTCTTGAATTGTTTTATCTAGTGAGCCCAAAAATCTCAGATTTGAAGGTTTACTTTTTGACAGAGGTCAAAATTTTTTAAAAAAATCAAAAAATCATTCTTTTGATTTTTCCGCGGGCAATTAAAATTTGTTCAAGATAACTGATCGTAGCCGCTGATGCCTTCCCACAACTCGTTCCGTTGATTAAGCCCGAAAACTTGGATTTTGGTTGGTAGTTTTTGAGAAAAATCGAGTAATCATAAAGCGATCAAAAATTGAAAATTAGACTTTTACGAGGGCGAAAACTTTTTTGCCAAAAAATTGCCAATGGCCGCAACAGGGCAGCTTGCCACAACCGGTTCTCTCCATTCAACTGATGGGCTTAGAATTGAGAGAGCAGTTTTAGAGTAAAATAACGCTAAAACAAAAAAAGGTCAAAAAGCAAACGATCCGAGGGCCATAACTTTTTGTTTTAAAAATAATTGGCCCTTGACGTTATGTGGTGCAACTTCTGTTAACATGTTATATCCATTGAACTCAAAAATCAGATTTGCCGGTGTAGTTTTTGAGAGGTCGAAGTGTCAAAATATCTGTCAAAAAATCAAAATCTTCCACGGGCCATTTTTATTTGTTTAAAACAACTGGGGGAGCCGCTTATGCACGTGCCCTTCCCACAACCCGCTCAATTGATTAAGGCCGAAAATCGGATTTGGGACGGTAGTTTTCGAGAGAAATCGAACTATCAAAAAACGACCAAAAACCAAAAATTAGACTTTTACGAGGGCGATAATTTATTCGTCAAAAACTTTGCAGTGGTCGCAAAAACAAGGCAGCTTGCCACAATCGGTTCTCTCAATTTCACTGATAGGCTTAGATTTGGAAGGGTAGTTTTTGAGAAAAAGCTTAAAACCATTAAAAAAGGTTTAAAAAAGAAAACATTCCGAGGGCAATTACTTTTCGTCCGGAAAAACAGGTCAGAGCCGTTACGCGGTGAAACTTCTGTTAACATGTTTTATCCATTGAACTCAAAATCTCAGATTTGCGGTGTAGTTTTTGAGAGGTCAAAAATTCAAAAAATCTGTCAAAAAATCAATATTTTGTCTCTTCCGCGGTCCATTTTTATTTGTTTAACACAACTGGGGGAGCCGCTTATGCAAGTGAGCTTCCAACAACCCGTTCGATTGATTAAGCCCGAAAACTCGCATTTGGGACGGTAGTTTTCAAGAAAAATCGAGTAATCATAAAACGATCAAAAATTGAAAATTAGACTTTTACGAGGACGAAAACTTTTTCGCCAAAAAATTGGCAATGGCCGTAACATGGCAGCTTGCCACAACCGGTTCTCTCCATTCAACTGATGGGCTTAGAATTGAGAGAGTAGTTTTCGAGTAAAATAAAGCTAAAATAAAAAAGGGTCAAAAAAGCAAACATTCCGAGGGCCATAACTTTTTGTTTTAAAAATAATTGGCCCTAGACGTTATGTGGTGCAACTTCTGTCAACATGTTTTATCCATTGAACTCAAAAATCAGATTTGCCGGTGTAGTTTTTGAGAGGTCGAAGTTTCAAAAAATCTGTCAAAAAATCAATATTTTGTCTCTTCCGCGGTCCATTTTTTATTTGCTTAACTCAACTGGGGGAGCCGCTTATGCACGTGCCCTTCACACAACCCGCTCAAATGATTAAGCTCGAAAACTCGGATTTGGGACGGTAGTTTTCGAGAAAAATCGAACAATCAAAAAACGACCAAAAACCAAAAATTAGACTTTTACGAGGGCGATACTTTATTCGTCAAAAACTTTGCAGTGGCCGCAAAAACAAGGCAGCTTCCAACAATCGGTTCTCTCCATTTCACTGATGGGCTTAGATTTGGAAGGGTAGTTTTTGAGAGAAAAAAAAAGCTTAAGACCATAAAAAAAGGTATAAAAAAAAGAAAACATTCCGAGGGCAATTACTTTTCGTCCGGAAAAACAGGTCGGAGCCGTTACGCGGTGAAACTTCTCCTAACATGTTTTATCCATTGAACTCAAAATCTCAGATTTGAGGTAGTAGTTTTCGAGAGAGGTTAAAATTTCAAAAAATAGGTCAAAACATCAACTTTTGACTCTTCTAGGGCAATTAAAATTTGTACGAAAAAACTGGGCGTGGGCGCTTATGCACGTGAGCATCCCACAACACGTTTATTTGATCAAGCCTAAACACTCGGATTTGGGACTGTAGTTTTCGAGAAAATTCGAACTTTCAAAAGACGACCAAAAATCAAAAATTAGTTTTTTCCTAGGGCGATACCTTTTGGTCAAAAAAAGTGGCAGTGGCCGCAAAAACGGCTGCTTCCCACATTCGGTTCTCTCCACTGAACCGATGAGCTTAGAATTGGGAGGGTAGTTTTCGAGAAAAAAAAATTTAAAACAAAAAATGTCACAAACGCAAACATTCCGAGGGCCATAACTTTTCGTCTGCAAAATTTGGTCGTAGACGTTACGCGGAGCAACTTGTCTTGAATTGTTTTATCCATTGAACCCAAAAATCTCAGATTTGAAGGTGTACTTTTTGACAGAGGTCAAAATTTCAAAAAAAAATTTAAAAATCAAACTTTTGACTTTTCCGCGGGCCATTAAAATTTGTTCAAGATAACTGGTCGTAGCCGCTGATGTTTTCCCACAACTCGTTCCGTTGATTAAGCCCGAAAACTCGGATTTTGATCGGTAGTTTTCGAGAAAAATCGAGTAATCACAAAACGATCAAAAATTGAAAATTAGACATTTACGAGGGCGATAACTTTTGTCAAAAAAATGGCAGTGGCCGCAAAAACAAGGCAGCTTCCAACAACCGGTTCTCTCAATTGAACCGATGGGCTTACAATTGGGAGGGCACTTTTCGAGAAAAATTCTTAAAATAAAAAAGGTCAAACATGCAAGCAATCCCAGGGCCATAACTTTTCCTCTAAAAAATGTCGTAGACGTTACGCGGGGAATTTTCTATTCACGTTTTTTTATCCATTAAACCCAAAATCTCAGATTTAAGGGTGTAGTTTTTGAGAGAGGTTAAAGTTTCAAAAATATGCCAAAAAAAATAAATATTTTGACTATTCCGCGGGCCATTAATTTGTTTACAAAAACTGGGCGTAGTCGCTTATTCACGTGAGCTTCCCTTAACTCGTTCAATTGATTGAGTCCGAATACTTGAATTTGGGTCGGTAGTTTTCGAGAAAAATCGAACAACCAAAAACGGACCGAAAATCAAAAATTAGAGACTTTTACGAGGTCGATAATTTTTTTTTCAAAAAAGTGAAAGAGGCTGCAAAAACAGGCCAGCTTGCCACAACCGGTTCTCTCCATTAGATTGATGGGCTTAGAATTGGTAGAGTAGTTTTCGATAAAAATAACGCTTAAAATAAAAAAAGGTCAAAAAAAGCAAACATTCAAAGGGCCATAACTTTTGTTTTAAAAAAATGGTCGTAGACGTTACGTGGTGCAACTTCTGTTAACATGTTTTGTCCATTGAACTCAAAATCTCAGATTTGACGGAGTAGTTTTTGAGAGGTCAAAGTTTCAAAAAATCTGTCAAAAAATCAATATTTTATCTCTCCCGCGGTCCATTTTTATTTGTTTTACACAACTAGGGGAGCCGCTTATGCAAGTGAGCTTCCCACAACCCGTACGATTGATTAAGCCCGAAAACTCGGATTTGGGATGGTAGTTTTCGAGAAAAATCGAACAATCAAAAAACGACCAGAAACCAAAAATTAGACTTTTAGGAGGGCGATAATTTATTCGTCAAAAATTTTGCAGTGGCCGCAAAAACAGGGCAGCTTCCCACAGCCGGTTTTCTCCATTTCACTGATGGGCTTAGATGATTTGGAAGCGCAGTTTTTGAGAAAACCATAAAAAAAAGGTCAAAAAAGCAAACAATCCGAGGGCCATAACCTTTTGTTTAAAAAACACTAGCGTGTAAACGCACTTCCGGTGCTTCGAAGTTTTGACAAACTAATGAAAAACCGCACACATTGGAAACCACATCAGAAGGCTTTTAGTGTACTCTAACAGCACCCAATTACATGGCTGGAAATTTGATATCTGAAAAAAAAATTTAATTCCTATTTTCCCTCATCATGAAAAAGTCAATCTTGGAAAGTACGAATAATTTAGTAGTGATACTTGGAGGCAAGATTTGAAACTCCTAGAAAAACTCTGGCAGCACCCAATTACAGGGTTGGTATATTCAAATTTTGAAGAACTTTTCTAAACCTAAGATAATTTAAAAAATTTTGAAAAATCATAGGAAAATAATCCTCAGATCTCGAAAACTACAAGGACTTGACCAGTCATGTTTGAAGGGAAGATTCGTAACCCCTATGAGAACCCAGACAGCACCTAACTACAAGGTTAGGAAATTCGAACTTAAAAAATTCAAAGTTTCGTTTTCTGAAAAATTTTGACAAAATCACAAAACTGTCATATCTGGGAAACTACGAAGATTTGAGCAGTCATAATTGGATTCAAGGTTTGCAACTCCCTGAGAGTACTCTGATAGCCTCCAACTACAGGGTTGGGAATTTCAAACTTAGTAAAAAAAACTTTTTGTTTTGAAAATTGGTCGTGGACGTTACTCGGGGCATCTTCTCTCAACCTGTTTTATCCATTGAACCCAAAATCTTAGATTTGAGAGTGTAATTTTTGAGAGAGGTAAATGTTTCGAAAAATCTGTCAAAAAATCATAATTTTGACTTTTCCGCTGGCCAATTACTTTCGATTAAAACAACTGGTCGTAGTCGCTTATGCGCGTGAGCTTAATACAACCCGTTCAATTGATTGAACACGAAAACTCGGATTTGGGCCGATAGTTTTCGAGAAAAGTAGAATATTCATTAAAAGACCAAAAAGCCCGAAATAGATTTTTACGAAGACGATACTTTTTTTGTCAAAAAATTGTTAGTGGCCGCAAAAACGGGGCAGCTTTTCACAACCTGTTCTCTCCATTGAACCGATGGGCTTAGAATTGGGAGGGTATTTTTCGTTTTGAATGCTTAAAAAAAATAAAAAGTCAAAAATGCAAACATTCCGAGTGCCATAACATTTCGTTTTGAAAAAAAATGGTCGTAGACGTTACTTGGGTCACTGGCCGCAAAAACAGGGCAGCTTTCCACAACCGGTTCTCTCCATTGAACCGATGCGCTTAGAATTGGTAAGGTATTTTTCGAGGTCAAAATGCAAGCATTCCGACGACCATAGCTTATCGTTTAAAAAAATGGTCGGTGACTTTACGCAAGGAAATTTCTCTTAGCCTGCTTTATCCATTGAACCCAAAATCGCAGATTTGAGGGTGTAGTTTTTGAGAGAAATCAAAGTTTCAAAAAATCTGTCGAAAAATCAATATTTTGATTTTTCCGAGGGACATTTAATTTTTTTTAAAACTGGGCATAGCCGCATATGCACGTGAGGTTTCCGCAATCCGTTTAATTGATTGAACCCGAAAACTCGAATTTGGGTCGGTAGTTTTCATTAAAAAATATGCTAAAATCCAAAAAGTGTCAAAATAGAAAAGATTCCGCGGGCGATAAATTTTCGTTTTAAAACAATAGGTCAGAGCCTTTACGAGGTGCAACTTCTCTTAACATTTTTTATCCATTGAAATCAAAATCTCAGATTTGAGGGTGGAGTTTTTGAGAGAGGTCACACTTTGAAAAAACCTGTCAAAAAATCAATTTTTTGATTTTTCCGCGGGCCATTGTTATTTGTTCAAAAAAAACTGGGCGTAGCCGTTTATTCACATGAGATTCTCACAACCCGTTCATTAGATTGAGCCCGAAAACTCGAAATTGGGTCGGTAGTTTTCAAGAAAAAATCGAATATTCATAAAACGACCAAAAATCCAAAATAGACTTTACGAGGGCGATAACTTTTTGGTCAAAAAAGTGGTAGTGGCCGAAAAAACAGCAGCTTCCCACAACCGGTTCTTTCCATTGAACCGATGAGCTTAAAATTGGCAGTGGCCGCAAAAACAGGGCAGCTCCCACAACCGGTTCTCTCCATTGAACCGGTGCGCTTAGAATTGAGAGGGTATTTTTCAATTTGAGTGCTTAAAAAAATAAAAGGTCAAAAATGCAAACATTCCGAGGGCCATAACATTTCGTTTTGAAAAAAATGGTCGTAGACGTTACTTGGGTCACTGGCCGCAAAAACAGGGCAGCTTTCCACAACCGGTTCTCTCCATTGAACCGATGCGCTTAAAATTGGCAGTGGCCGCAAAAACAGGGCAGCTTTCCACAACCGGTTCTCTTCATTGAACCGGTGCGCTTAGAATTGGGAAGGTATTTTTCGAGAAAAAAGTGTTTAAAAAAATGTCAAAATGCAAGAATTCCGAGGACCATAGCTTTTCGTTTACAAAAATTGGTCGCTGACGTTACGCGGGGCAACTTCTCTCAGCCTGTTCTATCCATTGAACCCAAAATCTCAGATTTGAGGGTGTAGTTTTTGAGGGTGTAATTTTTTTAAAAAAACTGGACATAGCCGCATCTGCACGTGAGGTTTCCACAACCCGTTCAATTGATTGAACCCGAAAACTCGAATGTGGGTCGGTAGTTTTCATTTTAAAAAATATGCTAAAATTCAAAAAAAGGTCAAAAAAGAAAAGATTCCGCGGGCGATAAATTTTCGTTTTAAAAAAACAGGTCAGTGCCTTTACGAGGGGCAACTTCTCTTAACATGTTTTATCCATTGAAATCAAAATCTCAGATTTGAGGGTGGAGTTTTCGAGAGAGGTCACAGTTTCAAAAAACCTGTCAAAAAATCAATATTTTGATTTTTCCGCTGGCCATTATTATTTGTTCAAAAAAACTGGGCGTAGCCGTTTATTCACATTAGCTTCTCACAACCCGTTCATTAGATTGAGCCCGAAAACTCGGAGTTGGGTCGATAGTTTTCGAGAAAAATCGAATATTCATAAAACGACCAAAAACACAAAATAGACTTTTACGAGGGCGATAACTTTTTGGTCAAAAGTAGCAGTGGCCGAAAAAACAGCAGCTTCCCACAACCGGTTCTCTCCATTGAACCGATGAGCTTAAAATTGGCAGAGGCTGCGAAAACGGCAGCTTTCAACGACCGGTTCTCTCCATTGAACCCATCGGCTTAGATTTGGGAGGGTAGTTTTCAATTAAAAAAAATATTCTAAAATTCATAAAAAAGGTCAAAAATGAAAACATTCCGAGAAAAATAACTTTTCGTTTGAAAAATAATGTCAGTGAGAAAAATAGAATATTCAAAAAAGAACCAAAAATCCAAAACTGGATTTTTACGAGGGCGATAACTTTTGTCAAAAAATGGCAGTGGCCGCAAAAACAAGGCAGCTTCCAACAACCGGTTCTCTCTGTCAAAAAATCAATATTTTGACTTTTCCGAGGGCCATTTAAACTTTTTTTAAAAAACTGGGCGTAGCCGCATATGCACGCCAGCTTCCCACAACCCGTTCAATTGATTGAACCCGAAAACTCGGATTTGGGTCGGTAGTTTTCGAGAAAAATCGAAATTCATAAAACGACCAAAATATGACTTTTGCGAGGGCGATAACTTTGCGTCAAAAAGAAAGCAGTATTGGCAAAAACAGGGCAGCTTCTCTTAACCGGATCACCCCATTGAACCCATGAGCTTAGAATTCGGTGGGTAGTTTTCAAAAATAGATACCAAAATTCAAAAAATATGTCAAAAATGTTCACATTCCGAGGGCAATAACAACAAAAATAGGTCAGAGCCGTTACGCAGTGCAACTTCTCTTCACATGCTTTATCCATTGAACTCAAAATCTGATATTTGAGGTTGTAGTTTTTGAGAGGTCGAAAATTCAAAAAATCTGTCAAAAAATCAATATTTTGTCTCTTCCGCGGTCCATTTTTATTTGTTTAAAACAACTGGGGGAGCCGCTTATGCACGTGCCCTTCCCACAACCCGCTCAATTGATTAAGCCCGAAAACTCGGATTTGGGTCGGTAGTTTTCGAGACAAATTGAATATTCATTAAATGACCAAAAAATCCTAGTCTTTTACGAGGGCGAAAACTTTGTCAAAAAATTGGCAGAGGCCGCAAAAACAGGCCAGCTTCCCACAACCGGTTCTCTCCATTGATCCGATGCGCTTAGAATTGGAAAGGTATTTTTCCATAAAAAAATGTTTAAAAAAAGGTCAAAATGCAAGCATTCCGAGGACCATAGATTTTCGTTAAAAAAACTGGTCGTTGACGTTACGCGGGGCAACTTCTCTTAGCCTGTTCTATCCATTGAAACCAAAATCTCAGATTTGAGGGTGTAGTTTTTGAGGGAAATCAAAGTTTCAAAAAATCTGTCGAAAAATCAACATTTTGACTTTTCCGATGGACATTTAATTTTTTTTAAAAAAAACTGGGCATAGCCGCATATGCATGTGAAGTTTCCACAACCCGTTCAATTGATTGAACCCGAAAACTCGAATTTGGGTCGGTAGTTTTCATTTAAAAAAACATGCTAAAATTCAAAAAAGGTCAAAAAATAAAAGATTGCGCGGGCGATAAATTTTCGTTTTAAAAAAATATGTCAGTGCCTTTACGAGGGGCAACTTCTCTAAACAAGTTTTATCCATTGAAATCAAAATCTGAGATTTGAGGGTGGAGTTTTCGAGAGAGGTCACAGTTTCAAAAAAACCTGTCAAAAAATCAATATTTTGATTTTTCCGCGGGCCATTATTATTTGTTCAAAAAAACTGGGCGTAGTCGTTTATTCACGTAAGCTTCTCACAACCCGTTCATTAGATTGATCCCGAAAACTCGGAGTTGGGTCGGTAGTTTTCGAGAAAAAATCGAATATTCATAAAACGACCAAAAAATACAAAATATACTTTTACGAGGACGATAACTTTTTGGTCAAAAAAGTAGCAGTGGCCGAAAAAACAGCAGCTTTCCACAACCGGTTCTCTCCATTGAACCGATAAGCTTAAAATTGGCAGAGGCCGCAAAAACGGCAGCTTGCCACGACCGGTTCTCTCCATTGAACCCCTCGGCTTAGATTTGGGAGGGTAGTTTTCAATTTAAAAAAATATCCTAAAATTCAAAAAAAAAGGTCAAAAATGAAAACATTCCGAGAAAAATAACTTTTCGTTTGAAAAATAATGTCAGAGCTTTTACGCGGTACGACTTCTCTTAACCTTTTTTATCCATTGAAATCAAAATCTGATTCGAGGGTGGAACATAAATATGGGAGGGGGCCATAAATATTTACTTAAGAAACTGGGCGTAGCCGCTTATTTACGTGAGCTACCCACAACCCGTTCATTTGATTGAGCCCGAAAACTCGGAATTGGGTCGATAGTTTTCGAGAAAAATCGAATATTCATGAAACGAACAAAAAGCCAAAAATAGACTTTTACGGGGGCGATGAAATTTTTGTCTGAAAATTGGCAGTGGCCGCAAAAACATGGCACCATCCAACAACCGGTTCTCTTTCTCTCGCCATTGAACCCATGGGCTTAGATTTGGGAGGGTAGTTTTCAAAAAATATAGATGCCAACTCAAAAGAGGTCAAAAATGCAAACATTCCGCGGGCGATAACTTCTCGTTCATAAAATTGGTCAGAGCCGTTACGCAGTGCAACTTCTCTTAACAGTTCTATCCATTGAAATCAAAATTGGAGATTTTAGGGTGGAGGGGCCAAAGTTTCAAAAAAATCTATCAAAAATCAAAATTTTGACTTTTCCGCGGGCCATTTTTTGTTTTGAAAAACTGGGCGTAGCCGTTTATGCACGTAAGCTTCCTACAACCCGTTTATTTGATTGAGCCCAAAAACTCAGATTAGGGCCGGTAGTTTTCGAGAAAAAGAGAATATTCAAAAAAAAACAAAAATCCAAAAGTGGATTTTTACGAGGGCGATAACTTTTGTCAAAAAAATCGCAGTGGCCGCAAAAACAAGGCAGCTTCCAACAACCGGTTCTCTCAATTGAACCGATGGGCTTACAATTGTGAGGGCACTTTTCGAGAAAAATTCTTAAAATAAAAAAGGTCAAACATGCAAGCAATCCCAGGGCCATAACTTTTCCTCTAAAAAATGTCGTAGACGTTACGCGGGGAATTTTCTATTCACGTTTTTTTATCCATTAAACCCAAAATCTCAGATTTAAGGGTGTAGTTTTTGAGAGAGGTTAAAGTTTCAAAAATAGGTCAAAAAATCAATATTTTGACTATTCCGCGGGCCATTAATTTGTTTACAAAAACTGGGCGTAGCCGCTTATGTAAGTGAGCTACCCACAGCCCGTTCATTTGATTGAGCCCGAAAACTTGAATTTGGGTCGGTAGTTTTTGAGAAAAATCGAACCTTCAAAAACGGACCAAAAATCAAAAGTTAGACTTTTAGGAGGTCGATAATTTTTTTCTTCAAAAAAATGAAAGTCGCCGCAAAAACGGCAGCTTGCCACAACTGGTTCT
The DNA here is from genome assembly GCF_963678635.1 of Symsagittifera roscoffensis. NCBI lineage: Eukaryota > Metazoa > Xenacoelomorpha > Acoela > Convolutidae > Symsagittifera > Symsagittifera roscoffensis. The sequence continues at coordinate 31,216,090 of NC_087065.1, read as the reverse complement.
CTCCATTGAACTGATCGTCTTAGAATTGGGAGAGTAGTTTTCGAGAATGAGAGTGGAGTTTTCGAGAGAGATCAGTTTCAAAAAACCTGTCAAAAAATCAATATTTTGATTTTTCCGCGGGCCATTATTATTTGTTCAAAAAAACTGGGCGTAGTCGTTTATTCACGTAAGCTTCTCACAACCCGTTCATTAGATTGATCCCGAAAACTCGGAGTTGGGTCGGTAGTTTTCGAGAAAAAATCGAATATTCATAAAACGACCAAAAAATACAAAATAGACTTTTACGAGGACGATAACTTTTTGGTCAAAAAAGTAGCAGTGGCCGAAAAAACAGCAGCTTTCCACAACCGGTTCTCTCCATTGAACCGATAAGCTTAAAATTGGCAGAGGCCGCAAAAACGGCAGCTTGCCACGACCGGTTCTCTCCATTGAACCCATCGGCTTAGATTTGGGAGGGTAGTTTTCAATTTAAAAAAATATTCTAAAATTCAAAAAAAAAAGGTCAAAAAGGAAAACATTCCGAGAAAAATAACTTTTCGTTTGAAAAAAAATGTCAGAGCTTTTACGCGGTACGACTTCTCTTAACCTTTTTTATCCATTGAAATCAAAATCTGATTCGAGGGTGGAACTTTTGAGAGAGGTCAAAGTTACAAAAAATCTGTCAAAAATTCAATATTTTGACTTTTCCGCGGGCCATAAATATTTACTTAAGAAACTGGGCGTAGCCGCTTATTCACGTGAGCTACCCACAACCCGTTCATTTGATTGAGCCCGAAAACTCGGAATTGGGTCGATAGTTTTCGAGAAAAATCGAATATTCATGAAACGAACAAAAAGCCAAAAATAGACTTTTACGGGGGCGATGAAATTTTTGTCTGAAAATTGGCAGTGGCCGCAAAAACATGGCACCATCCAACAACCGGTTCTCTTCCTCTCGCCATTGAACCCATGGGCTTAGATTTGGGAGGGTAGTTTTCAAAAAAATATAGATGCCAACTCAAAAGAGGTCAAAAATGCAAACATTCCGCGGGCGATAACTTCTCGTTCATAAAATTGGTCAGAGCCGTTACGCAGTGCAACTTATCTTAACAGTTCTATCCATTGAAATCAAAATTGGAGATTTGAGGGTGGAGGGGCCAAAGTTTCAAAAAAATCTATCAAAAAAAATATTTTGACTTTTCCGCGGGCCATTAATTTTTGTTTTGAAAAACTGGGCGTAGCCGTTTATGCACGTAAGCTTCCTACAACCCGTTTATTTGATTGAGCCCAAAAACTCAGATTAGGGCCGGTAGTTTTCGAGAAAAAGAGAATATTCAAAAAAACCAAAAATCCAAAAGTGGATTTTAACGAGGGCGATAACTTTTGTCAAAAAAATCGCAGTGGCCGCAAAAACAAGGCAGCTTCCAACAACCGGATCTCTCAATTAAACCGATGGGCTTAGAATTGCGAAGGTAATTTTCGAGAAAAAAAAAGTTTAAAACAAAGGTCAAAATGCAAGCATTCCCAGGACCATAGCTTTTCGTTAAAAAAATGGGTCGCTGACGTTACGCGGGGCAACTTCTCTTAGCCTGTTTTATCCATTGAACCCAAAATCTCAGATTTGAGGGTGTAGTTTTTGAGGGTGTAATTTTTTTAAAAAACTGGGCATAGCCGCATATGCACGTGAGGTTTCCACAACCCGTTCAATTGATTGAACCTGAAAACTCGAAATTGGGTCGGTAGTTTTCATTTAAAAAGATATGCTAAAATTCAAAAACAGGTCAAAAAAGAAAAGATTCCGCGGGCGATAAAATTTCGTTTTATAAAAATAGGTCAGAGCCTTTACGTGGTGCAACTACTCTTAACATGTTGTATCCATTGAAATCAAAAAATCAGATTTGAGGGTGGAGTTTTCGAGAGAGGTCACAGTTTCAAAAAACCTGTCAAAAAATCAATATTTTGATTTTTCCGCGGGCCATTATTATTTGTTCAAAAAACAAGGCAAAGGAATTTATTCACGTGAGCTTCTCACAACCCGTTCATTAGATTGTGTCCGAAAACTCGGAATTGGGTCGGTAGTTTTCGAGAAAAAATCGAATATTCATAAAACGACCAAAAATCCAAAATAGACTTTTACGAGGGCGATAACTTTTTGTTCAAAAAAGTGGCAGTGGCCAAAAAAACAGCAGCTTCCCACAATCGGTTCTCTCTATTGAACCGATGAGCTTAAAAATGGCGGTGGCCGCAAAAACGGCAGCTTTCCACAACCGGTTCTCTCCATTGAACCGATGCGCTTAGAATTGAGAAGGTATTTTTCGATAAAAAAATGTTTTAAATAATAAAGGTCGAAAATGCAAGCATTCCGAGGACCATAGCTTTTCGTTCAAAAAAATTGGTCGCTGACGTTTCGCGGGACAACTTCTCCTGGCCTGTTTCATCCATTGAACCCAAAATCTCAGATTTGAGGGTGTATTTTTTGAGAGAAATCAAAGTTTCAAAAAATCTGTCAAAAAATCAATATTTTGACTTTTCCGAGGGCCATTTAAATTTTTTCTAAAAAAACTGGGGGTAGCCGCATATGCACGTGAGCTTCCCACAACCCGTTCAATTGATTGAACCCGAAAACTCGGATATGGGTCGGTAGTTTTCGAGAAAAATCGAAATTCATAAAACGACCAAAATATGACTTTTACGAGGGCGATATTTTTGTGTCAAAAAAGCAGTATTGGCAAAAACAGGGCAGGTTCTCTTGACTGGATCTCCCCATTGAACCCATTAGCTTAGAATTCCGTGGGAAGTTTTCAAAAAATAGATACCAAAATCTAAAAAATATGTCAAAAATGTTCACATTTCGAGGGCAATAACAACAAAAATAGGTCAGAGCCGTTACGCAGTGCAACTTCTCTTCACATGCTTTATCCATTGAACTCAAAATCTGATATTTGAGGTTGTAGTTTTTGAGAGGTCGAAAATTCAAAAAATCTGTCAAAAAATCAATATTTTGTCTCTTCCGCGGTCCATTTTTATTTGTTTAAAACAACTGGGGGAGCCGCTTATGCACGTGCCCTTCCCACAACCCGCTCAATTGATTAAGCCCGAAAACTCGGATTTGGGTCGGTAGTTTTCGAGACAAATTGAATATTCATTAAATGACCAAAAAATCCTAGTCTTTTACGAGGGCGAAAACTTTGTCAAAAAATTGGCAGAGGCCGCAAAAACAGGCCAGCTTCCCACAACCTGTTCTCTTCATTGAAGCCATCGGCTTAGATTTCGCTGGGTAGTTCTCGAAAAAATGCTGAGATAAAAAGTCAACAAAATTCAAACATTCCCAGGACCAAAACTTTGTGTGAAACCATTTTGGTCACAGCCTTTATGAAGGGCACTTTTCCATAACCCATTCTATCCAATGACCTAATTCTTATATTTCGGACGGTAGCTTTTAAGAAAAATTTGAAACGACGCCCAAAATATCAAAAACTGGATTTTTCCTAGGGCGATAATTTGTTGTGCGAAATTTGGCAGAGGCCGCTGAAAAATTACAGCTTCCCGCAATCGGTTCTCTCCATTGAACACAAAGAATTAGATTTGGAATGGTAGGTTTTCTGTAGCCGTTACGCAGGGCACCTTCTCAAAACACGTTCTATCTATTGAACTCAAAATCTCAGGTTTCAGAGCGCAGTTTTATGAGAAACTAAAATATGTCCAATAATAACCAACAGACTTTTTAGAGAGCTGTACAATGTGGAGTAACGTAAAAAAGAATAGAAAACTATACAGATACACAGGGTAGAAGGCGATCTTTCCATTGATACCCCTTTCGGATAATTGGTCAAGTAACTTTTGAGAAAAACGAAAAACTTTGCAAAAAGTGAAACAATTTTCCGAAGTATCTCACAAACATGAAATGAAAAACCCAATCCAATACATTTTCATACTACCTCTTTTTTTATCAAACAAAATTCCAGTATCGATACATTTGCGACCAAGACATTTGATTTTGAAATTAGCAACGAAATTCGTCAGGTAGCTTTTGAGAACAAAAAATTTTGCTAAAGGAAAAAATCGAAGTGTCTCAAAAACATGAAATGAAAAACCCATTCCATTACATTTTCATACTACCTCTTTTTATCAAGCAGGAATTTCAGGATAACCCAGAAATTGCGAGTCAAGACATTTGATTTTGAAATTAACAACGGAACAAAACCGACAACCTTTGAGCAGACACCAGTTAAGCCCAGCAAAAAAGTTTCATAAAAAACTTCGTCTAAAAAAATTGGTTTAAAAAAGTTTTTAAGTCGCCCCTTGAAGGTACATTGAACAACTCTTGCAATAAACATGATACTTGCTTAAAGCACAAGAAAAAATCGCGATGACACCTAAGCCGGCAAAACTTGAACAGACAGCAAAAGTCCTACAATTCAAAACCGAGACAATTGCAAACCAAGACATTTGATTTTGAAAAAAGCAACGGAACAGAACTTAGAAAGCAGAAACAAAGCCGACAGCCTTTGAGCAGACACCAAATAAGCCAAAAAAAAATAATAAAAAACTATCTAAATTTTATCTTAAAACAACTTGGTTTAAAAAAATTTTAAGTCACCACCTGGAGGTACAATGGTCAATTCTAGCAAGAACCACGATAATTGCTTAAAGGAAAAGAAAAATTCGTGATGGCACCTAAGCCGACAAAACTTGAACAGGCAACAAAAGTCCTACAATTCAGCTTTAAACGAACGACAGAAATTTTCAACTTCATACATACGCAAAAAAAATAGGTTCAACCGTGACTCGAAACCAAGAACTTCGGGAAAAAAGACACCGCTTTACAACCTGGTGAAAACGGAAGGAGCTCGGAAGTTAGTAACAATTAGAAATAAAGCAAGTTCAACTTCTTCAAAGCAAATTTGTTCACGAAAAAAACGTTAACTACCCAATTTCAAGACAATTTTTTCCGGCAACCGTACCATTGCAAGCTAACAAATAGAAAATTAGATGGAAATGACTTAAAAATGAAAAAACTGCAAAAAAAAACACTTTTTTTAAAACGATTTTCCAAATTCAGAAAAACAAACGAGATATATAACCACTAGCCTCAAACAAGCTCTTACTACTTAGCTAGCGTACACTAAGCCAACATCACGTGGTAGGATATCAATTGATCCCAGAATAAAAAACGTCAAAATAATTTGTTGAAATAAAAAAAATTGAAAATCAACAATTTTTTTTAAATACGGATATTCAATCTCAAAACACAAGAGGCGAAGCATAGATTCGCACATTTTGCAATACCAAACTACATGGCAGGCTGGCCACTATTTTCTCAAAAAGATATAGACTTCAAGTGACTATGACAATTTTTTGTCGACTTTTTTTAGGTCGACCAAATTAATTTTTCAAGCTCTGCCAAAGCATTGAAAAGTCCCTGTTTTGGCCAAAATTTCTGCGCCGCAGGCATAACTTTGAATTTAAAAATGCGTTTTTTTCAAATTTCTAGAAATATAAGAATATATTGGCGCCTAAGGCGCCTTTAGAAAAAAAATTATGTATAAGGGGGTACAGATCGCTGCGCAAAGTTCAATTTATCGACAACTCCATTAGCGCTATTGTACAGCAAGGACGGCTAAGATAAATTAACATTACGACGATGCATTTAATGCTGATTAATGACTTCATTGATAAATTGATACATTTGCTGATATATATGCATTTTATAACGCTGGTATGGCCCTATCCAGCTTGTGCATTTACCGTAACTAAACGGAAGGGCCTCTTTTGTAATTTAGTTTTTTTAGAAAAAAATTACAGTCTCTCCTACGAGGAGACGTAATTTCAATTTTATTCCCCTATTTTTAGCAGAAAAATCTTTTTAGAGGAAAAATCTTTTTATATTTTACCATGTTAGAATTGAAATGGTCTGCATTGTAGCGGCTAGCTTCCTCTACCACAGCCTGGAACAACTTAGCAACCCGGAAAAAGAACAAATTCTGCCCAAAATATTGGCTATTCCGGGATTTTCCTAAAAACCGAACACCACCAAAAATTTTAGGGTCCGTCGCCAAAAACAGATATCTAAAAACAGTGTTAAGAGGGGATGCTTTAAAAAAGATTAAGAAACAGAAAGCTTTGTAGTAAATAGTGACTTTTACATGGTCTCTAGAAAAAAAAAGACTTCCAAAAATTATAGACCAAAGAATGACTTATAATATACCGTATCTGGCGGATGAATGATACGGATATATTGTCGTTTAGTGTAATACGAGCTGTTCAATTGGTAATATTATTTAGTGCTGCTGGCTATCAATTGTAATTAGATTGGATTCATTATTTTAGATATGTCTCGAGCGGTTAAGACCTATCTTGCTTTAAAGGATGCAGGTTCCCATTCCTAGCTTCTGATATTTCGTAAGTCGATCGGCACAAGTAAGAGCATGATTAGAAAATTTTAATCAGTTGATTTCTCTTCAATTGATTTCTAGCTCGATATAAGTTTCCCAATGACTGGTATTAATTACCATCAATGTTTACATAGTTAAATAAATATATGATGCAGCTCTATTTTAACATCAAGGTGAATTATGTAATCTATTTGGCTCAAATGGTTAATAAGAATGAATGACATCATAAAGGGATGTCACACAACCTCACAAGAAGAAGTCTTCCCGGGTGGTTGAAGTGTTTCATCAGATACATATACAATAATTCACGTAATAATGAAAGACTGCTTTGGATAAAAAGAATTTGTACATTATCAATAAGATATGTATCTATCGAAATTTACATCACAATAAGTTAAAAGTACTCATAGTATTAGGAGCACAGATTATTACTTTAATTTAAATTATGAGAGAAAACATCGATTCAATTTAAAGGGGAAATAATTGTTAAACCACCTTGAGTCGGGGTTTGGGAGCTAAAGTGATATATGGTAAGGATAGATTAATGATATCATGACGTTATAAGTTGTCAACTGTAATTAAATTTGCACGGCAAGTACTGTCGAGTGGAGTAGCTGACTAGTTTTGGTCGTCGTTTCATTTCACATTTTCTTATCGCTGACTTCGTTCATTGTTTGGTGCATGTCATTCATTTTGCTCCATTGATGCTGAAGTTGATTGTTCACTTTGGTATGGGCTTTTTGATCCTTCTATTAGCCTCGTTAATTGTGAATTTGTATCCAACAACGTAACAGTGTTCTGTTTTGTCGAAAAACTCCCGACTTTTTTTGAAGTTGACAGCTTATAAAGCAATTTGTACTTTGTTGTACGTGCTTAAAAAATGCCACTGTGGGTTTCAGATATCATCTGATTGTTAAGAAGTATTATCATCTTCTTCTTTTGGGTATTTTGTGCCTCTGGTGGCCTGACACCCTGAAAGACAATGGTACTTCTTTTTGTGTGAAGTCAGAATTCCACTTTTTTAACGATGATTTTTGCTTTTTAGCCACCATAGTCTCATAATACAGAATCTGTATTTTTGTTTTCAATTAGTTTCTTCTGCTGTCACTGCACTTAACTCATATTGGCTGTTCCAGTACTCTGCTGGTTCGACTGAGCAAAATTAAGCGTCAGACAGAATGATAAAGGATGGAATCCCCTTTTTTATTCTAAAGTTTTTGAAGATTTTTGGTCTAATCGTATCTTTCAAGGCTCGAAGAAACTGTTCAGTGTGCCTGACAGCTCGTCAGGGTTGTGCCAACGGTTGCAGTGGACGATTTCAGGTGTTATCTTAGCTCTTGAGGTCGGATTTTTAGCGATTAACTCCGTCGATTTTTTTTTCTCGTTTTTGCCTATCTTATTACATAGGAATTTCGGAAAATGATGTATCTTTCCCAATTTTAATCTGCTAGTGAGCTGACTTCGTACATGTTCCTCATTGGCCATTTGGTGGTCACTGGGCTCAAAAAAAAAGATACTGTTTCTCGTTTTTGGGGGACGACCAACTTTTTTATAGCTAATGCTTAAACATGGGCAACAGGTGGAATTTTTCATATCTCGTGAAGTTGAGATCTCCTAGTGAGCCGACTTCCTCCCTGTTCCTCATTGGCCATTTGGTGGTCACTGGGCTCAAAAAAAGATACTGTTTCTTCTCCTCGTTTTTTGGGGACGTCCAACTTTTTTATAGCTAATGCTTAAACATGGGCAACAGGTGGATTTTTCCATATCTCGCGAAGTTGAGATCTCCTAGAGAGCCGACTTCCTGTCTGTTCCTCATTGGCCATTTGGTGGTCACTGGGCTCAAAAAAAAGATACTGTTTCTTGTCCTCGTTTTTGGGGGACGTCCAACTTTTTTATAGCTAACGCTTAAACATGGGCAACAGGTGGATTTTTCCATATCTCGTGAAGTTGGGATCTCCTAGTGAGCCGACTTCCTGCCTGTGTCCCGGTAAGGCTATAAGGATGATCCAGGAGTATGAAACCGTTGTACCACGCATATGATGTCTTGGACGTCCGTTTTTGCAGAAATCTCGAATTTGAAAGAAGACTTTTCTCGAATTTTTCTCTTTTTCTTCGACTTCACTTCGTCTTTTTTGATTTTTGTAACATCAGCTGGTTGCTGTTGGTGCTAGAAAGGGTTATAGTGAATGGATAAACGGTAGGGCGCGATATCGTGACTTTGTTTCATATGTAAATTCGCTTATTTTTCGAAAATGTCGCTTATTAGACTGAAAACTCTACTTTCTTTCAATTTGTCGAGTCCATATCCAATCTTGGGTAAAGCGATGTGCCGTATACCTTTCTGGAGAAGCTGCTTCTTCATGCAATTGAGGCTTCGTGACAAATTGTAGTAGGTTGGCTTTTCGAAAAATTGAGATTTTGTAAACAGGTTGAAAATTGACTTGTTTTCCCAAGGCACAGAAACTGCAACTGATGATCCGACTATTGGTGTTTCAATGCTTTGTAGGGTTGGTCTCATGCATGGATAGGCACTGCTGATTTGTCGTGCTACTCCTTTGTTCATGTGAAAGTCACTTGAGACACAGTGAGCTATAGAGCCTGGGAACTGTAAAACATCACCTGTTCCAACAAAGATATTTGGCTCATAGATTGCATTTACCGAATCCTTGCTGCTTCCAGGTCCATATTTTCGTTTAGTCAGTTGTTTTGCTCGCTTCACACTGTCCTTTATAATAATCCGTTTCGTTTCGCGTGGAGGCAAAGATTCATTTGCCTCTTCTACTTTCTTCTTCATTTTTGATTGGTTCTCGTTTTGAGTTGATCTTGGACTGAACGTTACTGGAGCCACGTTCGTAGGCTGAATTTTCGTGGTTGCAGTTCGCGTGGTGGTATTGGGCCATATCTCACATCGTTGATAAACTGAAGTTGAGCGTGTATTCGGTCTCTAGCTTCGGCTGCTGCTTTTCTTCGAACAACTGGCTGATGTTCGCGAAACAATTCGTCGAGGCTGTATCCCTCGGGATCAGATTCGTTGTTGGTTAATCTGTCAGGGCGCTGCTCATCAATGATATCCATTGGTGGCGCTGCTGGTAGTTGAAATGGTGGTAAATCCGGTACATGTCCTGCTCCTGGGATTGGAGGTGGATCGGGCGGTGGTGGTATTACTGGTACTGGGACCGGTAGTGGTGCCACTATTGGTGCTGCTGGAATTGGCACTGGTGCGGGTGCTGCTGCAACTGCTGGCATTCCAAAGGGTACTGACAGTTTGATTCTAGCAGGTGCGGCTGCTTGCTCTTTTTCGTCGCTTTTATCAGGTTGTATTTCATCCAAGAGTTTCGGTAAGTTCTCGTCGATAAGTCCAGGTTCGCTTCGGTATTTTCCGAGTGACGGATCTGTTTGAAACTTCGCTGGATCTATTGGATCAACATCGTCTGGTTGATGCTGTGGATCAACTGGTCTGAGACGAATTCGATGCACACATTGGGTGTAGTTAGTTCCAATCTTCCGACAATCTTCCGACTATAGTTCGAATTTGTTAACGCTTTCTCAACTCTGTACAGGGGTAACCAGACTTGCATTGATTTGCTTCCAAAGTCTGATTGAGTAGTCAACAGAGGGTTTAGTAGTAGACAAAAGGATTCAACTTTGAGGGGTTGCGCAAGTGCCTTTTGATCGTAATATCCTCGATACTTGTGGTATGAAGAAATCAAGTTATTTTTCGTTTCTTTGAACTTTTCTAGCATCACATCTTGCATCGCCGTAACAAAGTCTGATTCTGCTGTTACTGCTTCCATTGCTTTCGTCGAAAAGCGGAGATCAAGTGGTTTTGTTGGTTCTCTTCCATGAAAAATTGAGCTAGGACAGCATCCAATTGATGAAGAATACGACGTATTGTGAATAAATGTTGCCAATGGGACATATTTGTGCCAGTCTGACCATTGTTCGTTAGTATTCAGCTTTAAGGTCCTTTTTAGAGGTCCATGAGATCGCTCGACAAGACCAATTGATTGTGGATGTTTCAGTGTTGCATGGTTGATTTGAACTTCTAATAGGGTTCATGCATTAGCTCCGACGTGAATGTCGTTCCGAGATCTGCGATTATCTTTTTCGGTATGTAGCTGCGCATGAGAAAAATTTTCGTGAGTTCCCTTGAAACTGTATCAGCGCTAGCGTTCGTCAAGGGCGCTGCAAACAAGTACTTGGAGAAGACATCGATTCCAGTTAATACAAATTTGTACACTGGAGACTTCAATGGTCAAACAAAATCGATTTGCATCATGTCTCCTGGAAAGCATTGCAGCGACGAGATTGGCGGCAATGGTGGAATTTGATATTTTGCAGATGCTCTTTTGAGTTGCAAACATGTTAAGCAATTTTTGATTGAGTTAGTTAAGAACTCTTGTGTTAGTGAATCCTGGAAGGTAGAATCGTTTTCTGAACTCTTCTGTGGTTTTTGTCATTCCCAGATGACCACCGGTTCGCGAGTTGTGTAGTCGATACACGACCTCGTTCCAAAGATGTTTTGGTAAGCAGTATTGCTTATGTTTTACCTGTCCCGTGTCATCATAGAAACTTCGATAAAGAACTTTGCTTGGCATACTTTGAATTGCCGCTTGAACAGCCGATTGAATTGCTTGGCATAATTCTTCTTGCGGCTGCTTTCGTACGTGAGATTTGGAAATTGTTCATTGCGTTTCCAATCCTTAACTTCTAATATATCAGGATCTTTGTCTTGTTCATTTTTCAAGTTGCGTACTTCGTGACTCATATTCAGGTCACTGAAAACATCAGCAGGATGAGGGTATTGTACTGCTGCGATGATTGGTCTCGTTATTCGGACAACATTTTGCGGTTGAATGGTGTCGCTAGCTTCCTGCGAGCTTAGCTCTCTCATAACGTTTTCATACAGTCCGAGTTCTAGCAATTGTGCTCTGAGGTTGTCATCGATCTTCTTCTTTTCGGGAAATGCCTCATCCATAGAGTGGATCAGGTTCAGAGATGCATCCGGAACTTTCGCTGTGGCTTCGATCTGTATTTCTCGCACTGCTATTTTGTCCGTTAATTTCAGTGACAGTGAAGCTGATGGGTCAGTTTGCATTCGAGACAAAAAAATCTGCTGCATAATTCGCTTTTCCAGGTATATGTGCGATAATGATGTTGAATGCCATGACGCGATCCAAGAAATTCCAGACTGAAGGTGGAATTGTCTTCGCTTGGAAAAACTGTGTTAAGCTTCGATTGTCAGTCAGTATTATCACAGGCTTTGATGATCTCTAGATGAAATGAGAAAAATGATCGAGAGCGAAGTATAGTGCTAAAAACTCTTTATAGTAGATGGAGAGCTTCAGTTGTGCTGTGTTGAAGAGTCTTGAACCAAATGACACTGGTGCATATGTTTTCAGTTCACCTTTATTATCAGTTTTCACAAAGTCTTCAACCATTAGTACGAAACCTGTTCCATGATAGCTTGCATCACAGAGTATTACGTATTGTAATCTTGGTTTTGGTAAGCGGAGCGTTATGTCCGTTGCCTGAATTAGATCATGTTTTAGCACTTCGAGACTTTTCTGATGCTCCTCATTTGTTTGAAATGCTATATCTTCTCTGAGTAGGCGATAAAATGATATCAGTTCTTCACCTAGGCTTGGCATATAATTCCGGAAGAATTGAACAAATCCGATTGGTCGTTTAATTTGTTTTACAGTTTGCGGCATTTTAATTTTCTTAAGGAACGTCGAAGTTTTCTCTTGTTCAGGTGATATTCCTGCTGGTGTAATTATATTACCAAGGAATTTCATTCGTTGCGTTCCTATTTCGCATTTATTCGGTGATAATTTTAATCCCGATTTCCTTACACATTCGAAAACTTTTGAGAGGGTCGGTATTAGTTGATCGAAATTATTCACTGCACTTCCGATGTCATCCATGAACTGTGTACATAAGTCGGCTGCTAAGCATGGATCAAGATAGTGACGTATGAATGAGCTGAAACCGGTGACTGATTTGCTTAGCCTTTGAGCTAGACATTTGTATGCATAAGTTCGTGAACCGAAATTGAATGCCAAAAATTGGACTGAAAGGTCAACTGCCATTTGTACACAGTGGTATGCTTGCGAACAATCAAGTTTGGTAAACAAGCTCTTTCCTGCGAAGTGGTTTGATGCATCGGTCAGGTTTGAGATCGGAAAGTTGCTGTTGATATAGTCATTTTTTAGTGAATGATTTATCCTTCTGAGGTCAATCAACATCCGCAATTTACCAGATGGTTTTCGATGCGCAAACAATGGGCTGCTATATTTTGAATGAGACAATGTTGTTATAATAGTGCATTAGGGCAAGTTCCACTGTCAATTCTTGACGCAAATGTATCGGCGTAGGTGGGCCTTGTGTGTACAAAGGTAGTGTGTGTTCCGTTCCGGTTTCAGTTTGATTTTGAGATCGGAATTATAACCAACATCAAATCTATGTTTGGCGAAGATGTCCGAAAATTCAACAAGCAAATCTTCTACTTTTGACCTTTGCTCTTGTGTCGACCGAATTCTCTCACTTAAAATTCTTTATAAATGTCAATCGATCTTCAAAGTTCGTTTTTGGTTCAATTTTTTCAAGACCTTGAAAAAGAAGAATTCGGTCGTAAATGTCCCGTTGGATTTGTGGAAGTAATTCCGGGTTTTGACATGTTTCAGGTGTAGGAAACCAAAATTTTTCATACTCAGGTTGACGTTGCTGTTGAGACTGCTGGTTATCACAAGACTGCTGAATGAGCTCGTTAATGCCAATTTCAATATCGTCTGGATTATTCATTTTTGCAAAAGCAAGCATTTCTGCATCAATTGGTATTAGAGTCAGAATTGAAATATTTCCAATTTCAGTTTTGAAAGGCAATGTAACGGGATGATCAGTGATGTTAAATGCAGTGATGTATAGCAGGTTATTTTTCAGAACTTCGCTAATTGAGGAAGTGAATGCAATTTCGCAATTTTATTCAATTCTTTCGATGGGATTACGATTCCGGTTGTTTTTGCCATGTCCTGACATGCGTCCTTTAAATGACATTCTACAAGAATTGTTTGATGCGGAGCTATTGTTTGCCGTTTTGTTAGAATTAACGGGAATTTTTTCACTCGATTAATTCTTCTAGGTTTGTTTGGAGGTCTTATTTCGTTGAATTGTAGAGTTAAATCTGGGAAATGCAGTAAATAATACTTTGGACAGATATGAATATGGTGTTTCTTGTAGAAAGGGTTTCCTAGAATTATTGAGTTGGCTGCGTGTAGAACAAGAAAAGATTCTACAAATGTCATATCTGCCAATTTAAATTCTAGGGTAACTTCTGTTTCAATTGGCACGAGTTGTCCTCCTGCCATTCGTACTCTCTCAAGTTTCGATTCACTTATTTTAAGAGGGCGGTATAAAGATTTTTTTTATCTTTCAAGTCGTCAAATGTCTGTTTTGAAATGACATTTGCGCAGGCTCCTGTATCAACCAGGGCTCTTCGTTGTAATCCCGATGAAAATCGGAATTTTGTGTCCGTCAAAACTGTTCCTTCCGCTGGAATGATTGCGTAAAGGTTGATTATTTCATCAGGTTGAATTGATTATTATGATGATTTAGATGATTGAGATGATTTGGGGGACTGACTCGGTGGCTTTCTTAGTTTTTTGGCTCATTTGGAAACATGAGCGTTGGATCTTGTCCTTGTGGTTTTTGTCTCCACCAGCATTGACTTGCTGTGTGATAAAAGTTTCCACAGATGTCGCAGCGTTTTGCTGGTGGTCGAACCATTGGTGCTAACGGTCCAGCGGGAAATTGATTTTCAGCTTGCACTGTCTGATTTCCAGTGAATTGTTGTTGTTGCAGGTAGTTCGCGTTTTGCTGTACTTGTGCTGGTTGAATTTGCACTATCGGTTGATTTTGCTGCAGATTTTGGTACTGTTGGCATTGGTACCATGGTGGATATTGCTGAGGTGCAATTGGTCCCATATTTTGGAAATTAGGCTGATTATTGCTAAATCCAAACTGATTTTGCCAATTATTTCTGTTTTTTCCTTTCCTGCCATTTTGTTGCTGTCCAGGTCAATTATTTTGATTTTGATTACCACTTAACTGACTGACTGTTTTGGTTTGTGTTGTTCTTGTTTTGATGAAAAGGCGGATTCGATTGTTTCTTTGACTGCTCAGTTATTTGTGATCTCATTTCGTTAATCTGCTTCTCAATTTGTTCCTGATTTGTGGACAATTTTGTGAGAGCACTAAGTAGGTTTTCTGAGACTCTGTCGTTTACTTCGTTAAATCCGTCTTCCGGATAGTCTTCTTTTCGGCAGACCTCTCGAATCATGATTTGTTTCTTTGTCAAAATATACAATTCTTCGACAGTAGTTGCTTGTGGTTGCTCCATCAATTTTGATCGCAGCCAGTTTGGCATTCCTTTTATGAACAATCGTCTAAATTGTTCACTGCGATTGTCATTTACTGCATCAATTCTCTCTTGTCGTTGAGGAGTTTCACCATGAAATCGAGCTGTGTCTGCGATGAGTGTTGCTCCGTTTAATGTACCATCTATAATGGCAACAGCTGGCAAATCTGGTGTTGGGTACACTCGCTGCGCTTTTTTTGTTAAGTTCACCAAGAAGTTCTAGGGTGAATCGGTTTTGGGATCGTAACGTAGCTGCTCTAAATTCAGTACATGGATTTTTTGAAGCTGGGGATTGCAGGGCGTCAAGACTATTCTCTACGTTCGCGCGGATTGCTGCTGGCAGCGTTTGGTAGAATCGTAGCGCCGCATCCCGTAGCTGTAGTTGCAAGAAGTTCGTTTGCTGGCCGAGATCGATTGCCGCTACTACGATGTATCCTCGGAACAGTTGTTCAAACTGCTGAAAGTCTTCTTTGTCCGTTCCTCCATAAGGTTCGACCGAAATTTGTGCGTGTGCCATCTTATTACAGTTGAATGAATATCAAGATGATACCGTTGATGATAAGACACAGTACTAATTAAATTTAAGGGAACACCAGGGGGTTTGCTACATAAATGTGCTCTTAAAGAAAGCTAGCGGTATCACTGATCAGGTTTTATTGCTGCAATTATATGTTGTTCTAAAGGTTCCGTTACTTCACTTCTTTGGTGGGGAAACTTAAGGACGATTATATCAATTTACTGCAGAGGTTTGAGTTTGGTTTAACTAACTGTTTTTGTTGATTGTTGAAAAACCTGTAGATCTGCTTTCTTTGTCTGTCTTGTCAGTAGCTCCGCTGCCCTGCCTTCTGACTGGAACATGAAGTAGAGAAGTTGTAGGTCACAACCCTCATCTGCTTCTGTAGATTGGAGGAACTGTCAGCTTATGAGATGTTGGGAAGTCGTGATTGTCTTCTTTTCCTCACTGTCTGTCTCAGTTGTTCAATGAGTGTTGCTCTGCTGCCAACATCTGAGCATTGCTGTGCTGATCAAGCTGTTTTTTGCCGATCTTCTTCTGCAAAGTTATTGTTGTCACTTTCTGCTTGAATTATGATGTTTGGAATTGCCGATGACTGTTTTGAATCCAGAAGTAGAAATTCCCGCGAAAGTCACCATATAATATACCGTATCTGGCGGATGGATGATACGGATATATTGTCGTTTAGTGTAATACGAGCTGTTCAATTGGTAATGTTATTTAGCGCTGCTGGCTATCAATCTTGCTTTAAAGGATGCAGGTTCCGATTCCTAGCTTCTGATATTTCGTAAGTCGATCGGCACAAGTAAGAGCATGATTAGTATATTTTATTCAGTTGATTTCTCTTCAATTGATTTCTAGCTCGATATAAGTTTCCCAATGATTGGTATTAATTACCATCAATGTTTACATAGTTAAATAAATATATGATGCAGCTCTATTTTAACACCAAGGTGAATTATGTAATCTATTTGGTTCAAATGGTTAATAAGAATGAATGACATCATGAAGGGATGTTAAATGACTTCTATAGACCAGTCTATAAATATAGACCAAGTGGCCAGCCCTTACATTGCACAGTTCGAAAAAAGTCTGCATCGTACGAACAATTGAAACCGAAAAGGATTGTTTGGAAATAGACAGCTGCAAAGCCTGGAAGTTTTTCTTAAAGAACTCCAAAACGTAAAGAACTCCACGCTACACAATACCCGTTAATTTTTTCTGATTACTGTTAGATTGAAAAGATACGAGAAAAGAGGCTTCGGTCCAAATATCATGATCCGAAAATTCCAAAATTCACCAAGAAACCGCTGAAAATCTTGGAACCAAACAAACTGCATATCCATTGAGAACATCTGGATGTAACAGAAGGCATTTTCGATTGCTTGCTAAAAACAAAAACCAAAATGAACAGAACTCTCAAAAGCTAGATTACAAAAAAGAAAAAAGGAACCTGCAAAAAATACAGAAATAGAAGCGTATGATATTAGCCCAAGAACATCAATATTTTCAAGCATGGAGTTGTTACGCAAAAACAAGGTAGTAGAAAAACGCAAATTTTGGTTCCTGTAGATCTCTGGAGCTCATGTTAAAAGGAGAGCGTCCTTGTTGCGGAATCCGTTGACAATTCACGATATACTAACTCTCGCCTCGCAATGCTGAAAAAAACACAGTCCGGCCGCGATTCCAACTCAGACCATAGGAAGCAAAGGTAAGTGCATTACCTCTAGACCATGTGCCACTGGTCCTGGAATCAGAATCGATAATAAAGCAAGGATTTATATTACAAATGTGTAAAAGTTGTTTAAGAGGAAAAGTCTAGTTTCCGATTACAAGACACTTACTCTCGCAATTTTAATAACTTATCAAAACCTACGATCAGCTTCATTTTGGTTGTTGATCATCGAATGGGCAATACACTAATTTGCCTGCACCGCTATAAACATCAAAAACGCCATTCTTAAATCGCGGAAAAAACAGGCGGACAAATAAACAGCCATTCGATACGGCTTGGGCTTCAAGGGCAGAGTTCGTCCTCAGAACTTAAACTGAATTTAAACCAATCTATAAAAAAAAGATTATCTGATTCTGTTAGATAAAAAAAAACTGCTTAAAACAGTACATACCTCGCATAACGATGTTTCTTCAAAAAGCAGAGAGCAATTGCAGCTGCGACGAAATGAACACAAAAAGAGCTCACAAGGTACCAAAGAAATATTTGATTAAACATCACACGCGGATCAGTCAGAGTAACAGCTCTATCTTGAATACCGAGTGTCGTCAGAAAGTTTCCGAAATTGAAGAAATCGGTCTGTTTTTCCGGCATTACTACCTTAAATTGAGAAGTAAATAATCCTTTCATTTTAACGCATTCTCAAAATATTTAGATGTTAAACTTTCAAACCCTACGGCCTTGAGCCATTTCTCAATTACAGTCTCTCCTGCCAAAATTTTCAACCACATGCCAAAACATCGCGAAAGCTGCATAAAGACGCATATAAATATCACGAAACGCTGAAGAACTCCAAATATCAGCAAAGAATTTTAAACGTAGAGCAGAGGAGCTTCTGCCCATCAATTTTCGGATGCACAGGTGGCGCTGCTCCAACAGCCACGCGGACGAAGCAACGATTAGCCGAACAACTAAGTCAAAAAAGACAAGAAAGCTATCCAGAATCGTAAATTACATAAGAACTAAAATAAGCTTCGCGCTCCTGAGGAGCTCTATACTATGTATAAGGGGGTGCAGATCGCTGCGCAAAGTTCAATTTATCGACAACTCCATTAGCGCTATTGTAGAGGAAGGACGGCTAAGATAAATTAACATTACGACTCTTTTGTATCTATAACAAACACGTATTGGAAATTCTTCGACTGAGATTTTGCAGAAAACAACTTGTGTATGTGGAGAATTCTTGTAACATTCGCCCGGAAGATACATATCGACGGATAACAAAACTAAGTCTTAAGACGACTGGCTAGCGTCTAAACAGAGCTTTGCATGTTTTTCACCGTCTCTACCAAGCCAGTACTTTTCGGTGGTCTTTCTTACATCAGGCTGACAAAAACGTTACTGTTCTCCGGCTTCGACCAGAACGCTCAAATTAACTGAATTACATGCGAAATTAGTGAGCTCATGGCTGGGTCTCTGTATCCCCAGACCACGAGGTCACTCCTAAAAACAGGGCTACTACTTATCATATTACTATTGTTTTTGTTCAGTAGATAAAAATCATCATCTCCATCGAAGATGGATCAACCCTTTCCCCCAACTCCTAGCACCTCATCCTTGTCAAAACTAATCAAAATATCAGTTAAATTCAAGTCAGGACATGACAGGATGCTAAAAGTTTTTGTGAGTTAATAAAAGTTTCCGTCCCGAGACCCTTCCGGATTCTTGAATCCGCTGAATCAAGCTCCTTACTCTTGATTTCTTGCTAATCCGGAAGGCTGGTTCTCACCCTTCACCGTTGTTGGCAACGGCCTTGCAACTATTGTAGCAGCACAATAGTTGCAACTCGGAGCGTTCTCTGCTATTCTGTAGTTCGTTGTCGTTTTCCAATCTCGATTTTCGTACTGTTCGCAATCGCAGATAAAAGTTGTTCTGTTTTTTTTACTCGCTTTTTTGTTAAAATGGCCGTTTCAGCATTTCTCAGAAACGTGACGTCATCATTCGAATTTTTGAAAATTTAAAATACTAGAATATTCTAGCCCTCACCGTTTGGCTAAACGTTCCAATAACGTCGCTAATCCTTCGAAATCATCAACTCGGAAGGCTTACTGCTCAAAATTCGAATCCTGCATAAATTGCATTTTGGCCATTCTGGTCGAATGTCACATACTCCCCGGACAGTCCGGTCAATGTCCTCATTGAATCGCGCAATGTTCTAAATGGTTACAGTGTCATCGAACAGAATTTACAAAATGCACGAAATTACTTTTATCTACGTCACATCGACTCACTGCAGAATATAAATGGCATCATACTACATCACTAAAGCCTTCAAATTCTTCCATTAATCTGCACATTGAGGATATGACTTAAGATAAAACATATTTTCTGACTTCCAGTGTCAATGTCCCGATTGAAACTTTTTCTCCTAGATTTAAAAGGTGTTGGCTTGCAGGACAATCCTGCCAACCAACAAGCTAAAATTATCCTACTATGCTCCTTCCCTTCGGAAATCTTGCTTGTCTATTGTCATGAGTATTAAAACTAAGAAACTTTGTGGTTAGAAAGAACAATGCAACAACCTCCCTCCTCAAGAAGTTACTCAAGTTTTTCATGTCACCACAAAGTTATCAGTCTTCCTAAGTGATTAAAAACAATCATGCAGGCTGGAATATTTAAATATACTCTTCCCTCAAGCCTTTCTAAATAAATAATAAGTGAGTGTCTCTAAAGCCACTTCAACTAAAACCAAAATGCAAATTTATAAATGCAACAATTCCAAAACTCAACTAAATGTTTCAGTTTTCAATTACAACTTGGTTGCTTGGTTTCTCACTTGAGTTTTTCACACACATAAAACAATTCTGAGTTTTAACTTTTCTTCATCATCCCTTTGTTTTCTTCTTTTTTCGTCGTTTAGAAGTTCTAAAACTTCTAAATTCTTCTAATTTTCTTTCTTGCTGCCTCTTGTTTTCTCGACCATTCGTCAATGCTCCATTTCCTCCTCCTGTGACACTGACTCCGCACTCTCGGTTTCCGTGTCTTGTAGCACGTCATTGACTATCCTGACGCTGTTGGAAGCCGTCCTCCAACACTTCTGCTCTTCCACCCTCTGTTTACAGCAAGGTAGGGGATCCACGTTTAATTCTCTGTTTCTACAGAAGCTGTTGTGGAGACACAACGTCACGTTTCTCTCCAAATCTTCTTTCAGCATCTCTGCCTTCTCATTTCCACTACGCTCGCTCGTCCTGGAAATTCTTTTCACAGCGGTGGTCACTGCATTCCGATGGGTCACGAAAGCTCGCTTGAAAGCTCCTGCCCCAATGTCCAGCTGATATTCACTGTACACTCTGCCATGTTTCGACATATGCTTTTTCGCATACTCGTACAACCATGCAGTCATGTTAGCTCTGAACCATGGCATCAATCGTTTTCTTGCCCATATCTTCTTCACTTCCATCGGAATGTTTAGAACTTTGCACATTGTCTCAAAAAGATCTAAATCTTTTAGACAATCTAATTTCTGCAATTGTTCTCTCGTCGGTGCCTCCTGTCTATTATTTTCTCTCACATGAGCTTCCAGCCATCGTATCGCCATCATAACTCCCACTATCACTATTGTTATGGGCTGTGATGAATCTGGTAAACCCATGGAGAGCAGCTCTCCAGAGTCCCAGATCAACACCAAATTACTACGCTTGGGATACCACCAGGTCTGCAGCAAGCAGTGGCAAGGAAACTCGTCATGTGTCAACATGATGCTCCTCCAATTGCGTTTTCCTGAAGCTTCCAGCAATGGTTCCACTTCCATCATCACTCGGTGGATTTCATCATTCTCATCTACTGCATTGTAATCTGTGACAGTTGATCCTCTCTGTTTCTGTTTTTCAAAGTCACTGAAGTTCCCGCTCACATATCCCATGAACTTCTTTCCTAGTATTGACTCCAACTCCTCTTTGGTTCTCTCTGGAACTGCTGAGAACATCTTACATAGTAACTCGTAAGACTTTTCAGACATTCTCGCCAATCTCACGCACTTTGGCACTGAGAAAGCTTGATCCACGATCGTTCTTGTACTCTTCACGTCCACAGCCACGAAATGTACAGGGTATCTGCTCTTGCACATTGGAGCCAACGTTGAACCCACCAAATATCGTGCTCCTGATGGTCTACAATAAGTTTCGCTGTGTCTGATGTTCATCTCCGTTTCGATTGCTTCCCTCCATTTTCCTATATACTTCTGCTCAGTCTGCAGAACTCCTGGGAATACTTCTACGCTGATGGCGGTGACCATCTCATGTTTCTGTTCTAGATTCAATAGTGACTCTAAAGAACCAAACATGCTGTAGAATCCTAGTGCTGTCACTAGATTCACATCGGTTCCTCCATGGCAATCTGCTATCAGTTCCGTTTCCGTTCTTGCTTTCATCACTACATTTCCAAACAATACCGTCAACTGCTTGTGTTGTTTCTCCAGGGTTTTCACACAGTCTAGACTTCCACAAACGTGACCCTCTAGTCCACAGACTTCCGCCAGACAGCTACCAGGTTTGACCCAGTCTTCTGGTCCCCAGCCAGGCAACTCCACTCTATCTTCTCCGTTGCTCTTAGAGGCTGTTATCATCACATTATATATGATGTTGAGGTCACGCAGGTTACAGTCCGCATTCAGTTCCCTCTGTATTTCCTGTGTCGCCCGTAATATTGAGTCAGCGTTGGGACTAGGACACCACGATGGCTTCATCAATTCCCACACTGCCATCAAGCTCGTTCTCAGTAATTCATCTGAGAATCCCAACCCAAATTCCACTCTCTTGTCGGATTTTGGTACTGAAGGTGCAGTCACCTCTTCTTCCAAGACCAATCCCAATTTGGCCTGTGGATTGTTAACGCTCTTAGTCGTCACAATTCTGGACGTCCAGAATCTTAGTAACACCGCCTGCTCATAATCAAAGAAGCAATCACGTATGTCTTCACTCAGGAAAGGATTGTACGCTATCCCTATGATCCCGGATACATAGCTATATGACTTCTTCTTGATCGGTCCACAGTATTCACTGGATTTCGGCAATGCTCCCATAGATTCTTTAGTGAGCCTCAACTCCTTGTTTGAGAATCTCCTGATCTCGTCTATCTTTTTCATGGGTTCCAATTCTTCAGGTTCTTTCATGTTCACCCTCATCGGTTTACTTTGCTGCATATCCAGCATTGCTAGTAAGAACATGGCTTTCGTTCGCTCATCGCCTTCCTTCAACATTTTAACACAAGTGCTTAATGCAGGTACTGAGATCTGCTCTATCAGGAATCGAATGAAACAGAGAGCGTCTCTCCGCTTTGCACACGCTACTGCTGCTCCCTCCTGGACTATCAGATCCCTCATATTCGTCATAAGGAAAACTTTTTCCTCCTTTGATCTCTTCCTTTCTTCCGAATCATATTCTTCGCGAGTCAGTCCCATCATGCACCAGGCGAGCCTGAGTTGTAATTCTGTCCTTACGTAAGGTACTGCCACGAGAGCATGTATTCTTGGCGTAGTCCTCATTTCTTCTTCGAAATACCTCAATACTACTGCTTTCCATGGAAGGCTCACTAACTGCTCGATCGTCTCCGCCTCTACGTCAGACGACGCCAAAGTTCCATACGCCTTCTGCTTGAGGGTGGTGCCTTGCAACATCACTTCCAGATAACCCTCCATGGCTTTTTCGTCTTCCAGGGCCACTACATACCCTCTAGCCGAGTTCCGGTATTCCAACATCTCCATGTATCCACCGGTGGGTTCATCTATCGACACTGTCTCCGACACTGTTAGTCGGTTGTATTCCACTGGTGTCAGTTGTCCTGCAACACTCCCTTTTCCATGATTCATGGGAGATGGTTTGAAGTCCCTCATTTTACTCTCTCCACATTGACTGAGTATTTCCATTTCTAAAGTTGCTCCAGTCAGAGTGCGGTCACTCCTTTTGGATTTATAACCGGTTGACTTTATCCCCGCCATGAGAATGGGTGGCACCATCGCTATATCAGTTAATATTCTATCTGTGCCAGACAATTGATAATCACCTTGCCCCAAATCCATGACTTCCTCGACTCGTTTTCTTTTCGCTGAGTTACCAGCTTTCATCGATATTTCCGAATCCACTTTCGTCTTTCCAATCCTCCTCGGCATCACTCTGCTGCCTAACTTCATTTTCATCGCATTGATTTTATCAATCACCATTTTCGATCGCATCGTTCCTCTCCTGGTCCTTGACAGGTACACCACCTCTCCTTCATTATCCTGCGGTGTCATCTTGATGGGAGAATTCGCTTCACTCTCATCAGTGGCTGAGTCGATCAATAACTCACTCAGTCTCCCTTCACACTCATCAAGCTTGTCAAGTACTTCTCTCATCAAGGGTTGATTGAGACCTGTTTTGAGAATGGACTGGGTCCCATAGCTCTGAATCACAGTCCAGACTTCTTCCATGAACGCCACTCTGTCCAGCTTACATCCCGTCCTACTCTCGTGGTCTCGGTGATGTACTTCCCATTCTTCTTCGGGTAGCGTTCCCAAGAAAGGTACTCTGGCTGAGGCCTCTATTCTTCTCCTCCGAGGTGATTCCATGAGGATTCTCTGATCGTTATTTCTTGTATTGCCAGGAGAGCTGCTCTCCGGCAAATTCCGTTTCATCTCCTCAAAGGCTGACGGAGGTTCCAGTGTCGAGATGCCTTCATCCGCTGGCTCAGTCGTTTCCAACGTGTCTGCATTATTCTCAAGATCACTGAAGATATTGAAATCCAGGCTGGATGTTCCTCCTGTCGATGCCCTGTCGTCCTCCCCACCAGCTTGATCTTGTTGCATGGGTTCTTCAGTCTGACGGTTTCCACCCTGTCCGTCATCTCCTTCTGACTTGTCCCTATTCGAGTTCGATGGTCCTTGTTTGTCATTGTCAGCTTCTTCCTGGAATCTCGGTATGAGCAATGTACCGGCTGATTTATCTTCCTCTTCTCCATGGACCACTTTGATTTCTTCGCAGCCGAAGGGTGCTAGGAAAATTCTCGTCTGCAATACTCCCGCAGCTTTCATCTCTTTTCTCACACTGGTCAGGATTACTGAGGCTTCAGGCAATTCAGTCCTGCCTCTCATCCTCATTGGAGCTAACCCTAGTCCCCTCCATTCCTCATCAAATCCTTCAGGCTTGGGAGTAGCAGCGTTGCTTATTCGCCTTCTCGTCGCTTGATCCGTGTACGCAAATCGTGTGTACTGTAACACGGCGGCATTTCTCCCCACGAAGTATGGATCCATCGTCGCCGAGAAATTCCCTACTCTCCTTTCATTGGTTTCGAATGCTCTCAACCTAGGAGTTTGTACTACGGAGACTGCTCCGAGCAACATCCTTCTTATCAGAGGGAATTCAGGGATTGCTTCGGGTAGCTTCTTGTAATCGCCCCAGTCCTTCGTCTCTTCTCTCACCTTGTGATACGCTGCTGTGAGACGAGGCACTCTGGTCATTTCGCCATTCGTTTTGTCATAGGGCCTCAGATTCCAAAGCTTTGGAAACACCTCGATGTGCCCTCTTTCTACTTCTCCCATGCGGTCACAGAAGTGATCGTCAAAATTGATGACTGTCATCTCTGGCTCCGATATTTTCGCAAATAACAGATCTTCACTCATGAGCTCTCGCAATGCGTGCTGCTCACACCAGTTCAGTGTACTACCGTCCACTGCCGATATGAGGTTCAGGTGCAACACCGACCTCCTATATGCTTCCACTTTAACGTCAGGGAACGCAAAGGTGACTGCTGGTCCATAGATCACTGTCACGAACTCCGTGACTCCTCTGATCAGTGCCAAGGGATCGATTCTCATAGCTAAGCTCAAATCTGTTAACAGCGGCATGCCTCCAACATGTCGTCTAACATCTTCCTCTCTTTCAATTGTCTCGTCTTCTCCGGTTCCAAAGCGATTTTGCTGCAAGAGATACTGGATAAGAGTGTGTCTCAGATCTCTTATTTTGTTCCACGAGTCTGTGGATTTCTTCATATCCAGATTCCTCACTCTCTCTTTCATCTGCTCTGGACAACGTGCCAGTTTCATCAGTCCTCCCAAGTTTCCGTGGGTTATCGCGATCAATGTCAGAAGTCCATCTAGTCGCAGGTTCTGTATTCCATCCGTAAGCAGTATCACCGGTCCTTTCACGAAATTCTCCGCTCCAAATGTCACAAACAGGGCTATTAATTCCACTATCGATACTTTCACTACCGCTTGGAGGAATTCCTTTATCAAGTAGTGCGAGACTTTCGGGTAGACTTTTGCCAAGAAGGACGCGGTCCATCCGGCTCCCAACCCTTCTAGCATGCTGTCTGTCCTTTCAAATCCCTCCTGTCCTTTCACTTCCTGGGTCCAGAAGGTTTCCAGAGTAATCTGACACATTCTGTTCACGAACTCAGCTGTCTTTTCTCCGGCATTTTCCGCCAGGTTCACCTCCTTCAACAAGTAGGCGTGTATCTTAGTGATCATTACTGGGCCTTGCTGAAAAGCATCTGCACCCAATGCCGCTACTCTCGGATTCAGGTGTAGCCACTGGTTTGCTTCCGGCTTGGTTCTCAGCACCATCGCTTCCAGATGAGCTCTCGTCTCCAGTGAATTTTTTCTTCTCGTGTCTTCACTCGCCACTTCCATTGCTCGGAACCACAAGTCGTTGGACATCGCCGTGATCACTCGATGGTCGTCATCTATTCCTGGTTTCAGTTTGAGTTGCCGACTGAAGTTGGACAGTTCCAACCCCAGCACTTCGTCCAACACCAACATGTGTAACGCGTGGTCCTTGAACCCTCTCATCGCGTTTGAGATATCTGACCATACTGCCGGCAGTTCAGCCTTAAGTGGCCTCAGGTTCTCCATTTCTATCATGCGATTCGGGGCTGATATGATCACATCATATTTTCCCTCCGAAAGTAAGGCTACCATTGCATACACAAATTTCAGTCCATCCGGGAGATATGCATATCCCGGAGACAACGCAAATACTACTCTCAACGTCACTTTATTGAATGATCCCTCCTTTGTCGCGTCTACCACTTCACCCATTGACTCCAGGATGTCTTTTATCGCTGGCCATACTGCGTTTTCTGCTGTTGCAGGATCTCTGAGCCTGCTCAGAAAACCTCTACTGTGTAGATGGTCATTGATGCCAGCAAACACAATCGTTATCGGGTTCATTTCTGTCTGCCTTTGTACCCCTATAGCCAATGACACTGATTGCAATAGGTCTAGGTCAACTGCGGCCAGCATTATGACGTCCGGCCAAAACAAAGACTTAGAGGTGTACACGAACTCTGAATTCGCTACTACCATGATTTTGGCCTTTCTCATCTCTGCTTTGTCGTAGGCGGCGAAGATGGTCTCATCTTTCTTTATCGCTGTCAATCCGCCATATCTCTGGGCATCACCATCTTGGTTCACTAGTTTTGGGTACACTCTCTCCTTCACATGACCAGGTGGTGTCGTCAATTGCCTAAATATCTTCACGTGTTGTCCAATCGGCGCTCTCGCCGTCAGGAATCTTCCTGGCCTTTCTTCACGCTTCCTCTCATCATGGTTCAATCTCACATCTTGCAACGGTCTTGCATTCACAGGTCCTATTGTGTTGTTGGAGGGCAGTCCCTCCAAGTCGGCAAACCTCAAGGCCGTCGTGGAGCTGAAATTTATGCTAGCGGCTATCAACCAGTCTACGCCGGTTATCGAGTACAATCTGCTGACGGATAGCGTCGCTCCATTCAGCATCCTCCTTGCATCTTCGATGAAGCTCACTCTCTGTAGGTCCAGCTTCATTAGTTCTTCTTTGTATATATGCCAAGGAGACGGTATGGATCGCGACCACATCAATGAGCCTCTGCTCGGTCTCTCCTCTCGACTGGTACTCGTCGTCTCCGATCTAGTGTCCGATCTGGATGTGCCTGCTACTTCCTCGATTGGTTGGTTGACAGGTCCTATCCTTTTCCTAGGATGGATTGTCCTCCTCATCGGTGCTTCTCCCAACCGATCTTGTACGTCTGTTCTTCGACCTGGTTCACTGGAGCTTTGTTGCCGGTAATTTATGGCGGCTGGGACCGTACCCAAGCGTGTTTCCAGGTTAGGAGGCACAAAGGTGGTGATCACCGTATCACTCACCGTTCCCTCTTCCTTCAGCACTCCTGTGTCAAAGAGTTCTGCTTCCAGCTCATCCAACCGTTCTTGGAAGACTCGATTCAACCAAGCTTGTCCTTCGACACTGTCGAAGTGGATGCCATCTGTGGTCAGTCTGGCTTGATCCATGGCTCTCAATTCATGTTCAATGTCCATGAGGATCATTCTTCCGGCGTTTCGATTTGCTAGGTTTCTCAAAATGTTGTTCCATCTCATGACTCCCTCGTTGTGCCTTCTTCCTGATACTGTCAGGCTTCTTGTGTTCATTGGCACCGTGCAAACGGTCAGTACCGCGCAACTGAACTTCTGCCAGAGAGTAGTAAACAAACACACCATCATTGCTTCCCACAGTGCTTCCTGCTCATCTGTTCCTCTGGAGATGTCATTCGTCCCAACTAAGATCATCACATTGGGTATCTTCCCTGGATTCATCAGCTCCACCATGCGATATAATTGGGCAATCGTCGCGCCTCCAAAGGCCATCACCGTGGTGACCCATGAGGTCCTCAAATTCGACAGCACTCTGACTAAGCTGTCTCCCAATATCAGGTGAGATGTCCCGAGTGGTGGTTGCTGCAGGTTCACAGCCGGGCACTTTCTTCGCTGGCATCTTCCTTACTTTCCTCTCTGGGATTCTCGAGTTCCCCATGAGTGGTGTCACGTTACTCATCCCTTGTCTGATTACTGTCTGGGAGAGTTGTACTCTGCCCGTATCGTCGATCGTTCCATAGGGTGCAGTCACCCCGGAACCTGGTGCATTCTTGTTAGCGACCAATCGTCCAGCGGTCTCTATCAGTTTTCTCACTGTCTGTTCTACGACGGGATCACCCAAGGTGTCACTAGGATCCGGGATTGTTACTCGGTTCGTCTCTGCTGGAAGCCGTGTCTCTGTTGTTTGACTCATTTCTCGAGGTGTCAAGAGCTCCATCGGGGACTGCCCACGAGGAATATCCCTTGCAGGTATCATTTTCTCAATGGACGTCGTCAACGCCACCTGCTCCGATCGCTCTTTGTATTCCTGCCTTAAGCGTTCGATCTCTTGACCCTGCTTTTTGTTGCAGTCTTCAAACAACTTTCTCCACATGTCCCGGTCTTCCTCCATCGCCAGCATGGTCTTCGTCATATCGTCTAACTCCTTCTTCGTACTTCTCAACTGATCGTTCATCTCGTCCAGATCTTGTATGGTTTGGTTCGTCTGAACCTTCTGTGTTACTTTCGCCCCTTTTGGTGGCACAGCTGCTCTCAGTGGTGAACCAGACGAGGTCGCCTCGCTGTTCATCTCCCGATGCATTCTCGTCAGCCCAGGTTTGGGTTTGGAGGGCATTGGCATCTCACCTGGTTGGTAAGTCCTAGAACTTCCCAACCCAGGCTCATTCGCCAAGTCACTCCCTGAGAGAGCCCCGTTTCTCCACCTCATCACTCTCATGTTCGGGCGGTCTAGTACTCCTCTTTCTCCATATGCTGCCATCAACAGGACTTCCGTGGGGCGGTCTTCACGGTTGTCGTGCCCCAAGATGTTAATCAGGGCGGTCAGCAACATGACCATCTCTGGGTCCTCCAGAGCGAAGTCTCGTTCGATCAGCCGACGATAGATCGCATCTACCATCGGTCCTACATATGCCTCTGCCAGGTCCATCAATTCATCCAGGTTGAAATTGTCCATACTGTTCTTTCCAAGTTTGATTTGATTTCGATTTCAAGTTTTGACTCAAGTGAGCAATTAAATGATCAATCAGGATCTAGAAAAGAAATCACGAATGTCACACCTGTCAATTTCACCTTAACATACATCGTTAAAATTTGCTTAAAGACAGCTCAGATAGAAAGATATTTATCCTAAAATTTATTAAAATCAATTGGTTTCTAAAATTTTGGAATTCGACCTAAGATTGGACAGTCCAAACTTTGGATCTATTCCCAAGATCGTCATTTAGTTGTTCATGGTCACTAACCCCTACTTACCCATGATCTTAATAACCTAACACATAACATAACATAACGCACCTCTCACATATTACACACAACTTAGTCTTTGGCCTAACACCCTCTCGCACATCACTCAGCCTATACTTAAGTAATATTTCTTATGTAGATATACTTGTATGTTCGTATCAGAGAATATCACGTGTACAAGCGCGTACAATTCACGAGGATGCAGTCTTCCTCTATTTGGATCGTACACTGGAAGCGAGAGCTCCTTCACGTCCATTTCCACAAGGAAGTCCCTCAGCCTCGTCAAAGACAAGACTAGGTTTTCTGGGTCCACGTGCTGCTTCTCCGTCGCCCTCGTTACCAAGAAGCACAAGTACTTTCCCGTTATCTGCGACACCGCCGGGGGTAAGGCTGCTACGCCCCCTATCCCTGGTCTTTGCTTCCAAAGGAATTCCACGTTTTTATATTCCCTCTTAAAATCTGCCGCTAGCGCCGTCCTAAAACTCATGTCTGCGGTGATAGCTACCGCACATGTTCTGTTTGTGAGTATGAAATCACTGTCTGTTAGTATTATGTTACTAGAATATTCATTTGGTAAATTAAAATATGACTCAACTACCCTGCCTATGTCAGGTTTCTTAGGTTCTTCACCTGTTTCTGCTTCTAAGTTTCCTGTTTCTCTTGCTATTCTCAATTTTTTTATTATCAAGTTTTCAGTGTGGGTAAGTCCTACCCCCACTCCCCGGACAAAAATATCCATCGGCGTTCCCGTCGATCGCATACCGGGTATTAAGTCAAGATTAGAAGCTGGAATGAGAAGTTGTCCTTCCTGGGCAGCCCAGGAAGGATCATCTCGTTCGGTCTTAATGTATTTCGCGCTTTCGCGATCTACGTCTTGAATCGTAACGCCGGTCTTTTCAGGGTCTGATGTCATTTCGTTCAGCCACTCTAAGACACGCAGGTTCGTCAGGTCTTGTTCATTTGACTGCTGTTGCTCATCGTCGAACTCCACCTCGGGTTTCGACCAGTCGTCAACCCACTCATCGTTGTGATCATCGACTATGTCAATGTCCTCTGACACTGTTATTTCCTCTAAACCCACTACTTCCTCCACTATTTTCTTTAGATCTATCCTATCCACTACAAAGTCGTCACCGTAAGGATTGTATTTCTTTCTTAGTCTCGTCCCGTCTTTCTGACGAGTCTGCATCGTGAACGGAAGATCTGGTTCCATGTTCTTGGGAACCTCTGTCTGTTCGGAATCCTGCCAATCTTCCTCTGCGTAGGGCAAGGTTTCATCGTCCGCTTCGATCTGTTCGTTTGGATCCAGGTCCAATGGTGTATCCGTACCTTCCTCTACGACTTCGTTTCCATCGTTCTTCTCCCTGGTGCCTTTTTCATTGACCTCACAAGCAGGATCCATCATTAGATAATCCCCTTCTTCCATGTCTGCAGGTATACACCAGTCTTCTGTCGATGGATTGTGTGGCTTGATGTTCTCGTAGTGGGCGGCTCGGCCAGTACTCAGTCTATAAAAGCGTCCCTCTTGGTGCACCTCTGTAATCATGAAGGGTCCCCTCCACTTCTTCAGAAGCTTTTTTGTCCCTTTCGGTGGTATAACGTTCTGAAATACCCATACGTAGTCTCCCGCGGAGTAAGCCTTTGCACCAGCTGCTTTCTTGTCGAATCTTTTCCTCTGCCTTGCCTGTGCCTGCTGAGTGTTTCGTCTACACAAGTCGTTCAACTCCTGTTGACGTCTAATCACATCCCTTACATAGACCTGTGGTGACGTTTTCATACTCTGGGTAGAAGAAAGTCGAGGGCAAACACCTCTCGTGCCCTGTCAGCAATATGTGGGCTGACTCCGGTAGTGGAATGTTGTGTGCTATTGTAAGCTCCCATCACCTGTGGAAGGTATCTGTCCCAATCGGTCATGTACCTGGAACAATATACCCTCAGCATCGACACTAACGTCCTATTCTGTCTTTCCACTAAGCCATTCGTCTGAGGGTGGTATGTCGTGGAGTGAGCCTGAGCGACTTGTGACCGTCTCATAAGCTCTTTCGTAAGCTCGCCTACGAAAGCCGTTCCATTGTCCGATTGAAACGTCATTGGACATCCGTGTCTTGCTATCCACGTATTGATCAGGTGGTCGCATGTCTCTTCCGCCGAGGCAGTTATGCAGGGCACGGCCTCTGCATACTTCGTGAAGTGATCTATCATGACCAAGACATGGTTGTAACCGCTGTCTGTCATGCATATCTTCTGGTGATCTATCTGCACCACCTCGTTGAATTCAGACGACTCAATTGATTGTAAAGGAAATCGCAACTTCCTAGGATCCTTGACCTGTTGGCATGACAGACATGCTGTCACCCATTTCTCGCATGCCTTTTTCATCCCAGGCCACTCAAAGCGCTTCAGGATCCTCTGATACACTTTGTCGATCCCTTGATGGCCCATCTGATCATGCGACCTGAATAATAATTCTGTCTGATAGAGTTGCGGCAACACTATCGCGT
Organism: Symsagittifera roscoffensis; assembly: GCF_963678635.1. NCBI lineage: Eukaryota > Metazoa > Xenacoelomorpha > Acoela > Convolutidae > Symsagittifera > Symsagittifera roscoffensis. The sequence goes on along the minus strand of NC_087065.1, from coordinate 31,184,492 downwards.
TATATTTGTATAAGACCTTGTCTTCTTCTCTTCTCCTGCAAGCCACGATCCCGTCCTTGTTCAGATATAATCTCCCCTCCTTCTGCATGAAGTATTGTCTCAGGATCCTATAGCTGTCTTCTTCCAGATCACCTTTGTCAGGTGCACCGTTTTCTATCCACCTTTTTAGGTTGCTTGTCATGCGATCATTTCTCTGCGCCCTTAGAAGGTCCGAGAGTCTGTATCTCGCCTTCAAGTACGTCTTCATGACTCTCATCTGACTGTTCAGCTCGTTGGGCTGATGTGTGTCTTCTTCCATCTTAACGCACCAAATCTTCGCCAACGGTTGTGTTTCTTGTTGAAACGGCTGAAGATCAGTCCTGACTACCTCTTTCTGCGGCAACAGGCTTATCGAACGTTTCGATACCGCTATCGTTTCTAAGTCATCCGCTGCGTTGTCAAAGACTCTTTCGCTTGGTATTAGGTAGCGATCACTGTCAGGATCCTGGTACACCTCTCTGTCCAGGTTTCTCGCCCGAGTTTCCACTAGTAGCGTGTGTATCGCCAGTTCTGACAGTTCTGATCCCGAGGTCGAATCCCTGTCTGAATAGGTGTTCATTCTCGAGCTTTCTGACTTATCATCCGTCGAAGGTGTTGTGCTGGAGACTGCACGCTCCTCCAGATCATGTCCGTATTTCCTTCGCATCCATCTGAACTCCCCGGACAAAACTTTGTTCTCTAGGTCCTGTTTCTCATCAGGAATTTTCTCGTCTATCTCGGACTCCCCGGACAAATTTCCTTGTCCCGGGTGTTGATCTTGTGATCGCTGGTTTTTCTCCTTATCCTTCTCCCCGGACAAATAGTCTTGCAGCAGATTTTGTTTTACAACTCCACCCTCTTTATCCCGGTCTACAAAGGTGACAGTTTTCTTTTGCTTGCCGCTCTCCCGTCCTTTCTGTCCGTAAGAAGTACTGGTTAAAATCTCTTGGGGTATTGAGGATACTAGTTGCTGAACTATTGTCCTACAATCCCTCTTGTTCTCTTCGTGCTGTTGTCTGGACGGCATGATCTTCACTTTCTCACTGACTGTTAGCGATGCCACTGCTGCTGTCCACTCGGGGTCATCTCTGGTCACTTCTCTTTCTAACAATCCACCCAGTATCCGCATCACTTGTGGTGTGACTTGCACCGTTTTATCCAATAATGAGAGGCTGTTTATATTCATGCGAGAGAGTTCTTGCTGTACCAGGTTCGAGCGCAGCAACAAATCCAAGGGGACCGGGTCCTCCCTTGACAGGATCTTTATCTCGGCTGCTTTCTCTACAGGTAACTCAGGATGCCCCGGAATTGGATGTCCAGACTTATCCAACCATCTCGTTAAGGGAAGCGCTTCATAAGTTTCTTTGTCCAGAAACGAGAATCCCTCCTTTACTTCCGCCTGATTGGCCTGCTTCTGCTCCAATCTTTCATAGAACTCAGTTTTCTTGCTGAGACTGTCAGCATTCTGATGTTTATCACGCATCCTATGTTCGATTATCATATGGTAGCCATCCAATCTGACTATCCATCTACCATGCGTCTGTGTCAAGAACATACATGCCCTTTTCTGTAGGCATGCCCAGCACTGGCGCTTCGCACAGTTCCCGCTTTATGTTCTCGAAAGCAACTTGTGCCTCATCGTTCCATTCGAACTTTTTCCCTTTGTTGCGCATCAGCTTCTGCATCGGGTACACCTTGTCCGCGTATCCTTTTATGAATTCTCGGTAGTAATTGGCAAACCCTAGGAAGCTCATGAGCTGTGTGTCCGTTCTAGGAGCTTTCCATGTCAGCACAGCCTCTACTGCTTCTGGATCTGGTCTCACACCATGCCGGTCCACCATTCTTCCCAGGTACTTGATCGAATCCCTAGGATTTCACATTTCGATGGTTTGCATTTCAAGCCTGCTCTTTTCATACATCCGAAGACCTCATCGAGTCGATCAATGTGATCCTCCAGGGTTGGTGTCGCTATGACTACGTCATCCACGTAGCACATCAAGAGATTCCCGTACTTTTTGGTCACTCCTGTCAAAGCCTGAGCCATCAGCCTTTGAAAGGTTGCTGTTGCCTTGCACAAGCCGAAGGGCATCCTCTTCCACTGGTACAACCCCAATTCGCACGCGAATCCGGTTTTCTCCCTGTCCTTCTTTCGCAGAGGAACCTGCCAGAAGGCAGAACCCAAGTCCAATGTGGTGAAGAACTTTGCATCACCAAGTTTGGATAGGCTCTCGTCTATTCGCGGTATCGGGTACGCATCTTTAATCGTTACCGCGTTCAAGTAACGAAAGTCGCAACAAAATCTAAGCTGCCCCCCTTTCTTTTTCGCCATTACTACTCCGCAAGCCCATGGTGATTTCGAGGGTTCTATCATGTCGTATTCAAGCAACATTTCTATTTCCGCTCGGCACGCTTCCGATTTATGTGGCGTCATTCGCCTTGCGCCTTCCCTATGGGGAACGGCGCCCTCTTCTAGTTCGATTTCGTGTTCGACGAAATTACAGCAACCGATGTCCGCCTTATGTTTTGAAAATACTTCTGCGTTCCGATCTAGGAGGTCCCGCAATTTTTCAAAATCTCCCTCACCTATTTTTCCTTTTAAATGTTCTATTTCTGGCAAAACCGGTTTGTCAGAATCTAGTTCATATGACGAGGGGCGTTCCGGAAAATTCGAGCAGCTTGATAAGCCGTCGTCCGTTTCGGATTTCATTGAAAACAATTTACGAATAGATTTTAATTCATTAATTCTCTTTAAGATTTTATCTTTATTTGCATGATAAGGACAGTCTTTCACACTATATTTCTTCAAGTTTTGTGTCTCTTCATAGTCGGTCCTCATCGGCAATGCGTAACCAAGCTTCTTTCCACGCTGGATTGAAACCGTGGTGTCCAGTGTGTTCAACAACACACTGACACACAGTCCGTTTCGCGTTACCGAGAAGCTCCGGCCTAAAATCACCGAACTCTGACTATTTGGATTCGGTACTAAGCAAACCTGTTTACTATCACTTAACGAATTTAAATTTCTCATTCTAAAAATCGCTACTACAGCTTGTCCTGGTTGTAACTTTACTTTTCTATCCAAAAAAACTGGTACCTTATTTTCATCTGTTATTATCCTATTAATGGGTCTCTTAACATACTTTCGGTCCGGGTTTCTAATCCGTATTAGACCGTTGTTCAAGTCAATCATCACGTCAAAATTCCTGACAAAATCTCTGCCCAAGATGAATTGGTCGGCGTCGTCCAGATTCTCTACCACCAGGAAGCTCATCCAAAGGTTCCGTCCTCCCATGTGAAGGACCGTCACCGGTGTTCTTCCGGCTACGTAGATAGCTCCTCGATTTGCAGCGGCTAGTCGGAGATTCGTAGGAATCAAATCTTCCCGCGTGAAGCCCATTCTCTCCCAGGTTTTTATCGGCATCACACTCACCACCGCGCCTGTGTCCAGAAGCCCTGTGACTCCGATTTTTGTTCCGTTGGTGTCAAGCAGGTGTGCTGTCACATCTGCTTCATATCCAATATGTACCGCGTCTTGTTCCATCATGGCGTCATGGCCTATCCTGCGGACTTTGAGTTCCTCTTCACCCAAATAGATCTGCCCCATTTGGTCATCATCTGTTGTTATGTAAGTCCTGGTGTAGATGCTGATTCCATCCACGTTCAGCATTATTTGATACGGCCCATAGACCTCCAAGTAGCGTCCATGAAGTTTCTTCATGCAAGGGCCACCCGTCGTTAGTAGTGCTCGCACAGCTCTCGACTCAGTGCGTGGCTCCACCTGCCTCAGATAATCTGCATATGTGTCCAAATGCATTAAAGTGAACTCTGATGGTTCACTCAAATTTCTTATTACCTGGTGTCCAGCCACTGAGATTATCGACTGTATCTTCTTTCCCTGCGGCGCCATGCCGAACCTCTTACCGGAGATCACTTTAAGTTTCATATCTAAACTGCTTGGTGTTTTCGTCTCTTCGAACTCCGTTGCCTCGAAGGTATTCAGTTGCTCCTGAAGCTTTTCATTTTCCAGTTCAAGTTTCACTTTTTGTTCGATCTCTTTCGTCACCAATTCCTGCTGTACTCTATTTAAAGCATCCTTTGCGGCTGCCTTATAATCGATCTTGAAGTCATCGGCCGCAGTTGCTGGTTCCGGTTCACGTGCTTCTTCTGTTACTGCTTGCATTTTCTTTGCCGCCAGCTCTTGAGGTTTGTCCTTCCTGCGTGCCTCTGCTTCGCCCAAAAGTCGAGCCTTGCTTGCTTTCACTCCTGACAAAGCTTCTTCATGCCTTGGATGCTTGATGTCTGCCACTGCATCCCAGAATTGCGGACAATCTGATTTAAAATGACCTTCCAAGTTACAAAAGAAACACCTCGGGCCAAATTTCGCAATTACTCCTCTCATGAAATCCTCATGATCCAACTCTGACGCATCTTCGTCCTCGAGGCTAAAGCCTATTGCTTTCATGCCTTGTTTGTAAGCTGGGCATGCTGACACATGATGGTCTGTTGAACTGCATTTAGCACAAGAACGTCTCTTGTCCATATCATCCCTCGGTTTGTACCAATTGTTCCCTTGGTTAGCTGGTCCGATGTTAAAATTGCCATAATTGTTCTTGTAATATCCAGATCTCGAAGGAGGTTTCAACAAAAGATACTCTTTTGATTTGAGCCTCAACTCCTCCGGTGTTGGCGCATTAGTTGATAGTGGTGTGTAATGCGTTGCTAGCATCGTACGAAGTTCATCATTTTTCACACCATCGATGAATTTTGAGGCTACGGCCAGGTTCATCCTTCGGTTTGACTCATCCGGTTGGCTGCGTCTTCTCAGCATTTCCAAATCATCGAGAAACTTGTCTATTGTTTCATCTTCTCGTTGCCTCCGTTTCTCGAAGCGCATCATCGCCTGGTGCCCCTGCACCCCTGATCCGAAACGGTTTAACAAGATTTCGAAGATTTTCTCAGCAGTGTCACGTTGATACTGTTTCTTAGCCATGACACAGTTCAGGGCTGTCCCTTCTAAGTTGCTGGTGAGCGCGCTGCATTCCTGTCTCTCCGACAAGTCCTCTTCCTCGAAATGCAGCTTCATTACCTCTATCCAGGTATCAATACAGCCATCAGATTCGTCCTTGTAGCATCTTGGCTTCTTAAAGACTCTTCTGGACTTTTCACTGCGTTCATTGGTTCTAGATAACCGCGTCAGGAATGTCTCCAAAGACCTGTTCAGGGGTTCAAATGCTGTGGCCATTGCCGTAGCATCCCTTGAGTGTCCCGCCTGAGTGTCCTCACACCTTGTCGAAGGCTCTGTGTGCGGTGCATCCCTGCAATCCGAATCACCATGAGCGTTTCCCGCTTGGCCCATGTGACTCCTCCTCGGGCTTGTATGCCCCATGTTGCCAGAATCGCTTCTCCCGGTCGCATGTGTGCTTTGCGTTGGTCGTTCGTTCGAGGTTTGTCTGTTCCCCGTTGAACTTGCTCTACTGTTCGGGCCCCATGCTGTATTACCCCTTGTGGCATAGCCTGATGAACTGCCCTGCCTCTAGTGGATCCATTTGTCTTCCTCCTTTGATGTTCATTGAAGTTCACCCTCGGTTCCCTGCTGGGACCTCCCGAGTTCGGCTCTCCTTCTTTTGGTCCACTCTTGCTGCTTAGTAGCCCGTCCAACCTATCCATGATAGCCTGCGTTCGCCTCTCCATCATCGCGTCTATCTTTGTGTCAAGAGACCCAAGAGACTGCTCTGGCTGAATTCTTAACTTCTCCATGTCGGCTCTTAAGCGTAACTCCCTCTGTTCCGCCTCTCTTGTCATTCGCGACAAGTTCCTCGTCATACGTTCGTCCGTTCTTTCTTTCAAGCGTTTTTCGCTTCTGCCAACTTCTTGTCTGTTGCGGTTTATTTCTTCCCGCAGACTTTCTCTTTCAATGTGAACTGCTCTTTCCAGTTCACTCATCCTTATCGACATCTGTTCATTTTGTTCTCCTAAACTGCCCACTATGTTGTTTAAGGCTTCCTCTAGTGCTGCCCCGTTATCCATGAGTGGCGTCACTAGTGGTGGTGTAACTCTGTCGGTCCCAGGTAGCTTCGTGCTGGTAGAGATCCGGGCCTTGACTCTCTGTCTTGACGTTTTATCATTATTTATTTCAGGATCCACTAACGCGTTGCCAAGCCCTCTTGTTCTACTCTCTTCAGGTTGTGGCTCCGAACTTGTCCTAATCGTGAAGTCCTTCGACTGGCCCGGCGTGTTTGCCTCTTTGCTTATCGTTCTCACTACACCAAATTTATCCATGGTTCCAGTCTCTCTTCCGACGTGTGCCTCACTCTCCTGGATCGAACTATTGAGACTGACTTGAGATCCAAAGTCCCCTTGCTCCTCTTCATCCTCTTCCTCCTGGGACTCCCCATCGTTTCCTGCTCCTCCTCCCATGCTGAATGGAAAGATGTTTCCGAAGGTGTTCTTCATTCTTTCTGAGAACGATGATGAGGTTGTTTGTTTTCCAGTTCCGCTTGCCATCATAGTGTTGTCTGTCGGAGATCTTCTAGTTGCCGTTACTTCAGTTGAGATGTCGGACAGTTCCGACATCTCCTCTCGATCCAACGTCCCGGTGGAAGTGGCAAAATCATGGCCTTGTTCTACCGGAGTAGATTCACTCGCCAGCCTTCTGCCTCTCCCTTCCAGTCCATTTACTCCCTGGTTGTCGTTCATGGTATGGTCCGTATTGACCTCCACTTCTAACAGTTATCTTCGCTCTTCTGAGGTCTTTTGACTTCTCGTTTCAACCATTCTGCCTGAAACCGTCCCCTCTTTATCGGACCGGGTTCGCTTGATCCAATCCACAAAAGGATCGGTCATCGTTTTTCTTTGCTTTTCAGGTATGAATTTCCTAGAGCTATTACCTCGTTTTGGTATCCTTGACTTGTCTAAACTCATTCTTTATTTGTCACTTTCCTATGCCTACTCTTGACTCAATTGCTAGAGACCTTATAGTTTTATTAACAATAATAATGACACAACACAATAAATTTCACCAGATTCTATTAAATAGTGACCACGAATCCCTGTATGTTGTCAGAGTACAGTTTGTATAAAATTTATTCACACTAGCCAATTATCGGTCCAAAGATCTGGAAACTAGCACAATATGATGTTATCAGTCAATTTAAAAGATAGTGTAGTCACCACCCAATCAAGCACAGTTTAGGTTGATTTAAAATCAAAAACAAAAAAATATATATATTGACACAATATGAATGTATATATAAAAAAAACGTATGTGTCTTGTACTCTTAGTCGGTCGCAGTACAATAGTCGAACCTGTCTTTTAAAGAAAAAGCTTTCCCTGCTTGGTGCTGCACCAAACAGACAAAACTTTGAAGGCAGTAATTTTCTCAAGTGGGCGTCTATTGCACCCACCGAGTACTGTGTTACCTATCTGCCTTCGGACTGCCCGAGCTAGACCTACTAAAATCCTCAGGGCAGTTACTTTTCCCAAAAACGTATTATGTTTCAATCCACACCAATGAGTCACGCTCTTTTTAATTTAGACTTAGTGTCGCGAATATCCGAGTTCGGACCTGTTTTGTATTAGTCTGGTTCTTTTTGAGAGGCAAGTTACCAGTGCAGTCACTGATACCTAGCCTGTGTATTAATAACCTAATACCTCTCGCTTTTTAGTCTTTCTTTCGTTTACCTAAGTCCTTAATAAAATGATACCCCTCCGGATTTGCACAAATAGGACCCTTCCGGACTGTCAGAATATAGACCCCTCCGGATTGGGACCCCTCGGAATTAGCAACTATAAGACCCCTCCGGATTCGGACCCCTCCGGTTTTGTGGAAAGTAGACCCCTCCGGATTCGGACCCCTCTGACTTTGAAAAATTTCGACCCCTCCGGATTGGGAGCCCTTAGCTCTGTCAAAGTAGCTTTTTGTAGTTTTCTTAATTTCAGCTTATACCCCTCCGGATACGTTCTGCGTTGCTTTTATGCTGTTTGAATTAACTGGGAAGGGTATAGGGTCCTTTCCTAGACCCCTCCGGATTGAAGTTAAGGCACTTATTTGACAATTCACACTAACGGTGAAGGGTCTTATCACTTGCCTAACTTCGACTCTATTATGGTTGTCTTGTGCCTTCAGCCTTCCCTTTTTGTCTAGAACTGTCCTAAGTTACTTAGTTCAATCGCTATCAACTTTTGGTAGGGGTATAAGGGTTTTTCAGAAAAATTTATAAAACGTGAAGGGTGTACCCCTCCGGATTTGTGTAATTTGCTAAAAACAATCTCAAAAAATTTTCTCGCTCGCTTTTCCGAAAAATTTCTGATCCTATTAGTAAGCTCAGCTAATTTCTGATCTATTGGTACCAAGATCAACTCGATATGATCAGTAGTTCCAAAGTTATTAACCAAAACGTGGTCCTTTCGACCTAAAAATTATTGATCCGAGCTCAGAAGGCCTATACTCTTCTAGTTCAATGCAAAAGACCCAATCTAAAACGCTATTGTAGAAAAATTTTGCGAAAAACTATGCTACCTGGACCCCTCCGGATTGATGAATCCACCAAATCAAACACGTTATGTTCGATTTCTCTGCAACCCGGAAGGCTTTCGGGTAGCGGATTTTAAGACTTGTAGATTCACTAGTGGACGTTGTCCGAACAACTATTTTTACTGTCCTACCTCAAAAATTTCAAAAAATTTTCTAAATTTTTAGTGTTTCTTACTATCAAAAATTGGGAAAATTTGGTTTTTGGTACCAAACTAGTTCCAACCACTTCCGAACTAAAGTTAACCGGTTCTACTTATTGCAGTAGTGCAGTTACGATGTAACACACTAACTTAGCGCTTTTTTCCGTTTCAAAAAATATCGATATCTCAAAAATCGCGACTTGTGGGGGGATCAAAATATCGCTATTTTGACCCTAAAAACCGGTCTGTTTTCGTTGTTTTTCACTGAAAAACGATATGTGACTATTAATATAGGCTATATGAATAATAATATTAGTAATACTATACCCCTCCGGGTTTGTTTATTATCCGAATTAAGGTGCTTAACTCGGATATTCGCAGTTCGGTGAAGGGTCACTACAGTGCAGCACTGTCGAGCCCCCCACAGATTACTATCTTACTTTTTGTACCAAAAGGGATACAAAACTTGTTAACGATACCCAACAGTCGATTGTTGTTGTCGTTGAGCCCCTTCTTGTTGCTCCTTGAACTGCTTGCCGGATCGGTCTTCACCCAAGACCCTTCCGAATTGAGCGCAAATCAGCTGACCCTTCCGGATTGAGCGCAATTTATCATTAACGTGCTTAAATGCTCAAATAACCCTACAGTACAAGCCTCACAAACGGGCTACAAAATTGATCGTAACGATCCTGACTGATATAAATGCCTGTAACAACAATATATCTATCAACAACAAACGGGGGGGGGGGGGTTGAATCACATCTTGTCTGGGGGGATGATTTCTACTGATTTTTTACTTTTTTACTGTTTTTGGTTTTTTCGGTTATTTTTTATGTTTTTTGTTTTTCTTGGGTACTATACTACTTTTTGTTTGGTTTTGCTGATATCTTTAAGTGTTTTTGGTCACAAACCACTCAGGGGATGAGGGGTTCATGATTCCCCCCACCCTTCCTGGTTCGTGAATTTTCGGTCTTAACTAGGTTAAAAAACTATTCACGGTAATCCGGAAGGCTTCCGCGTTCCGAACTACCCTTCCGCCCCGGCAGTTTAGGCCTATTAAGGGCGTTAATGTGAGCATCCGCTCGGCGCGGAGTGCTCGTTAACGGTTCCGCCGGTCATGATGTTATGAAAGAATAACACCCAGGAGCGCCATAAAAACATACATGTAACATTCGCCCGGAAGATACATATCGACGGATAACAAAACTAAGTCTTAAGACGACTGGCTAGCGTCTAAACAGAGCTTTGCATGTTTTTCACCGTCTCTACCAAGCCAGTACTTTTCGGTGGTCTTTCTTACATCAGGCTGACAAAAACGTTACTGTTCTCCGGCTTCGACCAGAACGCTCAAATTAACTGAATTACATGCGAAATTAGTGAGCTCATGGCTGGGTCTCTGTATCCCCAGACCACGAGGTCACTCCTAAAAACAGGGCTACTACTTATCATATGACTATTGTTTTTGTTCAGTAGATAAAAATCATCATCTCCATCGAAGATGGATCAACCCTTTCCCCCAACTCCTAGCACCTCATCCTTGTCAAAACTAATCAAAATATCAGTTAAATTCAAGTCAGGACATGACAGGATGCTAAAAGTTTTTGTGAGTTAATAAAAGTTTCCGTCCCGAGACCCTTCCGGATTCTTGAATCCGCTGAATCAAGCTCCTTACTCTTGATTTCTTGCTAATCCGGAAGGCTGGTTCTCACCCTTCACCGTTGTTGGCAACGGCCTTGCAACTATTGTAGCAGCACAATAGTTGCAACTCGGAGCGTTCTCTGCTATTCTGTAGTTCGTTGTCGTTTTCCAATCTCGATTTTCGTACTGTTCGCAATCGCAGATAAAAGTTGTTCTGTTTTTTTTACTCGCTTTTTTGTTAAAATGGCCGTTTCAGCATTTCTCAGAAACGTGACGTCATCATTCGAATTTTTGAAAATTTAAAATACTAGAATATTCTAGCCCTCACCGTTTGGCTAAACGTTCCAATAACGTCGCTAATCCTTCGAAATCATCAACTCGGAAGGCTTACTGCTCAAAATTCGAATCCTGCATAAATTGCATTTTGGCCATTCTGGTCGAATGTCACATCTTTGCTGGTTTGGAAACTGCAACCCACCGGGAAAAATTATGAATTTATAAACGGTGGTTCAAAACCCATGGAGAAATCCTAAAGCCTACCCTACTACTACTTCATTGATAAATTGATACATTTGCTGATATATATGCATTTTTATAACGCTGGTATGGCCCTATCCAGCTTGTGCATTTACCGTAACTAAACGGAAGGGCCTCTTTTGTAATTTAGTTTTTTTTTTTTAAATTACAGTCTCTCCTACAAGGAGACGTTATTTCAATTTTATTCCCCTTTTTTAGCAGAAAAATATTTTTAGAGGAAAAATCATTTTATATTTTACCATGTTAGAATTGAAACGGTCTACATTGTAGCGGCTAGCTTCCTCTACCACAGCCTGGAACAACTTAGCAACCGGGGGAAAAGAACAATTTCTGCCCAAAATATGGCTATTCCGGGACTTTCCTTAAACCCGAACACCACCAAAAATTTTAGGGTCCGTCACCAAAAACGGATATCTTAACACAGTGTTAAGAGGGGACGCTTTAAAAAAGATTAAGCAACAGAAAGCTTTGTTGTAAAAAAGGACTTTTACATGGTCTCCAGAAAAAATAGACTTCCAAAAATTATAGACCAAAGAATGACTTCTTTAGACCAGTCTATAAATATAGACCAAAAGGCAGGCCGTTACATTGCAAGGTTCGAACAAAGTCTGCATCGTACGAACAAACGAAACAAAAAAAGGATTGTTTTGAAATAGACGGCTGCAAAGCCTGGAAGTTTTTCTTAAAGAACTCCAAAAAGTAAAGGACTCCACGCTACACAATACCCGTTAATTTTTTCTGATTACTGTTAGATTGAAAAGCTACGAGAAAAGAGGCTTCGGTCCAAATATCATGGTCCGAAAATTCCAAAATTTACCAAGAAACCGCTGAAAATCTTGGAACCAAACAAACTGCATATCCATAGAGAACATCTGGATGTAACAGAAGGCATTTTCGATTGCTTGCTAAAAACAAAAACCAAAATGTACAGAACAATAAACAGAACTCTCAAAAGCTAGATTACAAAAATTTCAAAAAACAACAAAGAAAGAAGGAACCTGCAAAAAATACAGAGAAATAGAAGCGTATGATATTAGCCCAAGAACATCAAAACTTTCAATCATGGAGTTGTTACGCAAAAACAAGGTAGTAGAAAAACGAAAGTTTGGGTTCCTGTAGATCTCTGGAGCTCATGTTAATTTTGCAGGAAGGACCAAGAAAAACGATAGATATCGGGAAGAGTGAAGAAAGCGTCCTTGTTGCGGAATCCGTTGACAATTCACGATATACTAACTCTCGCCTCGCAATAATAATAAAAATAATAATAATAAAACAGAATTTAGGATACATCCATGGGAGTTAGCTCCCGAATCAATTTTATGAGATCAATCATATTTTAGTTTAATGAGTTTATTTTTTTGAAGTTTAAGCATCTTGTGCATCCGCAGTTGATTCTCCAGGTGCAGGTATCGACTTCATTGTAGATTTTCTCCTAGAATTGCCAGTACACTCTTGATATTTTTGGTTTAAACGAGTCACTTAGTAGGACTTCATATTTCAGGTGATCGTGAAATATGTTTGTCAGGCTGCAGGCGCGTTGCCAGAAATCAGATTCGCATTTATGAAGTCGAAAGTTCTTCGCGTTGAAACGTCTTGTTGTTTTCGGTCGATTTGATTCAGTGATTTCTATAAATCGCCATCATTCCACGTCGGTCTTTCCTCTTAGAATGTTCGCGAACAAAAATAGTACATGCATTTCTTGGTAAAGAGACAAGGGAAGAATTTGAAGAGTGGTTAACCTCGATTTATAAGGAATTTGTTTATTTCCAAGTATCCATTTCGTTGCCCTCTGTTGCACTTTTTCTAAGGTGGCAAGATCTTGCTTTGAGGGTTTCCAGACTGATGATGCATAGCTAACGATAGGTACTACATAGCTTTTATATGAATTTTTCCTGTTGTTCATGGTTGTGGCAGGTGATAAGTTTCTTTTGATGCAATATAGGGCCTTCAGTGCTTTGCTCGCACGATTGTTTGCATGAGAAGTCCAGTTAAGATTTTTTGACATTATCCAAGATCGTTAGGCTGTTCGAATTTGTACGGGAATATGCTTAGGTTGCACTCGCCCTCAATTACTAGTGTTTTGCTCATGGTCATATTGAGGCGCATTTCATTGGTTTCACACCACTTCCAGACTTTTCTAATATCGATGTGCAGGGTAGTCGGGTCGGTGCCCATAATTTTATAGTCATCCGCATAGCCGTAGCACGATGACATGACACATTTTGGCAAGTCGTTGATGTATACTAAGAAAAGGAGTGGCCCTAGAATAGATCCTTGCGGCAATTCACTATAAATTGGCAGTTGGCTTGAGACCGAGCTGCCGATGCGTACTGTTTGGCTTCGACCTGTCAGGTAACTTTTGATTGAATCCAATATTGGGCCTGTTATTCCAGCTCTGCTGAGTTTTTCGATCGTTATATTGTGATTGTCTTTGTCAAAAGCCTTCTGGAAGTCGAGGTAAAATGACGCTAGGAAGTGGCAGTTGCTATTGTCAAACATTTCGTGCAGGTATTCGATTAGGTTTGTTATAGATGAGCCTCTTTGCCGAAAACCGTGTTGAGATTGGGACAATGCGGTGGATAAGATTGGGTACATTCTGTCGAAAATAAGTTTCTCGAGGACTTTGGATACTGCTACGAGGAGGCTGATCGGCCTGTAATTATCTACCAATTGTTTGTTCCCTTCTTTAAATATGGGGATTATTTCGCTTGTTTTCCAGAATGATGGGAAGTAGCATTTGTTTGCAATTGTGTTGAATATGAGATGCAGTGATTTTGGTAGGGAGTCTGATAATTTTTTCAGCAGATTGTTCCCCATACGGTCAAGTCCTTTGGCCTTGCTCTCGTCCAGCGATTGGAGAACGAGTTGTATTTCTAGTTCTGAGAAATTAATCATCGACAGCTTGGGCTGTCCCTCTGTGAGAGTATAATCGTGGTGATTCTTACTGAAAACGGATTGGAAGTACTGATTAAATAATTCGGCTTTTTCGATATCGGTATTAGCTGACTTATCGTCAAGAAATACTTCAGTTGGGATTGAGCTTGTTTTCATGATAGTTTTGAGGTATTTTTGGATGTTTGAGAAGATTCCAGACTTGAAATTTTCTGTTTCATGATTGCATTGGTCAGCTGAGAGCGATAAGGACAATTCAGTTTGTAATTGCTGGATCTTTAGGGTATTTGTTTTACTTTGTCGTCTGAGAGTTTCTACTTTTTTCATGAGGTTTGAGCTCGTGGGAGAAACCCAGGGCGCTAGATGTTTCCTATGTTGGGTTGTTCGGGGTATGTGTTTGATTATAATACCGTAGATCCAATTATACCACTGATCTACCAGGAGATCAACGTTGCTGTAGCAGTATGGGTTGAAGTGGTGCTCTCGCACATATTCGTTGATTTCGTTCCAGTTGGCTTTTTTGAAGGCAAAGCCTGAAAAGTCGTACTTTTGGGAGGGTAGAGGGACCCTTTCGTGATTTATTTTGTGATTCATATGTAACTTTGAGCCGTAAGGTGGGTGATCTGAGGTGAAGTCGTTTTTGAGCCGATTGTCCATGTATACGTCTAGTATGATATCAGGATTTTTGCAGAGCAGGATATCCAGGCTCTTTCCAGTATCGGTTATGATGAATTGTTCCAGGTTTAATTCCTGGAATTTGTCTAGGATGCTTTGTTCGTACTCGCATTTTGATGAGAGTGATTTCCAATTTGTACACGAGAAGTTGATATCTCCAACAATGACAAGATTTTATATGCCTTGCTCGCGTTGTGTTGCTTTTATTAAGTTCAGCAATGTGTTAAGTTGATCTAGTGACCATCGGTATGGGCTATACACGGGGTCACAATATATACAGCAGACAAGTATTGGTACAGATATCTTGAGTTGAACCATTACGAAGTCTTGCATGCCTGTATCAATGCGGTTATGTGGTATGTTGGCGTTGATGCCATTAGAACTCCTCCGTGTTTTGATAGACCGGCTTTTGAAGTTCTTCCAGATCGATAGAGTTCAAATTGAGGCAAGAATATGGAGTTGTCTGTTAGGTCGTTGGTTAACCATGTTTCGGTTAGGCAAAGTAGTTGGTATTGACAGCTTGTAATTATCGTATTTGCGAAGTTTGATCTTCGATTGTAGTCGAGTATGCTTCGGACGTTGTAGATGAGTAGGCTAGGAAAGAATTCTAGTCAATTGGAGATTGAGTTCTCCGTTTTTTCGGTTGCAACTGCTGTCCATCTGTTTTCTATTTTCTGGTAGAGCTTTCCATCGCGGATGCGCAGGTTTTGTTTATCGATGTTTCGGTTATGAGCTCCCGCCGTTTTTGCAGTGCTTGATTTTCAAGTTTTGCTTCATCCACTGATAGCTCGCGGCTGACAAACACAGGTTTGTCATATGTTTTTAGGCGGCAAGCGGATGATAGTATTAGTCGTTTCTGCCAAATTGGGACTTTTACCAGTATGGTTCGGTCCTTGCCTTCCTGTCGTTGACCCATCCGGAACAGATCAACTATCTCTGGCACAATTTGCATGTGCTCCAAGATTTCCTTTACTTGTTGGAGGTCATTTTCTTGTCTTTTTATTTGATCTTTGTCGTTTAGTTCAGGGATGCCGCGGATGCGGATTCCGTTTTGATTTTCTTGTTTCGGCGTTGCGTTTATCGGTACCTTGGTTTTTGCTTCTGATTTGATCTCATTTGGCTTCATTGTGGTTTGGGAGAACAGCGTTTTAATCTCCTGTACGTTCTTTCTGAGTTCGTCTATGTCCTCTTCAATCTTCTTGAATTGCTTCGGCGAGGTTTGTTCAGCGTCACTGACTGTTTTTCGGAGTCTCTCATATCCGTTGGAATCCACACATTTGTTGCAGAGTAGAGCAATGTTTTTTCCCAGTGTCGTAATACCATTGATTGCTGTATCGCTTAGGCTGGTACAGCTTTTCGTCAGGTGCATTTTGCAATTACACACGATGCAACAGAATGTATCTTCATTCTTTTTGATTTTTTGTTGACAAGTTTCGCATACGGAATCAGTGGTCATTTCACGATTTCGTGTCATATTTGTTTGGTGAGGACTCCGAGTCAAAAGACTCAAAGATTACATTCAGTTATATACTAATGTAGTAAATCTAGAAAGGGACTCCGAGTCAAAGGACTCAAAGAGTACAACCAGTACGAGTTTTACTAGCCGTTTTATTGTGGAGTTGCTGAGCGTTGCCTCTTCTTGGCTCTTCGTCAATTCTTCGATGGTTTGCTTTTCGTGGAGCGGGTTTTGAAGATCGCGTGAAGGTTCGGATAGTAGTGCAAGACTACCGAGAGAGATCGTAGTTCTAGATCAGATGGCTGGTGAAGCTCGCGATAAAGTCCTGTGATGTTTTCGTCTAGACTCTCTGATTTACTGATAAGATGTTTTGTAACGTCGATGACAATCGTGTCAAGAGTTCGTAGCTCGTCGAATATATTTTCTGCTCCCGTACGCTGACAGTAGACAATAGCAAACAGATTGTTAAAGCTTCTAAGAGTATCCAGGAGTTGTTGAGTCGTAAGGGTTTGATCTTTTTAAACTCTGTGATCGAATTGTTGATAAGATCGTGCCACAGTATAATAGATTTGCTCGTTGCTCGTATATAATCGGTAACGTTTTTAAATTTAAAGTTCGTCCTTGGGTTCAGGTTAAATCCCCCCTCGGCGTAGACAATTTGCTTTACTATATTTTTCTGTTCAGGGGTTAGACCTTGTTCGATTGAGTGAGAAAGGGAACTTGCGGCAATGATTTCTAACATAAAGAAATAGATAAGGAAAGAACTCAGCTGGTACTGGAGATGAAGAAAAGAAGGAAGAAGCTGTTTTCCCAGAGACCAGGTTTGTTGAATTTGGTGTAGTGCTAATCAGTAGTTAGAAATAGAGGGCCACCACGGCTGCCCTGTTATTCATTTTTATTTGAAAATAACTATTTAATAAGTTTATCACAACAATAAGGCAATACTGAAAAACAAAACACAATTAGTGTAACATTCGCCCGGAAGTACATATTGACGGAAAATAAAGCTGAGCTATAAAACGACTGGCCAGCGTCTAAACAAAGCTCTACATGCTTTTCACCGTCTCTACCAAAGTCAGTTCTTTTGGTGGTCTTTCAACATCGGGTCGACAAAAACGTTACTGCTTTCGGCCTCGGTCAAAACACTCAAATTAACTTAATTATATGCAGAAATAGTGAGCTCATGGCTGGGTCTCAGTATCACCAGACCACGAGGTCACTCCTAAAATCAGGGCTACTACTATTTATTGAATCATTATTGTTTTTGTTCAGTAGATAAAAATCATCATCTCCATCGAAGATGGATCAACCCTTTCCCTCAACTCCTAGCTTCTCATAATCAGAAAATGATTCGAGATGTTATGTAAATTCAATCCAGGGCATGACCAGGAAGCTAAAAGTTAATTTGAAATAGTATGAGTTCAGGTCTCAAGACCCCTCCGGATTCCTGAATCCGGGGAAACAACGCCCTTATTTCCTCTCCGGAAGGCTCAATTCACGGTTCCACCACCCTTCACCGTGGGCGTGAATGGCTTTGTAACGATTGTAGCGACACAATCGTTACAACTCGGAGCGGTCTCTGCTAATACTGTCGTATTTTTCTATTTCCCGTCGTAGTTTCTCTCGCAACTATCGTTATTGTTTTGTTTCTTTTTTGGTTTACTTCTAAAAATGGCCGTTTCAACGTTTCTCGGAAATATGACGTCATCATTCGAAATTTTAAAAATTTAAAATACCAGAATAACCTGACCTTCACAGTTCGTCTAAACGTTCAAATAACGTCGCTAATGTACTAGAACTGCCAATTCTCAAGGTCAGCGGCCATCAATACTAATCTGCACTTTTGTCCGTTCTGGTTGAATGTCACATACTGCCCTGACAGCCCGGTCATTGTCCCCATTGAATCTCGTAGTCTTCGTAAAAATGGTACAGTTGCATTCAATAGAATTAACAAAATGCACGAAATCACTTTTATCCACGCCATATCGACTCACTGCAGAATAAAAATGGCATCATACTTGTAACATTCGCCCGGAGGATACATATCGACGGAAAAAAAGCTAGGTTCTAAGACGACTGGCCAACATCTAAACAGAGCTCTACATGCTTTTCACCGTCTCTACCAAGCCAGTTCTTTTGGTGGTCTTTTCAACATCGGGTCGACAAAAACGTTACTGTTCTCCGGCTTCGACCAGAACGCTCAAATTAAATTAATTACATGCAGAAATAGTGAGCTCATGGCTGGGTCTCAGTATCCCCAGACCACGAGGTCACTCCTAAAAACAGGGCTAGTACTATTTATTGAATTATTATTGTTTTTGCTCAGTAGATAAAAATCATCATCTCCATCGAAGATGGATCAACCCTTCCCCCCAACTCCTAGCTTCTCATCCTTGCAAAATGAATTCAGATGTTAATTAAATTCAATTCAGGGCATGACCAGGAAGTTAAAATTTAGTTTGAAATAGTTTGAGTTCAAGTCTCAAGACCCTCCGGATTCCTGAATCCGGGGAAATAACACCCTTAATTCCTCTCCGGAAGGCTGAAGTCACGGTTCCACCACCCTTCACCGTTTGCGTGAGTGGCTTTGTAACGATTGTAGCGACACAATCGTTACAACTCGGAGCGGTCTCTGCCAATACTCTGTCGTATTTTTCTTTTTCCCGTCGTAGTTTTTCTCGCAACTATCGTTGTTGTTGTGTTTCTTTTTTGGTTTACTTCTAAAAATGGCCTTTTCGTCGTTTCTCGGAAATATGACGTCATCATTCGAAATTTTTTTAGAAAAAGAAACACGTCCCGAATACACGTCGCTAATCTGCTAAAACTGCCAATTCTCCAGGTCAGCGGCTACCAATTTGAAATTGCACTTTTGTCCATTCTGGTCGAATGTCAGATACTCCCCGGACAGCCCGGTCAATTTCCCCATTGAATCTCGCAATATTCGTAAAATTGGTACAGTGTTATCGAACAGAAGTTACAAAACGCACGAAATTACTTTTATCCACGTCATATCGACTCACTGCAGAACATAAATGGCATCATACTACATTGCTATAGCCTTCTAAATTTTTTCACTAATCTGCACTTTGAGGATATGACTTAAGATAAAAACATTTTTTCCGACTTCCAATGTCAATGCCCCGATTTAAAACTTTTCTCCTAGGGTTAAAAAGTGTTAGTTTGCAGGACAGTCCTGCCAACCAACAAGCTAAAGTTATCCTACTAGGCTTATTCCCTTCGGAAATTTAGTTGTTATTGGTCCTGAATATTAAAACAAAGGAACTCTGTGGTTCAAAAGAACAATGAAATAATCGCCCTCTTCAAGAGGTTAACCAAGCCTTTCATGTCACCACAAAGTGATCAGTTCTCCTAGTTGATTAAAAACAGTCATGCAGGCTGGAACATTTAAATATACTCTTTACTCAAGCCTTTCTGAATAAATAGTAAGTGTCTCTAAAGCCACTAACTAAAATCAAAATGCAAATTTATAAATGCAACAAATTCTTTAATATTCAAAATTCAACTAAATGTTTCAGTTTTCAATTACAACTTGGTTGCTTTGTTCCTCACTTGAGTTTTTCATACACATAAAACAATTCTGAGTTTTAACTTCTTCTCATTCGTCACTTCTTTGTTTCTTCTTTTTTCGTTGTTTAGAATTTCTAAAACTTCTAAATTCTTCTAACTTCGTCTCTTTTTGCATCTTGTTTTTTGGCCTTTTGTCAATGCTCCATCTCCTCCTCCTGCGACACTGACTCTGCACTTTCAGTTTGAAAGCTCCTGCCCCAACGTCCAGCTGATACCCACTGTACACTCTGCCGTGCTTCGACATATGCTTTTTTGCATACTCGTACAACCAGTCGTCTTCTTGCCCATATCTTTTTCACTTCCGGGATGTTCAGAATCTTGCACGTTGTCTCAAAAGATCTAAATTTTTTAGACAATCCAATATCAGCAATTGTTCGCTCGATGGTGCCTCCTGTCTATTGTTCTCCCTCACATGAGCTTCCAGCCATCGTATCGTCATCATAACTCCCACTATCACTATTGTTATGGGCCGTGATGAGTCTGGTAAACCCATGGAGAGCAGCTCTCCAGAGTCCCAGATCAACACCAGATTACTACGCTCGGGATACCACTATGTTTGCAGCAAGCAATGGCAGGGAAACTCATCATTTGTCAACACGATGCTCCTCCAATTACGCTTTCCCGAAGTAATGGTTCCACTTCCATCATCACCCGGTGGACTTCATCATTCTCGTCTACTGTATTGTAATCTGTAACGGTTGATCCTCTCTGTTTCTGTCTCTCAAAGTCACGGAAGTTCCCACTCACGCACCCCATGAACTTCCTTCCCAGTATTGATTCCAACTCCTCCTTTGTTCTCTCTGGAACTGCTGAGAACATTTTACACAAAAACTCGTAAGATTTTTCCGACATTCTAGCTAGTCTCACACACTTTGGCACTGAGAAGGCTTGATCCACGATCGTTCTCGTAATCTTTACATCCAAAGCTACAAAATGCACCGGGTATCTGCTCTTGCACATTGGAGCTAATGTCGATCCCACCAAATATCGTGCTCCTGATGGTCTACGATAAGTTTCACTGTGTCGGATGTTCATTTCCGTCTCAATCGCTTCCCTCCATTTTCCTATGTATTTTTGCTCAGTTTGCAGAACTCCTGGGAATACTTCTACACTGATGGCTGTGACCATCTCATGTTTCTGTTCTAGATTCAATAGTTACTCTAAAGAACCAAACATGCTGTAGAATCCTAGTGCAGTCACTAGATTCACCTCGGTTCCTCCATGGCAATCTGCGATCAGTTCCGTTTCCGTCCTTGTTTTCATCATAACGTTCCCAAACAATATCGTCAGCTGCTTGTGTTGCCTCTCTAGGGTTTTCACGCAACCCAGACTTCCACAAACGTGACCTTCCAGTCCGCAGACTTCTGCCAGACAGCTACCAGATTTGACCCAGTCTTCTGGTGCCCAGCCAGGCAACTCCACTTTATCTTCCCCGTTGCTCCTAGAGGCTGTTGTCATCACATTATATATGATGTTCAGGTCACGCAGGTTAATTTCTGCATTTAGTTCCCTCTGCACGTCTTGTGTCTCTCGTAGTATCGAGTCAGCATTGGGACTAGGACACCATGATGGTCTCATCAATTCCCACACTACCATCAAGCTCCTTCTCAGTAATTCATCTGAGAATCCCAATCCAAACTCCACTCGTTTGTCGGATTTTGGCACGGAAGGTGAAGTCACATTTTCTTCCAAGACTAATCCCAACTTGGTCTGCGGACTAGTAGCGCTTTTAATCGTTGCAATTCTCGACGTCCAGAACCTTAGCAACACTGCTTGCTCGTAATCAAAGAAGCAATCACGTATGTCTTCACTCAGGAAAGGGTTGTACGCTATCCCTATGACTCCGGACACGTAGCTGTATGACTTCTTTCTGATCGGCCCACAGTACTCGCTGGACTTCGGTAGTGCTCCCATAGATTCTTTAGTGAGTCTCAGCTCTTTGTTTGAGAATCTCCTGATTTCGTCTATTTTTCTCATGGGTTCTAGCTCTTCAGGTTCTTTCATGTTAACCCTCATCGGCTTGCTCTGATGCATATCCAGCAGTGCTAGCAAGAGTAAGGCTTTTGCTCGTTCATCACCCTCCCTCAGCATCTTGACACAGATGTTCAATGCTGGCACTGAAATCTGTTCTATCAGGAATCGAATGAAACAGAGAGCGTCTCTCCGCTTCGCGCACGCTACTGCCATTCCCTCCTGGATTATCAGATCCCTCAGTTCCCTTCCTGGTCCTTGACAGATACACCACCTCTCCTTTATCCTCCTGCGGTGTCATCTTGATGGGAGAATTTGCCTCACTTTCGTCAGTGGCTGAGTCAATCAACAACTCACTCAATCTGCCTTCACACTCATCAAGTTTGTCGAGGACTTCCCGCATCAATGGTCGGTTGGGACCCACTTTCAAAATGGACTGGGTCCCGTAGCTCTGAACTACTGTCCAGACTTCTTCCATGAACGCCACTCTGTCCAATTTACATCCCGTCCTATTCTCATGGTCTCAGTGGTGCACTTCCCACTCTTCCTCGGGCAACGTTCCCAAGAAAGGTACTCTGGCAGCGCCTTCTATTCTTCTTCTTCTCGGTGATTCCATGAGGAGTCTTTGTTCGTTATCTTTTGAATTTTCCGGAGAGCTGCTCTCCGGCAAATTCCGTTTCATTTCCATAAAAGCCGACGGAGGTTCCAGTGTCGAAGAGCCTTCGTCTGCTGGCTCAGCAGCTTCCAACGTATCCGCATTATTCTCAAAGTCGCTGAGGAAATTGAAATCCAGGCCGGATATTCCTCCTGTGGATGCCTTGTCGTCTTCCCTATCTGCTTGATCGTTACCTTGTTGCATGGGTTCCTCCGTTCGACGGCTTTCTCCCTTCCCATCATCTCCTTCTGATGTATCTTTTTTCGAGCTTGAGGGTCCTTGCTTTTCACTCTCGGCCCATTCCGGAAAGTTTGGTATGATCAGTATGCCAGCCGATTCATCTTCCTCCTCTCCACGGACCACTTTGATTTCCTCACAGCCGAAGGGTGCCAGGAAGGTTCTCGTCTGCAGCGTTCCTCCTACCGTCAACTCCGGTTTCACTCTAACCAGGATCAAGGAGGCCTCAGGTAATTCGGTTCTGCCTCTCATCTTCATAGGCGCTAAGTCTAACCTTGCCCATTCCTTATCAAACCCTCCAGGCTTGGGAGTCGCGGCGTTGCTAATTCGTCTCCTCTTCGCTTGATCCGTGTAGGCAAATCGTGTGTATTGCAACACGGCGGCATTCCTCCACACAAAGTATGGATCCATCGTTCCCACGAATTTCTCTATCCTCCTTACATTGGTTTCAAATGCTCTTAGTCTGGGAGTTTGTACTACGGAGACTGCTTCGAGCAACATCCTTCTTATCAGAGGGAATTCAGGGATTTCTTCTGACAGCTTCTCGTAATCAACCCAATCTTTCGTCTCTTCTCTCACCTTGTGATATGCTCCAGTGAGACGAGAAACTCTGGTCATTTCACCATTCGCCGTATCATAGGGTCTTAGATTCCAGAGCTCCGAAAACACCTCGATGTGCCCTCTCTCTACTTCTCCCATGCGATCACGGAAGTGATCGTCAAAATTGATGACTGTCATTTCTGGCTCTGATATGTTCGCAAATAACAGATCTTCGCTCATGAGTTCCCGCAATACGTGCTGCCCACACCAGTTCAGCGCACTACCGTCAACTGCTGATATGAGGTTCAGGTGCAGCACCGACCTCCTGTATGCTTCCACCTTGACATCAGGGAATGCAAAAGTGACTGCTGGCCCATAAATCACTGTCACAAACTCTGTGGCTCCTCTGATCAACGTTAAGGGATCGGTCCTCATTGCCAAGCTTAGATCAGTTAGTAGGGGCATGTCCCCAACATGTCGTCTCACGTCTTCCTCCCTCTCAATCGTCTCATCCTCTCCCGTTCCAGATACTGGATAAGAGTGTGTCTCAGATCTCTTATCTTATTCCACGAATCTATGGCTTTCTTCACATCAAATTTCTTCACATCCCCTATCATCTGTTCCGGGTAACGTGTCAGTTTCATTAGTCCTCCCAAGTTTCCATGGGTAATCGCAATCAATGTTAGAAGCCCAAAAACTCCAAACGTCACGAACAAGGCTAGTAGTTCAACGATTGATACTTCCACTACTGCTTGGAGGAATTCTTTTATCAAGTATCGCATGCTATCAGTCCGTTCGAAGCCTTCTTCTCCCTTCACCCTCTCAGTCCAGAAAATTTCCAGGGTAACTTGGCACACTCTGTTTACGAAATCGGCTGTCTTTTCTTCAGCATTCTCTGCCAGGTTCACCTCCCTTAACAAGTAGGCATGGATCTTCTTGATCATTATTGGGCCTTGCTCAAAAGCATCCGCACCCAATGCCGCTACTTGAGGAGTTAGATGTAGCCACTGATTAGCCTCTGGTTTGGTTCTCAAAACCATTGCCTCCAAGTGAGCTCTAGTCTCCTGGGAATTTTTCCTTCTCTCTCTTTCTCCAGCTGCTTCCATTCCTCGGAACCATAAGTCGTTCGACATCGCTATGATCACTCGATGGTCGTCGCCTATTTCCGGTTTCAGTTTGAGCTGTCGACTGAATTTGGACAGTTCCAACCCCAGCACCTCGTCCAGAACCAGAATGTGTAGCGCATGGTCCTTGAACTTTCTCAATGCGTTTGAGATATCCGACCACACCGCAGGTAGCTCAGCCCTGAGTGGCTTCAGGTTCTCCATCTCTATCATGCGATTTGGGGCCGATATGATTACATCATATTTCCCTTCCGAACGCAAGGCCACGATCGCATATACGAATTTCAGTCCATCCGGGAGATGTGCATACCCGGGAGATAGCGCGAACACTACTCTCGGTGTCGTCTTGGTGAAGGGCCCCTCCACCATCGCATCCACCACTTCATCCATTGACTCGAGGATGTCTTTTATTGCTGGCCATACAGCATTTTCTGCCATTGTAGGCCCTCTGAATCTGCTCAGGGAACCTCTACTGTGTAAATGATCGTTGATGCCAGCAAACACGATCGTGATTGGGTTCATATCCGTCTGTCTTTGCACTCCGATAGTCATTGACACGGATTGCAGTAGGTCCAGATCGACCGCTGCCAACATAATGACGTCCGGCCAAAACAGGGACTTGGAAGTGTGTACGAACTCTGAATTCGCTACTATCATAATCTTGCCCTTCCTCATTTCTACTTTGTCGTACGCGGCGAAGATGGTCTCATCTTTTTTCATCGCTTTCAATTCGCCGTATCTTTGGGCATCACCTTCCTGACTTACTTGCTTCGGGTACACTCTTTCTTTCACATGACCTGGGGGTGCGCTCAACTGCCTGAACATCTTCACATTATGTCCAATCGGCGCCCTCGTTATCAGAAATCTTCCAGGTCTCTCTTCCCGATTCCCCTCATCGTGATTCAGTTTTACGTCTTGTAACGGTCGGGCGTTCACTGGTCCCATTGTGTTATTAGAGGGCAGTCCCTCTAGGTCAGCAATCCTCAAGGCAGATGTAGAGCTGAAGTTTATGCCAGCCGCTATCAACCAGTCCACTCCTGTTATCGAGTACAATCCGCTGACTGATAACCTTGCTCCGTTCAGCATCCTCATGGCATCCGCTGCGAAGCTCACTGTCTGAAGGTTCAGTTTCATCAGGTCATCTTTATATATGTGCCATGGAGAAGGTATTGACCTCGACCACATTTGAGAGCTCCTGTTAGGGCGTCTTTCCTCTCGACTGGTCCCCGTCGTCTCCGACCTCGTGTCCGATCTAGAGGTGCTGGCTGTCTCTTCCCTCGGGTTGACAGGCCCTTATCTTCTCCTGGTAATAATGGTCCTCCTCATTGGCGCTTCTCCCAACCGATCTTGAACGTCTGTTCTTTGACCTGGTTCGCTAGAGCTCTGCTGTCTATAGTTCGTCACGGCCGGGACCGTCCCCAAGCGTGTTTCTAGGCTAGGAGGCACAAAGGTGGTAATCACAGGTTCGTTCAATGCTCCCTCCTCCTTTAGCACTCCTGTGTCAAAGAGTTCTACTTCCAACTCATCCAATCGCTCTTGGAAGACTCTGTTCAACCAAGCCTGTCCTTCTATTTTATCGAAGTGGATGCCGTCCGTAGTCAGCCTGGCCTGATCCATAGCTCTCAACTCATGTTCGATGTCCATGAGGATCATCCTTCCGGCATTCCGACTTGCGAGATTCCTTAGAATGTTATTCCACCTGACTACTCCTTCGTTGTGCCTTCTTCCTGTTGCAGTCAAACTCCTCGCATTCATTGGTTACCATCATTGATTCCCATAGTGCTTCCTCCTCATCCGAGCTTCTCGAGATGTTATTTGTCCCAACTAGGATCATTACATAAGGGATTCTCCCTGGTTTCATCAACTCGACCATCCGAAATAGTCGCGCCTCCGAAGGCCATCACGGTGGTGACCCAAGAGGTTCTCAAGTTCGATAGTACTCTGACTAAGCTATCTCCCAGTATCAGATGTGATGTCCCTAGCGGTGGTTGCTGCAGGTTCACTGCCGGGTTCCAGGTTGCTCGATTGAAACAAGCTCTCGGATCCGCCTCCGAAACTCCTGTGAAGTTGTATTTCAACTGATTGTTCTTCTGTACATCTATTACACGTGAAACTTTCTTCGCCGGCATCTTTCGTATCCTCCTCTCTGGGACCTTAGAGCTCCACATTGGTGGCGTTGTGTCGCTAACTCCCTGTCTGGTCATCACGCTTTTGGAGAGTCGTACTCTGCCCGCATCGTCGATCGTTCCATAGGGTGGAGTCACCCCGGAACCTGGTGCATTCTTGTTGGCGACTAGTCGTCCAGCTGTCTCTATCAGCTTCCTCACCGTTTGTCTCACGACTGGGTCACCCAAGGTGTCACTCGGGTCCGGGATCGTCACTCGACCTGTTGTTGTCGGGGGTCTGGTTTCCGTTGTCTGACTCATCTCGCGAGGCGTCAAGAGCTCCATCGGGGACTGCCCACGAGGAATAGTCCTTGCAGGTATCGCTTTTTCCACGGCTGTAGTCAATGCCGCCCGTTCAGATCGCTCCTTGTAGTCCCGCCTGAAGCGCTCAATTTCTTCACCGTGCTTTTTGTTGCAGTCTTCAAACAGTCTCTTCCACATGTCTCTGTCTTCCTCCGCAATGAGCATGGTCTTGGTCACTTCATCCAGCTCCTTCCTGGTCCTTTCTAG
Organism: Symsagittifera roscoffensis; assembly: GCF_963678635.1. Lineage (NCBI taxonomy): Eukaryota > Metazoa > Xenacoelomorpha > Acoela > Convolutidae > Symsagittifera > Symsagittifera roscoffensis. The sequence goes on along the minus strand of NC_087065.1, from coordinate 31,157,812 downwards.
CTCATCCTTCATCCCATCTAGATCTTGCATGGTTTGGTTTGTTTGAACCCCTTGTTCTACTTTCGCCCTCTTTGGTGGCACAGCTATTCTCAGTGGTGAACTAGACGAGGCAGCCTCGCTGTTCATTTCTCGATGCATTCTCGTCAGCCCAGGCTTGGGCTTGGAGGGCAAAGGCATTTCACCTGGTTGATAAGTCCTATAACTTACCAATCGCGGCTCATTCGCCAAGTCACTCCCTGAGAGAGCCCCGTTTCTCCACCTCATCACTCTCATGTTCGGGCGGTCTAGTACTCCCCTCTCTCCGTATGCTGCCATCAATAGGACTTCCGTGGGGCGGTCCCCACGGTTGCCATGCCCCAAGAGGTTTATCAGGGCGGTCAGCAAAATGACTACCTCTGGGTCCTCCAGAGCGAAGTCTCGATCCATTAGCCGACGATAGATCGCATCTATCGTCGGTCCTACATATGCCTCTGCCAGGTCCACCAATTCATTCAAGTTGAAGTTGTCCATTCTCTTCTCAGGTTTGATTTGATTCGATTCTACGATTTGACTCAAGTGAGGAATTAAACGATCAATCAGGATCTAGAAAAGAGGTCACGAATATCACACTTGTAAGTCTCACCTTAACTTCTCGTTAAAATTTATTTAAAAACAGTCAAATAAAAAGATTTTTATCCTAAAATTTGTTAAAATCAATCGGTCTCTAAAATTTTGGAATTCGACCTAAGATTGGACAGTCCAAACTTTGGATCTATTCCTAAGATCGTTATTCAGTTGTTTGTGGTCACTAACTCCTTCTTACCCAGGACCTTAATAACATAACACATTACATAACATAACACACATTACCTACTTTAGTCTGACACCCTCTTGCATGTCACCTTAACTCAGCCAATACTTAAGTAAAATTTCTTATGTAAGTATACTTGTATTTTAGTATCAGAGAAGATAACATGGATGAGCGCGTACAGTTCTCGAGGATGCACTCGTCGTCTGTTCGGGTCGTACACTGGAAGCGAAAGCTCCTTCACATCCCTTTCCACGAGGAAGTCTCTCAATCTCGTCAAGGACAAGACTAGGTTTTCCGGGTCTACGTGCCGCTTCTCCGTCGCCTTTGTCACCAAGAACCATAGGTATTTTCTCGGTATCTGTGACGCCGCCGGAGGCAAGGCCGCTATGCCCCCTACTCCTGGTCTTTGCTTCCAAAAAAATTCTATGTTTTTATATTCTCCCCTAAAATCTGCCGCTAACGCTGTCCTAAAACTGTCTGCTGTGATTGCTATCGCACATGTTCTATTTGTGAGTATGAAATCACTGTCTGTTAGTATAATGCTTATTGAATATTCATTTGGTAAGTTAAAATATGACTCAACTACCCTCCCTAAGTCAGGATTTTTAGGTTCTTCGCCTGTTTCTGCTTCTAAGTCTCTTGCTCTTCTTAATTATTTTATTATCAAGTTTTCAGTGTGGGTAAGTCCTACCCCCACTACCGGGACAAAAATATCCATCGACGTCCCCGTCGATCGCATACCGGGTATCAAATCGGGATTGGAAGCCGGAATGAGTAGTCGCCCCTCCTGGGCAGCTCAGGAAGGATCTTCTCGTTCGGTTTTCATGTATTTTATGCTTTCACGATCTACATCTTGAATCGTGACACTGGTCTCCTTTGGGTCCGACGTCATTTTGTTCAGCCATTCCAAGACACGCAGATTCGCCAAGTCTTGTTCATATGACTGCTGTTGCTCGTCGTCGAATTCTACCTCGGGTTTGGACCGGTCATCGACCCACTCCTCGTCGTGATCATCGACTATGTCAATGTCCAGTGACACAGTTATTTCTTCTAGACCCACTACTTCTTCCACTATCTTCTTCAGATCTATCCTTTCCACTACGAAGTCGTCACTGTAAGAGTTATATTTCTTCCTGGATCTTGTCCTGTCGTTCTGTCGAGTCTGTATCGTAAAAGGAAGATCCGGTTCCAAATTCTTGGGGGCCTCCATTTGTTTGGGGTCTTGCCAGTCCTCCTCTGCGTAGGGTAAGGTTTCTTCATCTGCTTCGATCACTTCATTGGGATCTAGGTCCAGTGGTGGACTTTTTCCTTCCTCTACGAGCTCATTTCCATCGATTTTTTCCCTGGTGCCCTTCTCCTTGACCTCACAAGCAGGGTCCATCATCAGACAATCCCCTTCTTCCATGTCTGCAGGTATACACTAGTCTTCTGTCGATGGGTTGTGTAGTTTAATGGTCTCGTAATGAGCGGCTCGGCCAGTACTCAGTCTATAAAAGCGTCCCTCCTGGTACACTTCCGTAATCATGAAAGGTCCTCTCCACTTTTTTAGGAGCTTTTTTGTTCCTTTCGGTGGTATAACGTTCTGAAATACCCATACGTAGTCTCCTACCGAGTAAGCTTTGCACTAGCTGCTTTCTTGTCGAATCTTTTCCTCTGCCTTGCCTGTGTCTGCTGAGTATTTTGTCTACATAAGTCGTTTAACTCCTGTTGACGTCTAATCACATCCCTTACATAGACCTGTGGTGACGTTTTCATACTCTGGGTAGAAGAAAGTCGAGGGCAAACACCTCTCGTGCCCTGTCAGCAATATGTGGGCTGACTCCGGTAGTGGAATGTTGTGTGCTATTGTAAGCTCCCATCACCTGTGGAAGATATCTGTCCCAATCGGTCATGTACCTGGAACAATACACCCTCAGCATCGACACTAGCGTTCGATTCTGCCTTTCCACTAAGCCATTTGTCTGTGGATGGTATGTCGTGGAGTGAGCTTGAGCAACTTGCGAGCGTCTCATTAGCTCTTTCGTGAGTTCTCCTACGAAAGATGTTCCGTTATCCGATTGAAACGTCAGCGGACAACCGTGTCTCGCCATTCACGTATTGATTAGGTGGTCGCACGTCTCTTCCGCCGAGGCAATTATGCAGGGCACGGCCTCTGCATACTTCGTGAAATGATCTATCATGACCAATACCTGATTATAACCACTGTCTGTCATGCATATCTTTTGACGATCTATCTGCACCACCTCGTTGAATTCAGACGACTCGATCGATTGCATGGGAAACCGCAATTTCCTTGGATCCTTGACCTGTTGGCATGACAGACATGCTGTTACCCACTTCTCGCATGCCTTTTTCATTCCAGGCCACTCGAAGCGCTTCAAGATCCTCTGATACACTTTGTCGATTCCCTGATGGCCCATCTGATCATGTGACCTGAACAAGAGTTCTGTCTGATAGAGTTGCGGCAACACTATCGCGTTATACTTGTATAGGACTTTGTCCTCATCTCTTCTCTTGCAAGCCACAATCCCGTCCTTGTTCAAGTATAACCTTCCCTCTTTCTGCATGAAATACTGTTTTCCTCGAGGTCTCTTTATCCGGAGAACAATTCTCGATCCACCGTTTCAGGTTGCTTGTCATGCGGTCATTTCTCTGCGCCCTTAGAAGATCCGAGAGTCTGTATCTCGCCTTCAAGTATGTCTTCATGACCCTCATCTGACTATTCAGCTCATTGGGATGGTGTGTGTCTTCCTCCATCTTAACGCACCAAATCTTCGCCAACGGCTGTGTTTCTTGATTGAACGGCTGCAGATCAGTCCTGACTACCTCTTTTTGTGGCAACGTTTCGATACCGCTATTGTCTCCAAATCATCCGCTGCGTTGTCAAAGACTCTTTCGCTTGGTATGAGGTGGCGATCACTGTCAGGATCTTGGTACACCTCTCTGTCCAGATCCCTTGCACGAGTTTCCACTAGTAGTGTGTGGATCGCTAGTTCGGACAGTTCTGATCCCGAGCTCGAGTTCCTGTCTGAATAGGTGTCAATTCCTGAGTTTCGGGAATTGTCATCTGTTAAAGAGATTGCGATGGAGTCTGCACACTCCTCCAGATCAGGTCTGTGCCTTCTTCGCATCCATCTGAACTCCCCGGACAAAACCTTATTCCCCAGGTCCTGTTTCTCATCAGGAATTTTTTCATCTATCTCAGACTCCCCGGACAAACTTCCTTGTCCCGGATGTTGATCTTGTACTCGCTGGCTCTTCTCATCGTTCGTCTCCCCGGACAAACAATCTTGCACCAGGTTTCGTTCTACCTTTTCACCTTCTTTATCCTGGTCCACAAAGGTAACGATTTTCCTTCGCGTATTGCCCCCTGTTCTTTCCGTCCGTACAAAGTACTGGTTAAAACCTCGTGTGGTATTGAGGATACTAGTTGCTGAACTATTTTCCTACAATCCCTCTCGTTCTCTTCGTGTTGTCGTCTGGACGGCATTATCTTCACCTTCTCCCTGACTGTCAGTGATGCCACTGCTGCTGTCCACTCGGGGTCATCTCTGGTCACTTCTCTTTCTAAGAATCCACACAGAATCCGCATCACTTGCGGTGTGACCTGCACCGTTTTATCCAATAATGAGAGGCTGTTTTTGTTCATGCGAGAGAGTTCTTGCTGGACCAGGTTTGAGCGCAGCAACAGATCCAAGGGGACCGGGTCCCCCTTGGATAGGATCTTTATCTCGGCTGCTTTCTCTACAGGTAACTCAGGATGTCCTGGAATTCGATGTCCAGACTTGTCCAACCATCTCGTAAAGGGAAGCGCTTCATAAATTTCTTTGTCCAGAAACGAGAATCCTTCCTTTATTTCTGCCTGATTGGCTTGCTTCTGTTACAGTCTTTCATAGAACTCAGTTTTCTTGCTGAGGCTGTCAGCATTCTGGTGTTTATCACGCATCCTGTGCTCGGTTATCATGTGGTAGCCATCTAATCTTACTACCCATCTACCAATATAACTCTGATCCATCGAGTAGGTCTTCAACCAGGATAACGCTCTGTTGTCTACGCGTAACTTATAGGGAGCGCTCCCCAAGTATGCGCGGTTTTTTCCACAAATGTGACTACTGCAAACATTTCTGCTTTTATTGCACCATATTTCATCTCAGTGTCACTCAAGACCTTGCTGCCGTATGCAATGGGACGGAGAACCGTTCTTCCATTCCATTCTTGCTCCTGATGCAATATTCCTGAGATGGCTACTACCGATGCGTCTGTGTCAAGAACATACATGCCCTTTTCTGTAGGCATGCCTAGCACTGGCGCTTCGCACAGTTCCCGATTTATGTTCTCGAAGGCAACTTGTGCTTCATCGTTTCATTCGAACTTTTTCCCTTTGTTGCGCATCAGCTTCTGCATCGGAAACACCTTGTCTGCATATCCTTTTATGAGCTCCCGGTAGTAGTTGGCAAACCCTAGGAAGCTCAGGAGCTGTGTGTCCGTTCTGGGAGCCTTCCATGTCAACACTGCTTCTACTGCTTCCGGGTCCGGTCTCACACCATGCCTGTCCACCATTCTTCCCAGGTACTTGATTGAATCCCTAAGGATTTCACATTTCGATGGTTTCCACTTCAAGCCTGCTCTGTTCATGCATCCAAAGATCTCATCGAGCCAATCAATGTGGTCTTCCAGGGTCGGTGTTGCTAAGACTACGTCATCCACGTAACACATCACAAGATTCCCGTACTTCTTTGTCAATCTGGTCAAAGCCTGAGCCATCAGTCTTTGAAAAGTGGCCGTTGCGTTGCACAAGCCAAAGGGCGTCCACTTCCACTGGTACAAACCCAACTCACACGCGAATCCGGTCTTTTCTGTATCCTTATTCCGCAGCGAGACCTGCCAGAAGGCCGAACCCAAGTCCAATATGGTGAAGAACTTGGCGTCACCAAGTTTAGAGAGGTTCTCGTCTATTCACGGTATCGGGTACGCATCTTTTATCGTTACCGCGTTCAAGTAGTGAAAGTAGCAACAAAACCTAAGCTGCCCCCTTGCTTTTTCGCCATTACTACCCCGCAAGCCCATTGCGATTTTGAGGGTTCTATCATGTCGTATTCGAGCAACATTTATATTTCCGCTCGGCACGCTTCCGATTTATGTGGCGTCATTCTTCTTGCGCCTTCCCTATGGGGAACGGCGCGATCCTCAAGTTTGATGTCGTGTTCGACGAAATTACAGCAACCGATATCCGCCTTATGTCTTGAAAATACATCGTCGTTCCGATTTAAAACCTCCCGTAGTAGCTCGAAATTTCCCTCGCCTATCTTCCCTTTTAAGTGTTCTATCTCTGGCAAAACCGGTTTGTCAGACTCTAGTTCATGTGACGAGGGGCGTTCCGGAAAATTCGAGCAGCTCGATAAGCCGTCGTCCATGTCGGACTTCATTGAAAACAATTTATGAATAGATTTTAATTCATTAATTCTTTTCAAAAGTTTCTCTTTATTGGCATGACAAGGACAGTCTTCCACACTAAATCTCTTCAAGTTTTGTGTCTCTTCATAGTCGGTCCTCATCGGCAAAGCGTAACCAAGCTACTTTCCACGCTGGATTGAAACCGTGGTGTCCAGTGTGTTCAATAACACACTGACACACAGTCCGTTTCGCGTTACCGAGAAGCTCCGGCCTAAAATCACTGAGATTTGACTATTCGGATTCGGTACCAAACAAACCTGTTTAATATCACTTAACGAATTTAAAATTCTCATTCTAAAAACTGCTACCACAGCCTGCCCTGGCTGTAGTTTTATTTTTCTGTCTAAAAAAATTGGTACCTTGTTTTCGACTGTTATTATCCTATTAATTGGTTTCTTAACATACTTCCGATCCGTGTTCCTAATCCTTATTAGACCGTTGTTCAAGTCGATCATCACGTCAAAATTCCTGACAAAATCTCTGCGCAAGATGAATTGGTCGGCGTCGTCCAAGTTCTCTACCACCAGGAAGCTCATCCAAAGATCCCGCCCTCCCATGTGAAGAACCGTTATTGGTGTTCTTTCGGCTACGTAAATCGCTCCTCGATTGGCAGCGGCCAGTCGGAGATTCGTTGGACTTAGATCTTCCCTCGTGAAGCCCATTCTTTCCCAGGTTTTTATCGGCATCACACTAACTACCGCTCCTCTGTCCAGAAGCCCTGTGACTCCGATTTTCTTTCCGTTGGTGTCGAGCAGATGTGCGGTCACATCTGCTTCGTACCCAATGTGTACTGCGTCTTGTTCCATCATGGCGTCATGGCCTATCCTGAGGACTTTGAGTTCCTCCTCACCCAAAAAGATCTGCCCTATTTGGTCACTATCTGTTGTCACATAAGTCCTAGTGTAGATACTGATTCCATCCACATTCAGCATCACTTGATACGGCCCATAGACTTCCACGTAGCGTCCATGAAGCTTCTTTATTCGAGGGCCACCCGTTGTCAGTAGTGCTCGCACCGCTTTTGACGCATCTGCCTCAGATAATCTGCATATGTGTCCAAATGCATCAAAGTGAACTCCGATGGTTCACTCAGATTTCTGATTACCTGATGTCCTGCTACGGAGATTATTGACTGTATTTTGCTTCCTTGCGGCACCATGCCAAATCTCTGACCGGATATCACATTACCTTTCATGCTCAAACTGCTTGGTGCCTTTGTCTCTTCGACTTCTGTCGCCTCGAAGGTATTCAATTTCTCCTGTAGTTTCTCATTTTCCAGTTCGAGTTTCACTTTCTCTTCGATCTCTTTCGTCACCAAGTCATCGGCCGAAGTCACTGGTCTCAGTTCGCATATCTCTTCATTTACCACTTGCATTTTCTTGGTCGCCAGCTCTTGCAGTTTGTCTTTTCTGCGCGCCTCGGCTTCACTCAATAGGCGAGCCTTGCTCGCTTTCACTCCTGATAAAGCTTCCTCATGCCTTGGATGCTTGATGTGTGCTACAGCATCCCAGAATTGCGGACAATCCAATTTAAATTGACCTTCCAAGTTGCAAAAGAAACACCTCGGGCCGATCTTTGCAATTACTCCTCTGATGAAATCTTCATGATCGACCTCTGACGCATCTCCGTCCTCGAGGCTAAAGCATATTGCTTTCATGCCCTGTTTGTAAGTTGGGCATGCTGACACATGATGGTCCGTTGAACTGCAATTGGCACAAGAGCGTCTTATGTCCATATCATCCCTCGGTTTGTACCAGTTGTTCCCTTGGTTTGCTGGTCCATTGTTAAAATTGCCATAATTGTTCTTGTAATATCCAGATCTCGAAGGAGGTTTCAACAAAAGATACTCTTTTGACTTGAGCCTCAAATCCTCTGGTCTTGGCGCATTGGTTGATAGTGGTGTGTAATGCGTTGCTAGCATTGTTCGAAGTTCATCATTCTTCACACCATCGATGAATTTCGAGGCTACTGCCAGGTTCATCCTTCTGTTTGACTCATCCGGTTGGCTGAGTCTTCTCAGAATTTCCAAATCGTCTAGGAACTTGTCTATCGTTTCATCTTCTCGTTGCCTCCGTTTCTCGAAGCGCATCATTGCCTGGTGCCCATGCACCCCTGATATAAAACGATTTAACAAGATTTCGAAGATTTTCTCAGGTGTGTCTCGCTGATATTGCTTCTTGGCCATGACACAGTTCAGGGCTGTCCCTTCCAATTTACTGGTGATCGCACTGCATTCTTGCCTCTCCGATAAATCCTCTTCCTCGAAATGCAGTTTCATTACCTCTATCCAGGTATCAATACAGCCATCAGATTCGTCTTTGTAGCATCTTGGTTTCCTAAAGACTCTTCTGGACTTCTCACTGCGTTCATTGGTTCTGGATAACCTCGTCAGGAATGTCTCCAAAGACCTGTTCAGGAGTTCAAAGGCTGTGACCACTGCCGTAGCATCTCTCGAGTGCCCCGCCTGAGTATCATCGCACCTTGTCAAGGGCTCTGTATTCGGTGCATCCCTGCAATCCGAATCGCCGTGACTGTTTCCCCCTTGGCCCACATGACTCCTCCCTGAGCTCGCATGTCTCCTGTTACCGGAATCAACTCTCCCAGTCGCCTGTGTGCCTTGCGTCGGTCGTTCGTTTGAGGTCTGTCTGTTCCCCGTTGAACTTGCTCTACTGTTTGGGCCCCATGTTCTATTATCCCTTGTGGCATAGCCTGATGAACTGCCCCTACCTCTAGTGGATCCAAATGTCCTCCTCCTTTGATGATCATTGAAGTTCACCTTCGGCTCCCTGCTGGGACCTCCCGAGTTAGGTTCCCCTTCTTTTGGTCCACTCTTGTTGCCTAGTAGCCCGACCAACCTATCCATGATAGCCTGAGTTCGCCTCTCCATCAACGCATCTATCTTTGTATCAAGAGTCCCAAGACTGCTATTGCTGAATTCTTAACTTCTCCATGTCGTCTCTTAAGCGTAACTCTCTCTGTTCCGCTTCTCTTGTCATTCGTGACAAGTTCTTCGCTATGTGCTCTTCCGTTCTTTCCTTCAAGCGTTCTTCGCTGCTACCATTTTCTTGTCTATTGCGGTTTATTTCTTCCCGCAGACTTTCTCTTTCAATGTGGACTGATATTTCTAGCTCACTCATTCTTATGGACATCTGTTCATTTTGTTCTCCTATACTGCCCACTATGTTGTTCAAGGCTTCTTCTAATGATGCCCCGTTTTCCACTAGTGGGGTCACTAGCGGCGGTGTCACCCTGTCGATACAAGGTAGCTTCGTGCTGGTCGAGATTCGGGCTTTGATTCTCTGCCTCGACGTCTTTTCATTATCCACCTCAGGATCCGCCGATGCGTTGCCTAGCCCTTTGTTTCTATTCTCCCCAGTTCGCGTCTCTGAATTTGTCATACTCGCAAAGCCTCTTGACTGGCCTGGTGTGTTTGCGTCTTTGGTTATCGTTCTCACCACACCAAATTTGTCCTTGGTTCCAGTCTCTCTTTCGACGTTTGCCTCATTCTCCTGGGTCGAACTATTGAGGCTGACTTGAGATCCAAAATCCACTTGCTCGTCTTTGTCCTCTTCTTCCTCCTGGGATTCACCTTCATTTCCTGTGCCCACTCCCATGGTGAAAGGAAAGATGTTTCCGAAAGTGTTCTTCATTCTTTCTGAGAACGATGAGGACGTTGCCTGTTTCTCCGTCACGCCTGCCATCATGGTGTTGTCTGTGGGAGATCTTCTAGTTGCCACAATTTCAGTAGAGATGTCGGTCAGTTCCGACATCTCCTCTCGGTCCAGTGTCCCGGTGGAAGTGGCAAAATCTTGGCCTTGTTCTACCGGAGTAGATTCACTCGCCAACCTTCTGTTTCCTCTCCCCTCCGGTCCATGTGTTTCCTGGTTCTCATTCATGGCCTGGTCCGGGTGGACCTCCACTTCTAGCATAGCTTTTCACTCTTCTGAGGACTACTGACTCCTGGTTTCAACCATTCTGCCTGAAACCGTTTCCCCTTTGTCAGTCCGGGTTCGTGTGATCAGTTCCACAAAAGGGTCGGTCATTGCTCTTCTTTGCGTTTTAGGTATGAATTTCCTAGAACTATTACCTCGTTTAGGTATTCTTGACTTGTCTAGACTCATTCTCAATTTATCACTTCTTAATGCCTATACACTCAATTCGATTTTTAGTGACTTTCTAGTTTGACTATCGATAATAATAACACAACACAATAAATTCCAAAAATTTCTATTAAATTGTGACCACGAATCCTTGTATGTTATCACGGCACAGCGTATTCACAACTTATTCACAATAATCGATTATTAGTCGTAAGATCTGAGAACTAGCACAGTATGATGATATCAGTCAATTTAAAAGATAGTGTATTCACTACCCAATTAAGCACAAATTGTTGATTTAAAACCAGATACAACAAAATAAGAATAATTTTGTGAAAAACGTATGTGTATTGTACTTTTAGTCGGTCGCAGTACAATAATCGAACTTGTTTTTATAAAGAAAGAGCTTTCCCTGCTTGGTGCTGCACCAAACAGACAAAACTTGAAGGCAGTAATTTTCTCAAGTGGGCGTCTATTGCACCCACAGCGTACTGTGTTACCTATTTGCGTTCGGACTGCCCGAGCTAGACCTACTAAAACCCTCAGGGCAGTCACTTTTCTCAAAAACGTTTTGGATTTCAATCCACACCAATGAGTTACACACTCTTTTTTAATTTAGACTTAGTGTCGCGAATATCCGAGTTTGGACCTGTTTTGTTTTGGTCTGGTCTTTTTCTTTAAAGGCAAGTTACCAGTGCAGTCACTGGTTCCTAGCCTGTCTCTTAATAACCTAACACGCCTCACTAATATCTTTTCTTCTGTTTACCTAAGTCCTTAAACAAAAATAATACCTCTACGGGTTGACAAAACAGTACCCCTCCGGATTGGCAAAAATAGGACCCCTCCGGATTGGCAAAATTGAGACCCCTCCGTAATGAGACCCCTCTGAGTTAGCAAATGTAAGACCCCTCCGGATTAGGACCCCTCCGGTTTCGTGAAAACAAGACTACTCCGGATTGGGACCCCTCCGAATTAGGAGAGAAAATTTTTTTTGACTCCTCCGGTTTTGTAAAAATGGCTTTTCTGAGACTTCCTTGATTTTCAACCTATACCCCTCCGGATACGTTATTATGCTGTTTGTATCAACTAGGAAGGGTATGTGGTCCTTCCCTAGACCCTTCCGGATTGAAGTTAAGCCTCTTATCCGACAATTCACGCTAACTGTGAAGGGTCTTATCGCTAGCCTAATTTCGGCTCTATCAAGGTTTTCCTGTGCCTTTAGCCTTCCCTATTTTTCTAGAACAGCGGAAAATTGCATTATTCAACCGTTTCTACCTTTTGGTAGGGGTGTAAGGGCTTTCCAAAATTTTTTTTATAAAACGTGAGGGGTCTACTCTCCCGAATTGGTGAATTTGCTAAAAACAATCCCAAAAAAATTTTCACGCTTACTTTTTCGAATAACTTTTGTTGCTATTAGTAAGCTTAGCACATTTTTGTTCTGAGGTACCAAGATTAACTTGATCTGTCCAGTAATTCCAAATTATTAACCAAAACGTCTTTTTTCTAAAGTTAAGAAATTTCTCTCTTATAGGTTCCGCCTAACTTTTTCCGCAATTCTGTTCTTTTCGACCTAAAAATTATTGATCCGAGCTCAGAAGGCCTATAATCTTCTAGTTCAATGCAAAAAACCCGATCTGAAACGCTTTAATTGAAAAAAATTGCGAAAAACTATGCTACCTGGACCCCTCCGGATTGATGATTCCACAAGTTCGATTTCTCTGTAACCCGGAAGGCTTTCGGGAAGCGCTTTTTAGAACCTGTAGATTCACTAGTGGACAATGTCCGAACAATTGTTTTTACTGTCCTAACTCAAAAATTTCAAAAATATTTTCAGATTTTATAGTGTTCCGTTTTCTCAAAAATCACGAAAATTCGGTTTTTGGTACCAAAATAGTTCCAACCACTTCCGAACTGAACTTAACCGGTTTTACCTACTATAGTAGTGTAATTACGATGTAACGCACTAATTTAGCGCTTTTTTCCTTTTCAAAAAAAATCGATATGTCAAAAATCGCGATATCTGGGGGGATCAAAATATTGCTATTTTGACCCTAAAAACCGGTCTGTTTTCTTTGTTTTTTCACTGAAAAACGATATAGGAGTAATAATATGGGCTATAGAAGTATTAAAAATATTAGTAATACTATACCCCTGCGGGTTTGTTCAATATCTGAATTCAGGTGCTTAACTCGGATTTTCGCAGTTCGGTGAAGGGTCACTACAGTGCAGCACTGTCGAGCCCCCCACAGATTACTATCTTAATTTTTGTATCAAAAGGGATACAAAACTTGTTAACGATACCCAACAGTCGATTGTTGTTGTCGTTGAGCCCCTTCTTGTCGCTCCTTGTACTGCTTGCCGGATCAATCTTCTCCCAAGACCCCTCCGGATTGAGCGCAAATCAGCAGACCCTTCCGGATTGAGCGCAAATTAACGTGCTTAAATACTCAAACAACCGTACAGTACAAGCCTCACAAACGGGCTACAAAAATGATAGTAACGATCTGATTGATATAAATGCCTGTAACAACAATATATCTGTCAACAACAAACGGGAGGGTCGGATCACATCTTGTGTGGGGGGGTTGATTTCTACTGATTTTTTATTTTTTTTACTGTTTTTGGTTTTTTCGGTTATTTTTTATGTTTTTTGTTTTTCTTGGGTACTATACTACTTTTTGTTTGGTTTTATATATATCTTTAAGGGTTTTTGGTCACGGACCACTCAGGAGATGACGGGACCGCGAATCCCCCCACCCTTCCTGGTTCGTGAATTTTCGGTCTTAACTAGGTTAAAAAGCTAATCACGGTAATCCGGAAGGCCGTTAAGGGCGGTTTTGGCCTATTAAGGGCGTTAATAAGAGCATCCGCTCGGCGCGGAGTGCTCGTTAACGGTTCTGCCGGTCATGATGTTAAAAAAATAACACCAAGGAGCGCCACAAAAACATCTATGTAACATTCGCCCGGAGGATACATATCGACGGAAAATAAAGCTAGGTTCTAAGACGACTGGCCAACGTCTAAACAGAGCTCTACATGCTTTTCACCGTCTCTACCAAGCCAGTTCTTTTGGTGGTCTTTTCAACTTCGGGTCGACAAAAACGTTATTGTTCTCCGGCTACGACCAGAACGCTCAAATTAACTTAATTACATGCAGAAATAGTGAGCTCATGGCTGGGTCTCAGTATCCCCAGACCACGAGGTCACTCCTAAAATCAGGGCTACTACTATTTATTGAATCATTATTGTTTTTGCTCAGTAGATAAAAATCATCATCTCCATCGAAGATGGATCAACCCTTCCCCCCAACTCCTAGCTTCTCATCCTTGCAAAATGAATTCAGATGTTAATTAAATTCAATTCAGGACAAAATAGGGAAGCTAAAAGTTTATGTAAAATAGTTTCAGTTCAAATCCCGGGACCCCTCCGGATTCTTGAATCCGGGGAAATAAGAATCTTTTTCTCCTTCCAGAAGGCTGTCTTCCACCCTTCACCGTTGTTCGCAACGGCCTTGCAACTATTGTAGCGGCTTAGACCCGATCTAAAACGCTTTAGTTGAAAAAAATTGCGAAAAACAATGCTACCTGGACCCCTCCGGATTGATGAATCCACTGAATCAAACACGTTAAGTTCGATTTCTCTGTAACCCGGAAGGCTTTTGGGAAGCGGTTTTTTTTAGAACCTGTAGATTCAGTAGTGGACGTTGTCCGAACAACTGTTTTTACTGTCCTAACTCAAAAAATTCAAAACAATTTTCAGATTTTATAGTGTTCCGTTTTATCAAAAATCACGAAAATTCGGTTTTTGGTACCAAAATAGTTCCAACCACTTCCGAACTAAACTTAACCGGTTCTACCTACTATAGTAGTGCAATTACGATGTAACGCACTAATTTAGCGCTTTTTTCCGTTTCAAAAAAATCGATATGTCAAAAAACGCGATTTGTGGGGGGATCAAATTTTTGCTATTTTGACCCTAAAAACCGGTCTTTTTCTTTGTTTTTTACTGAAAAACGATATAGGAGTAATAATATGGGCTATAGAAGTAATAATATTAGTAATACTATACCCCTCCGGGTTTGTTCAATATCCGAATTCAGGTGCTTAACTCAGATTTTGGCAGTTCGGTGAAGGGTCACTACAGTGCAGCACTGTCGAGCCCCCCACAGATTACTATCTTAATTTTTGTATCAAAAGGGATACAAAACTTGTTAACGATACCCAACAGTCGATTGTTGTTGTCGTTGAGCCCCTTCTTGTCGCTCCTTGTACTGTTTGCCGGATCAATCTTCTCCCAAGACACCTCCGGATTGAGCGCAAATCAGCAGACCCTTCCGGATTGAGCGCAAATTAACGTGCTTAAATACTCAAATAACCTACAGTACAAGCCTCACAAACGGGCTACAAAATGATAGTAACGATCTGATTGATATAAATGCCTGTAACAAAAATATATCTGTCAATAACAAACGGGAGGGTCGGATCACACCTTGTGTGTGGGGATGATTTCTACTGAATTTTTTTTTTACTGTTTTTGGTTTTTTCGGTTATTTTTTATGTTTTTTGTTTTTCTTGGGTACTATACTACTTTTTGTTTGGTTTTATAAATATCTTTAAGGGTTTTTGGTCACGGACCACTCAGGAGATGACTGGACGGCGAATCCCCCCACCCTTCCTGGTTCGTGAATTTTTGGTCTTAACTAGGTTAAAAAACTATTCACGGTAGTCCGGAAGGCCGTTAAGGGCGGTTTTGGCCTATTAAGGGCGTTAATAAGAGCATCCACTCGGCGCGGAGTGCTCGTTAACGGTTCTGCTGGTCATGATGTTAAAAAAAATAACACCCAGGCGCGCCATAAAAACATCTATATAACATTCGCCCGGAGGATACATATCGACGGAAAATAAAGCTAGGTTCTAAGACGACTGGCCAACGTCTAAACAGAGCTCTACATGCTTTTCACCGTCTCTACCAAGCCAGTTCTTTTGGTGGTCTTTTCAACATCGGGTCGAAAAAAACGTTACTGTTCTCCGGCATCGACCAGAACGCTCAAATTAACTTAATTACATGCAGAAATAGTGAGCTCATGGCTGGTTCTCAGTATCCCCAGACCACGAGGTCACTCCTAAAATCAGGGCTACTACTATTTTTTGAATCATTATTTTTTTTGCTCAGTAGATAAAAATCATCATCTCCATCGAAGATGGATCAACCTTTCCCCCCAACTCCTAGCTTCTCATCCTTGCAAAATGAATTCAGATGTTAATTAAATTCAATTCAGGACATAATAGGAAAGCTAAACCTTATTCTCCTTCCAGAAGGCTGTCTTCCACCCTTCACCGTTGTTCGCAACGGCCTTGCAACTATTGTAGCGGCACAATAGTTGCAACTCGGAGCGGTCTCTGCTTCTTCTGCTTTTTCTGATTCCGATTCTCAGTTTTTCCGTTGTTGTCGTTTGTTGCAACTATCGTTGTTGTGTGTCTATTTCAGTTTTTTCTCCAAAATGGCTGTTTTTGACGTTTCTTAGAATTATTACGTCATCAATTCGAATTTTTAAAATTTAGGAATTTCCGAAACCTTCAGCCTTCACGATTTGTCCAATCGTCCGAATAACGCTCTTATTCCTTCAAAACCGCCAATTCGGAAGGTTTGCTGCTAAAAACTCGAAACTGCTGCATTTGCATTTTTGTCCATTCTGGTCGAATGTCACAACTACATCACTATAGCCTTCCAAAATCTCTCACTAATTCTGCACTTTCAAGGATATGACTTAGGATAAAACTTTTTTTCCGACTTCCAATGTCAATGCCCCGATTTAAAACTTTTCACCTAGGGTTAAAAAGTGTTAGTTTGCAGGACAGTCCTGCCAACCAACAAGCTAAAATTATCCTACTAGGCTTATTCCCTTTGGAAATTTAGTTGTTATTTGTCCTGAATATTAAAACAAAGGAACTCTGTGGTTCAAAAGAACAATGAAATAATCGCCCTCTTCAAGAGATTACCCAAGACTTTCATGTCACCACAAAGTGATCAATCGTCCTAGTTGATTAAAAACAACCATGCAGGCTGGAATATTTAAATACACTCTTCACTCAAGCTTTTCTAAATAAATAGTAAGTGTCTCTAAAGCCACTAACTAAAATCAAAATGGAAAGCTATAAATGTAACAAACTCTTTATTGTTCAAAATTCAACTTTATGTTTTCTTTCAGTTTAAGTTACAACTTGGTTGCTTTGTTTCTCATTTGAGTATTTTGTCACATACAAAACATTTTTGAGTTTTGACTTCTTTTCTTTAGTCACTTCTTTGTTTCTTCTTTTTTCGTCGTTTAGAAGTTCTAAAACTTCTAAGTTTTTCTAATTTCTTTCTTTTTGCATCTTGTTTTTCGGCCATTTCTCAATGTTCCATCTCCTCCTCCTGCGACATTGACTCCGCACTTTCAGTTTCTGTGTCTTGCAACACGTCGGTGGCTATCCTGACGCTGTTGGAAGCAGTCCTCCAACACTTCTGCTCTTCTACTCTTTGTTTGCTACAAGGTAGGGGATCAACGTTAGATTCTCTGTTTCGGCAGAAGCTGTTGTGGAGGCACAACGTCACGTTTCTCTCCAAATCTTCCTTCAACATCTCTTCCTTCTCCCTTCCATTACACTCACTAGTCCTGGAAGTTCTCTTTACTGGGGTGGTCACTGCAATCCGATGAGTTACAAAAGCTCGCTTGAAAGCTCCTGCACCAATGTCCAGCTGATACGCACTGTACACTCTGCTGTGTTTCGACATATGCTTTTTGGCATACTCGTACAACCATGCAGTCGTGTTGGCTCTAAACCATGGCATCAGACGTCTTCTGGCCCATATCTTTTTCACTTTCATCGAAATGTTCAAGATTTTGCACATTATCTCAAAAAGATCTAAATCTTTTGGACAATCCAATTTCTGCAAATGTTCTCTCGTTGGCGCCTCCTATCTATTGTTCTCTTTCACATGAGCTGGGGAGCTTTCACCTGCCTGAACATCTTAACATATTTTCCAATGGGCGCCTTCATCGTCAGGAATCTTCCAAGTCTCTCTTCTCATTTTCTTTCGTCATGATTCAGTTTCACGTCTTGTAACGGTCTTGCATTCACTGGACCCATCGTATTGTTCGAGGGCAGTCCCTCTAAATCGGCAAACCTCAAGGCAGCTGTAGAGCTGAAATTTATGCCAGCAGCGATTAACCAGTCCACGCCTGTTATTGAGCACAGTCCGTTGACAGACAATCTCGCTCCGCTCAAAATCCTCATGGCATCTGCTGCAAAGCTCACCGTCTGAAGGTTCAGTTTTATCAGATTCTCCTTGTACATGCGCCAGGGAGAAGGTATGGGCCTCGACCACATCAGAGAGCTCCTGTTGGGACGTCGCTCTTCTCGACTGGTACTCGTCGTCTCTGATCTAGTATCCGATCTAGAGGTGCTGGTCGTTTCCGCTGTCGGGTTGACAGGCCCTAATCTTCGTCTAGGATTGATGGTTCTTCTCAAGGGCGCTTCTCCCAACCAATCTTGTACGTCTTTCTTTGCCCTGGCTCGCTAGAGCTTTGCGGCCTATAGGTCGTCACGGCTGGGACCGTTCCGAAACGTTTACTATCTTAATTACTATTAAGATTGCTATCTTAATTTTTGTACCAAAACGGATACAAAACTTGTTAACGATACCCAACAGTCGATTGTTGTTGTCGTTGAGCCCCTTCTTGTCGCTCCTTGTACTGCTTGCCGGATCAATCTTCTCCCAAGACCCCTCCGGATTGAGCGCAAATCAGCAGACCCTTCCGGATTGAGCGCAAATTAACGTGCTTAAATACTCAAACAACCCTACATTACAAGCCTCACAAACGGGCTACAAAAATGATTGTAACGATCTGATTGATATAAATGCCTGTAACAACAATATATCTGTCAGCAACAAACGGGAGGGTCGGATCACACCTTGTGTGGGGGGATGATTTCTACTGAATTTTTTTTTTGCTGTTTTTGGTTTTTTCGGTTATTTTTTATGTTTTTTTTGTTTTTCGTAGGTACTATACTTCTTTTTGTTTGGTTTCTTGTATATCTTTAATTGTTTTTGGTCACGGACAACTCGGGAAATGACGGGACCGCGAATCTCCCCACCCTTCTTGGTTCGTGAATTTTGGTCTTAACTAGGTTAAAAAGCTATTCACGGTAATCCGGAAGGCCGTTAAGGGCGGTTTTGGCCTATTAAGGGCGTTAATAAGAGCATCCACTCGGCGCGGAGTGCTCGTTGACGGTTCTGCGGGTCATGATGTTAAAAAATAACACCCAGGAGCGCCATAAAAACATCTATGTAACATTCGCCCGGAGGATACATATCGACGGAAAATAAAGCTAGGTTCTAAGACGACTGGCCAACGTCTAAACAAAGCACTACATGCTTTTCACCGTCTCTACCAAGCCAGTTCTTTTGGTGGTCTTTTCAACATCGGGTCGACAAAAACGTTGCTGTTCTCCGGCTTCGACCAGAATGCTCAAATTAACTTAATTACATGCAGAAATAGTGAGCTCATGGCTGGGTCTCAGTATCACCAGACCACGAGGTCACTCCTAAAATCAGGGCTACTACTCTTTATTGAATCATTATTGTTTTTGCTCAGTAGATAAAAATCATCATCTCCATCGAAGATGGATCAACCCTTGCCCCCAACTCCTAGCTTCTCATCCTTGCAAAATGAATTCAGATGTTAATTAAATTCAATTCAGGACATAATAGGAAAGCTAAAAGTTTATGTAAAATAGTTTCAGTTCAAATCCCGGGTCCCCTCCGGATTCTTGAGTCCGGGGAAATAAGAATCTTATTCTCCTTCCAGAAGGCTGTCTTCCACCCTTCACCGTTGTTCGCAACGGCCTTGCAACTATTGTAGCGGCACAAAAGTTGCAACACGGAGCGGTCTCTACTTCTTCTGCTTTTTCTGATTCCAATTCTCAATTTTTCCGTTGTTGTCGTTGTTGCAACTATCGTTGTTGTGTTTCTATGTCAGTTTTTTCTCCAAAATGGCTGTTTTTGACGTTTCTTAGAATTATTACGTCATCAATTCGAATATTTAAAATTTAGGAATTTCCGAATCCTTCAGCTTTCACGATTTGTCCAATCGTCCGAATAACGCTCTTATTCCTTCAAAACCGCCAATTCGGAAAGTTTGCTGCTAAAAACTCGACACTGCTGCATTTGCATTTTTGTTCATTCTGGTCGAATGTCACAACTACATCACTATAGCCTTCCAAAATCTCTCACTAATTCTGCACTTTCGAGATATGACTTGGGATAAAACATTTTTTCCGACTTCCAATGTCAATGCCCCGATTTAAAACTATTCTCCTAGGGTTAAAAAGTGTTAGTTTGCAGGACAGTCCTGCCAACCAACAAGCTAAAATTATCCTACTAGGCTTATTCCCTTCGGAAATTTAGTTGTTATTGGTCCTGAATATTAAAACAAAGGAACTCTGTGGTTCAAAAGAACAATGAAATAATCGCCCTCTTCAAGAGGTTAACCAAGCCTTTCATGTCACCACAAAGTGATCAATCGTCCTAGTTGATTAAAAACAACCATGCAGGCTGGAATATTAAAATATACTCTTCACTCAAGCCTTTCTAAATAAATAGTAAGTGTCTCTAAAGCCACTAACTAAAATCAAAATGGAAAACTATAAATGTAACAAACTCTTTATTGTTCAAAATTCACATCAATGTTTTCTTTCAGTTTCAATTACAACTTGGTTGCTTTGTTTCTCATTTGAGTATTTTGTCACATACAAAGCATTTCTGAGTTTTGACTTCTTTTCTGTACTCACTTCTTTGTTTCTTCTTTTTTCGTCGTTTAGAAGTTCTAAAACTTCTAAATTTTTCTAATTTTTTTCTTTTTGCATCTTGTTTTTCGGCCATTTCTCAATGTTCCATCTCCTCCTCCTGTGACATTGACTCTGCACTTTCAGTTTCTGTGTCTTGCAACACGTCGGTGGCTATCCTGACGCTGTTGGAAGCAGTCCTCCAACACTTCTGCTCTTCTACTCTTTGTTTGCAACAAGGTAGGGGATCAACGTTAGATTCTCTGTTTCGGCAGAAGCTGTTGTGGAAGCACAACGTCACGTTTCTCTCCAAATCTTCCTTCAACATCTCTTCCTTCTCCCTTCCATTACACTCACTAGTCCTGGAAGTTATCTTTACTGCGGTGGTCACAGCAATCCGATGAGTTACAAAAGCTCGCTTGAAAGGTCCTGCACCAATGTCCAGCTGATACGCACTGTACACTCTGCTGTGTTTCGACATATGCTTTATGGCATACTAGTACAACCATGCAGTCGTGTTGGCTCTAAACCATGGCATCAGACGTCCTCTGGCCCATATCTTTTTCTCTTCCATCGGAATGTTCAAGATTTTGCACATTATCTCAAAAAGATCTAAATCTATTAGACAATCCAATTTCTGCAATTGTTCTCTCGTTGGCGCCTCCTGTCTATTGTTCTCTTTCACATGAGCTGGGGCTTTCACCTGCCTGAACATCTTAACATGTTGTCCAAGTGGCGCCCTCGTCGTCAGGAATCTTCCAAGTCTCTCTTCCCAATTTCTTTCGTCATGATTCAGTTTCCTGTCTTGTAACGGTCTTGCATTCACTGGACCCATCGTATTGTTCGAGGGCAGTCCCTCTAAATCGGCAAACCTCAAGGCAGCTGTAGAGCTGAAGTTTATGCCAGCAGCTATTAACCAGTCCACGCCTGTTATTGAGCACAGTCCTTTGACAGACAATCTCGCTCCGCTCAACATCCTCATGGCATCTGCTGCAAAGCTCACCGTCTGAAGGTTCAGTTTCATCAAATCATCCTTGTATATGTAGCAGGGAGAAGGTATGGGCCTCGACCACATCAGAGAGCTCCTGTTGGGACGTCGCTCCTCTCGACTGGTACTCATCGTCTCTGATCTAGTATCCGATCTAGAGCTGCTGGTCGTTTCCGCTGTCGGGTTGAGAGGCCCTAATCTTCGTCTAGGATTGATGGTTCTTCTCATGGGCGCTTCACCCAACCGATCTTGTACGTCCTTTCTTTGCCCTGGCTCGCTAGAGCTTTGCGGCCTATTGGTCGTCACGGCTGGGACCGTTCCCAAACGTGTTTCTAAATTAGGAGGCACAAAGGTTGAAATTGCCGGTTTATTCGATGTTTCTTCCTTCTTAAGCACTCCCGTGTCAAAGAGTTCTACTTCCATTTCATCTAATCGCTCTTGGAAGACTCTCTTCAACCAGGCTTGTCCCTCGATGCTATCAAAGTGGATGCCGTCAGTAGTCAGTCTGGCCTGATCCATAGCTCTCAGCTCGTGCTTAATATCCATAAGGATCATCAGTCCAGCATTTGTGACTCGCAAGATTCCTTAGGATGTTGTTCCACCTGATTGCCCTTCATTGTGTCTTCTCCCTGTTGCTGTCAACATCTTCGTGCTCCTTTGTACATTGCAGACGGTCAGTATCGCGCAGTAGAATCTCTGCCAGAGAGTAGTAAATAGGCACACCATCATTGACTCCCATAGTGCCTCTTCCTCATCTGAGCTTCTCGATATGTTGTTCGTCCCTACTAGGATCATTACGTTAGGAATTCTCCCTGGCTTCATCAGCTCCACCATCCGAAATAACTGGGCTATCGTTGCGCCCCCAAACGCTATCACCGTAGTGATCCAGGAAGTCCTTAAATTTTGGAGCACTCTGACCAAGCTGTCCCCCAGTATCAGATGTGATGTCCCAAGTGGCGGTTGCTGCATGTTTACTGCTGGGCTCCAAGTTGATCGATTGACGCAGGCTCTCGGATCCGTATTTGGAACTCCTGTGAAGCTATACTTCAACTGGTTGTTCTTCTGCACGTCAATCACTCGGGACACTTTGTTTGCCGGCTTCTCTCGTATCTTTCTGTCTGGGACCCTAGAGCTTCTTGTTGATGATGTTGCATTGCTAACTCCCTCTCTGATCATCACGTCTTAGGAGAGTTGTACTCTGCCCATGTCATCGATTGTTCCATAGGGTGCAGTCACCCCGGAACCTGGCGCATTCCTGTTGGCAACCAATCGTCCTGCTGTTTCTATCAGCTTTCTCACCGTTTGCTCCACTACTGGGTCAACAAGGGTGTCACTCGGGTCCGGGATTTTCACTCGACCAGTTGTAGTCGGGAGTCGCGTTTCTGTAGTCTGACTCATTTCTCGAGGCGTCAAGAGTTCCATCGGGGACTGCCCACGAGGAATATCCCTTGTAGGTATCACTTTTTCTACGGCTGTCGTTAACGACAGACACTCCGATCGCTGCTTGTATTCTCGCCTCAAGTGCCCTAGTTCTTCACCCTGCTTCTTGTTACAGTCTTCAAACAATTTCTTCCACATGTCCCTATCTTTTTCTATACTGAGCATGGTCTTGGTCATCTCGTCCAGCTCCCTTCTCGTCTTTTCCAGTTCGTCTTTTGTCCCATTTAGATCTTGCATGGTTTCGTTCGTTTGAACTTCCTCTTCCACTCTCGCCCTCTTTGGTGGCACAGCTTCTCTCAGTTGTGAACTAGACGAGGCAGCCTCGCTGTTCATTTCCTGATGCATCCTCCTCAGTCCAGGCTTAGGCTGGTTGGCAAAAGCATCTCACCTGGCTGGTAGGTCCTCGAACTTCCCAACCCAGGCTCAATCGCCAAGTCACTCCCTGAGAGAGCCCCGTTTCTCCACCTCATCACTCTCATGTTCGGGCGGTCTAGTACTCCCCTGTCTCCATATGCTGCTGTCAATAAGACTTCCGTGGGGCGGTCCCCACGGTTATCATGCCCCCAGATGTTTATTGAGGCGGTCAGCAACATGAATACCTCCGCGTCCTCCAGAGCGAATCTCGATCCATTAGCTTCCGATTGATCGCATCTACCGTCGGTCCTACATATTCCTCTGCCAGGTCCATCAATTCGTCCAAGTTGAAATTATCCATTCTCTTTCAGGTTTGATTCTGTTATTGATTCAAAGATTTGAACTCAAGTGAGTAATTAAACGATCAATCAGAATCTAGAAAAGAGGTCACGAATATCACACTTGTCAGTTTTACACTAATTCCTTGTTAAAATTTTTTTTTAAAACAGTCATATAAAAAAGTTTTGATCCCGAAATTTTTTAAAACCAATCAGTTTCTAAAATTTTGGAGTTCGTCCTAAGATTGGACAGTCCAAACTTTGGATCTATTCCTAAGATTGTCATTCAGTTATTCATGGTCACTAATTCCTTCTTACCCAGGGTCTTAGTAACATAACACACAACATACATAACACACATTTCACATACAACACACATTTTAGTATGACGTCTTCCGGCATGCAACTTGAACTCAGCCTATACTTGAATAATATTTCTTATGTAAGTATACTTTTATATTAGTCTCGGAGAATATTACGTCTATCAGTGCATACAACTCCCGTGGATGCAGTCGTCCTTGGTTCGGATCATACACTGGAAGTGAAAGCTCCTTCACTTCCCTTTCCACAAGGAAGTCCCTCAATCTCGTCAAAGACAAGACTAGATTTTCCGGGTCCACGTGCCACTTCTCCACCGCCCTCGTCACCAAGAAGCATAAGTACATTCCCGGTATCTGTGTCGCCGCTGGAGGCAAGGCTGCTACGCCCCCTATTCCTGGTCTTTGCTTCCAAAGGAATTCTATGTTTTTATTTTCTCTCTTAAAACTCATGTCTGCTGTGATTGCTATCGCACATGTTCTATTTGTGAGTATGAAGTCGGTATCTGTTACTAGTATGCTACTTGAATATTTATTTCGTAAGCTAAAATATGACTCAACTACCCTCCCTATTTCCGGTTTCTTAGGGTCCTCGTATGTTTCTGCTTCTAGATCACCAGTCTCTCTTGCTATTCTTAATTGTTTTATTAACAAAATTTCAGTGTGGATAAGTCCTACCCCCACTCTCCGGACAAAAATAACCATCGACGTCCCCGTCGATCGCATACCGGGTATCAAATGGAAATTGGAAGCCGGAATGAGTAATGGTCCTTCCTGGGCAGCCCAGGAGGGATCATCCCTTTCAGTTTTTACGTATCTCAGGCTCCCACCATCTACATCTTGAATCGTGACACTGGTCTCCTTTGGGTCCGACGTCATTTCGTTCAGCCATTCCAAGACACGCAAACTCGTCAAGTCTTGTTCATATGACTGCTGTTGCTCGTCGTCGAATTCTACCTCGGGTTTGGACCGGTAATCGGCCCACTCCTCGTCGTGATCATCGACTATGTCAATGCCCAGTGACACAGTTATTTCTTCTAGACCCACTACTTCTTCCATTATCTTCTTCAGATCTATCCTGTCCACTAGGAAGTCGTCACTGTAAGGGTTATATTTCTTCCTGGATCTTGTCCTGTCGTTCTGTCGAGTATGTATCGTAAACGGAAGACCCGGTTCAAAATTCTTGGGGGCCTCCATTTGTTCGGGGTCATGCCAGTCCTCCTCTGCGTAGGGTAAGGTTTCTTCATCTGCTTCGATCACTTCATTGGGATCTAGGTCCAGTGGTGGACTTTTTCCTTCCTCTACGAGCTCATTTTCATCGATCTTTTCCCTGGTGCCCTTCTCCTTGACCTCACAAGCAGGGTCCATCATCAGATAATCTCCTTCTTCCATGTCTGCAGGTATACACTAGTCTTCTGTCGATGGGTTGTGTAGCTTAATTTTCTCGTAATGAGCGGCTCGGCCAGTACTCAGTCTAAAATAGGACCCCTCCGGATTGGCAAAATGGGACCCCTCCGGATTGGTAAAAACAAGACCCCTCCGGATTGGCAAAATTGGGACCCCTCCGGATATGCAAAAGTAGGACCGCTCCGGGTTTGCAAAATTATAACCGTCCGGATTGGCAGAATTGGGACCCCTCCGGATTGGCTAAATTGGGACTTCTCCGGATTGGCAAAATTAGAAGACCCCTCCGGGTTTGTAAAAGTAGCCTCTCGGAAGCTCGTGCACCAATGTCCAGCTGATACGCACTGTACACTCTTCGAAAAGAGCTTTTTGGCATACTCGTACAACCATGCATTCGTGTTGGCTCTAAACCATGGCATCAGACGTCTTCTGGCCCATATCTTTTTCACTTCCATCGGAATGTTCAAGATTTTGCACATTGTCTCAAAAAGATCTAAATCTTTTAGAAAATCCAATTTCTGCACTTGTTCTCTCGTTGGCGCCTCCTGTCTTTTGTTCTCTTTCACATGAGCTGGGGTGCTTTCACCTGCCTGAAAATCTTTACATGTTGTCTAATTGGCGCCCTCGTTGTCAGGAATCTTCCAAGTCTCTCTTCTCAATTTCCTTCGTCATGATTCAATTTCACGTCCTGTAACGGTCTTGCATTCACTGGACCCATCGTATTGTTCGTGAGCAGTCCCTCTAAATCGGCAAACCTCAAAGCAGCTGTAGAGCTAAAGTTTATGCCAGCAGCTATTAACGAGTCCACACCTGTTTTTGAGTACAGTCCGTTGACAGACAATCTCGCTCCGCTCAACATCATCATGGCATCTGCTGCAAAGCTCACCGTCTGAAGGTTCAGTTTCATCAGATCATCCTTGTATATGTACCAGGGAGAAGGTATGGGCCTCGACCACATCAGAGAGCTCCTGTTGGGACGTCGCTCCTCTCGACTGGTACTCGTCGTCTCTGATCTAGTATCCGATCTAGAGGTGCTGGTCGTTTCCGCTTTCGGGTTGACAGGCCCTAATCTTCGTCTAGGATTGATGGTTCTTCTCAAGGGCGCTTCCCCCAACCGATCTTGTACGTCCTTTCTTTGCCCTGGCTCGCTAGAGCTTTGCGGCCTATAGGTCGTCATGGCTGGGCCCGTTCCCAAACGTGTTTCTAAATTAGGAGGCACAAAGGTTGAAATTGCCGGTTTATTCGATGTTTCTTCCTTCTTCAGCACTCCCGTGTCAAAGAGTTCTACTTCCATTTCATCTAATCGCTCTTGGAAGACTCTGTTTAATCAGGCTTATCCCTCGATGCTATCAAAGTGGATGCCGTCAGTAGTCAGGCTGGCCTGATCCATAGCTCTCAGCTCGTGCTTAATATCCATAAGGATCATCCGTCCAGCATTTGTGACTCGCAAGATTCCTTAGGATGTTGTTCCACCTGATTGCCCTTCATTGTGTCTTCTCCCTGTTGCTGTCAACATCTTCGTGCTCCTTGGTACAGTGCAGACGGTCAGTATCGCGCAGTAGAATCTCTGCCAGAGAGTAGTAAATAGGCACACCATCAATGACTCCCATAGTGCCTCTTCGTCATCTGAGCTTCTCGATATGTTGTTCGTCCCTACTAGGATCATTACGTTAGGAATTCTCCCTGGCGTCATCAGCTCCACCATCCGAAATAACTGGGCTATCGTTGCGCCCCCAAACGCAATCACCGTAGTGATCCAGGAAGTCCCTAAATTTTGGAGCACTCTGACCAAGCTGTCCCCCAGTATCAGATGTGATGTCCCAAGTGGCGGTTGCTGCATTTTTACTGCTGAGCTCCAAGTAGATCGATTGACGCAGGCTCTCGGATCCGTATTCGGAACTCCTGTGAAGCTATACTTCAACTGGTTGTTCTTTTGCACGTCAATCACTCGGGTAACTTTGTTTGCCGGCTTCTCTCGTATCTTTCTGTCTGGGACCCTAGAGCTTCTTGTTGATGATGTTGCATTGCTAACTCCCTCTCTGATCATCACGTCTTGTACTCTGCCCATGTCATCGATTGTTCCATAGGGTGCAGTCACCCCGGATCCTGGCGCATTCCTGTTGGCAACCAATCGTCCTGCTGTTTCTATCAGCTTTCTCACCGTTTGCTCCACGACTGGGTCAACAAGGGTGTCACTCGGGTCCGGGATTGTCACTCGACCAGTTGTAGTCGGGAGTCGCGTTTCTGTAGTCTGACTCATTAGTACTCCCCTGTCTCCATATGCTGCCATCAATAAGACTTCCGTGGGGCGTTCCCCACGGTTATCATGCCCCAGATGTTTATTAAGGCGGTCAGCAACATGACTACCTCCGCGTCCTCCAGAGTGAAGTCTCAATCCATTAGCTTCCGATAGATCGCATCTACCATCGGTCCTACATATGCCTCTGCCAGGTCCATCAATTCGTCCAAGTTGAAATTATCCATTCTCTTTCAGGTTTGATTCTATTATTGATTCAATGATTTGAACTCAAGTGAGTAATTAAACGATCAATGAGGATCTAGAAAAGAGCTTACGAAAATCACAATGGTCAGTTTTACACTAATTTACTGTTAAATTTTTTTTAAACAGTCATATACAAAAGTTTTGATCCTGAAATTTATTAAAATCAATCAGTTTCTAAAATTTTGGAATTTGTCCTAAGATTAGACAGTCCAAACTTTGGATCTATTCCTAAGGTTGTCATTCAGTTATTCATGGTCACTAATTCCTTCTTACCCAGAGTCTTAGTAACATAACAATAAAATAACATAGCACACATATCACATACAACACACATTTTAGTATGACGTCTTCCGGCATGCAACTTAAACTTAAACTCATATTTGAATAAAATTTCTTATGTAAGTGTACTTGTATATTAGTCTCGGAGAAGATTACGTGTATCAGTGCATACAACTCCCGTGGATGCATTCGTCCTCGGTTTCGTATCATACACTGGAAGTGAAAGCTCCTTCCCTTCCCTTTCCACAAGGAAGTCCCTCAATCTCGTCAAGGACAAGACTAGATTTTTCGGATCCACGTGCCACTTCTCCACCGCCCTCGTCACCAAGAAGCATAAGTACATTCCCGGTATCTGTGACGGCGCTGGAGGCAAAGCTGCTACGCCCCCTATTCCTGATCTTCGCTTCCAAAGGAATTCTATGTTTTTATACTCTCTCTTAAAATCTGCTGCTAACGCTGTCTTAAAACTCAAGTCTGCTGTGATTGCTATCGCACATGTTCTATTTGTGAGTATGAAGTCGGTATCTGTTACTATTATGCTACTTTATTATTTATTTGGTAAGCTAAAATATGACTCAACTACCCTCCCTATGTCCGGTTTCTTAGGATCCTCGAATGTTTCTGCTTCTAGATCACCAGTCTCTCTTGCTATTCTTAGTTTTTTTATTAACAAACTTTCAGTGTGGGTAAGTCCTACCCCCACTCTCCGGATAAAAAAAACCATCGACGTCCCCGTCGATCGCATACCGGATATCAAATCGAGGTTGGAAGCCGGAATGAGTAGTCGCCCCTCCTGGGCAGCTCAGGAAGGATCTTCTCGTTTCGGTTTTTACGTATCTCAGGCTCCCACGATCTACATCTTGAATCGTGACACTGGTCTCCTTTGGGTCCGACGTCAGTTCGTTCAGCCATTCCAAGACACGCAAATTCGTCAAGTCTTGTTCATATGACTGCTGTTGCTCGTCGTCGAATTCTACCTCCGGCTTGGACCGGTCATTGACCCACTCCTCGTCGTGATCATCGACTATGTCAATGTCCTGTGACACAACTATTTCTTCTAGACCCACTACTTCTTCCACTATCTTCTTCAGATCTATCCTGTCCACCAGGAAGTCGTCACTGTAAGGGTTATATTTCTTCCTGGATCTTATCCTGTCGTTCTGTCGAGTATGTATCGTAAACGGAAGATCCGGTTCTAAATTCTTGGGGGCCTCCATTTGTTCGGGTTCATGCCAGTCCTCCTCTGCGTAGGGTAAGGTTTCTTCATCTGCTTCGATCACTTCATTGGGACCTAGGTCCAGTGGTGGACTTTTTCTTCCTCTACGAGCTCATTTCCATCGATCTTTTCCCTTTCAGATAATCCCGTTCTTCCATGTCTGCAGGTATACACTAGTCTTCTGTCGATGGGTTGTGTAGCTTAATGTTCTCGTAATGAGCGGCTCGGCCAGTACTCAGTCTATAAAAGCGTCCCTCCTGGTGCACTTACGTAATCATGAAAAGTCCTCTCCGCTTTTTAGGAGCTTTTTTGTTCCTTTCGGTGGTATAACGTTCTGAAAAACCCATACGTAGTCTCCTACCGAGTAAGCTTTGGCACTAGCTGCTTTCTTGTAGAATCTTTTCCTCTGCCTTGCCTGTGCCTGCTGAGTATTTCGTCTACATAAGTCGTTTAACTCCTGTTGACGTCTAATCACATCCCTTACATAGACCTGTGGTGACGTTTTCTTACCCTCAAACTCTGGGTAGAAGAAGGTCAGGGGCAAAGACTTCTCGTGTCCGATTAGCATCATGTGTGGACTAACTCCGGTGGTGGAATGTTGCGTGCTGTTATAAGCTCCCATCACCTGTGGAAGGTATCTGTCCCAATCGGTCATCTCCAGTTCCTGTTTCTCATCAGGAACTTTTTCATCTAGATCAGACTCCCCATCTTCTCACCTTCCTTATCCTGGTCCTCAAAGGTAACGATTTTCTTTTGCGTATCGTTCCCCTGTTCTTTCCGTCTGTATGAAGTACTGGTTAAAACCTCGTGGGGTATTGAGGATACTAGTTGCTGAACTATTGTCCTACAATCCCTCTCGTTTTCTTTGTGTTGTCGTCTTGACGGCATGATCTTCACCTTCTCACTGACTGTCACTGATGCCATAGCTGCTGCCCACTCGGGGTCATCTCTGGTCACTTCTCTCTCTAACACTCCACCCAGCATCCGCATCCTTTGCGGTGTGACCTGCACTGTTTTATCCAACAATGAGAGGCTGTTAATGTTCATGCGAGAGAGTTCCTGCTGGACCAGGTTTGAGCGCAGTAACAGGTCCAAGGGCACCGAGTCCTTCTTGGATAGAATCTTTTTCTCGGCTGCTTTCTCTACAGGTAACTCAGGATGTCCTGGGATTGGATGTCCAGACTTATCCAACCATCTCGTCAAAGGAAGCGCTTCATAAGTTTCATTGTCCAGAAACGAGAATCCTTCCTTGATTTCTTCCTGATTGGCTTGCTTCTGTTCCAATCTTTCATAGAACTCGGTTTTCTCGCTGAGGGTGTCAGCATACTGGTGTTTGTCACGCATCCTGTGCTCGATTATCATGTGGTAGCCATCTAATCTCACTATCCATCTACCAATATAACTCTGATTCATCGAGTATGTCTTCATAGAGGATAACGCTCTGTTGTCGACGCGTAACCTGAAGGGAGCGCTCCCCAAGTACGCGCGGTACTTTTCCACAAACGTGATCACTGCAAACATTTCTGCCTTCGGTGCACCATATTTCATCTCGGTGTTACTTAACACCTTACTGCCATATGCAATGGGACGGAGAACTTTTCTTTCATTCCATTCCTGCTCCTGATTCAGTATTCCTGAGATGGCTACTACTGATGCGTCTGTGTCAAGAACATACATGCCCTTTTCTGTAGGCATGCCTAGCACTGGCGCTTCGCACAGTTCCCGCTTTATGTTCTCGAAGGCAGTTTGTGCTTCTTCGTTCCATTCGAACTTCTTTCCTTCGTTGCGCATCAGCTTCTGCATGGGATACACCTTGTCTGCATACCCTTTTATGACCTCACGGTAATAATTGGCAAACCCTAGGAAGCTCATGAGTTGTGTGTCCGTTCTAGAAGCCTTCCACGTCAGCGCAGCCTCTACTGCTTCCGGGTCCGGCCTCAAACCATGCCTCTCCGTCATTCTTCCTAGATACTTGATTGAATCCCTCAGGGTTTCACATTTCGATGGTTTGCATTTCAAGCCTGCGCCTTTCATGCATCCAAAATCCTCATCGAGCCAATCAATGTGGTCTTCCAGTGTTGTTGTTGCTATGACCACGTCATCCACGTAACACATCACAAGATTCCCGTACTTCTTCGTCACTCTGGTCAAAGCCGAAAGGCATCCTCTTCCACTGGTACAACCCCAATTCACATGCGAATCCTGTCTTCTCTCTGTCCTTCTTCCGCAGAGGGACCTGCCAGAAGGCAGAACCCAAGACCAGTGTGGTGAAGAATTTGGCATCAACAAGTTTAGAGAGACTCTCGTCTATTCGCGTTATCGGGTACGCATCTTTTATTGTCAACGCGTTCAAATAGCGAAAGTCGCAACAAAACCTAAACTGTCCCCCTTTCTTTTTCGCCATTACCACCCCACAAGCCCATGGCCATTTCGAGGGTTCTATCATGTCGTAATCGAGCAACATTTCTACTTCCGCTCGGCACGCCTCCGATTTATGTGGCGTCATTCGTCTTGCGCCTTCGTTGTGGGGAACGGCGCCTTCCTCAAGTTCGAGTTCGTGTTCGACGAAGTTACAGCAACCGATATCCGCCCTATGTTTTGTAAAAACATCCGCGTTCCGATTTAAAACCGCCCGCAATAATTCAAAATCTCCCTCACCTATTTTCCCTTTTAAGTGTTCTATTTCTGGCAAAACCGGTTTGTCAGCTTTTAAATCATATGAAGAGGGGCATTCCGGAAAATTCGAGCAGCTCGACAAACATTTTATGAATAGATTTTAATTCATTAATCCTTTTCAAAGTTTTCTCTTTATTGGCATGATAGGGACAGTCTTTCACACTATATCTCTTCAAGTTTTGTGTCTCTTCATAGTCAGTCCTCACCGGCAAAGCGTAATCAAGTTTCTTTCCACGCTGGATTGAAACCGTGGTGTCCAGTGTGTTCAATCAAACACTGACACACAGTCGGTTTCGAGTTACCGAGAAGATCCGGCCTAAATTTACTGAACTTTGACTATTTGGATTCGGTACCAAACAAACCTGTTTACTATCACTTAACGAGTTCAAATTTCTCATTCTAAAAATCTGTCCCGGTTGTAGTTTAACCTTTCTGTCTAAAAAGATTGGTACCTTGTGTTCATCTATTATTATCCTATTAACTGGTTTCTTAACATACTTCCGGTCCGAGTTTCTCATCCTTATTATGCCGTTGTTCAAGTCAATCATCACGTCGAAATTCTTGACAAAATCTCTGCCCAAGATGAACTGGTCGGAGTCATACAAGTTCTCTACCATCAGGAAGCCCATCCAAAGATCCCGTCCTCCCATGTGGAGGACCGTTATTGGTGTCGATCCGGCTACGTAAACATCTCTTGGATTGGCTGCCGTAGTCGGAGATTCGTCGGAATCAGGTCTTCTCTCGTGAAGCCCATTTTTTCCCAAGTTTTCATTGATATCACGCTCACTACCGCTCCTGTGTCCAGAAGCCCTGTGACTTCGATTTTCTTTCCATTGGTGTCGAGCAGAGGTGCAGTCACATCTGCTTCGTATCCAATGTGAACCGCGTCTTGCTGCATCATGGCGTCATGGCCTATCCTACGGAATTTGAATTCTTCACCCAAATAGATCTATCCTATTTGGTCACTGTCTGTTGTCTCATATGTACTAGTGTAGATGATAATTTCATCCACGTTCAGAATCACTTGATTCGGTCCATAGACTTCCACGTAGCGCCCGTGAAGCTTCTTTATTCGAGTGCCCCCTGTTGTAAGTAGTGCTCGCACAGCTCATGACTCAGTGCGTGGCTCCATCTGTCTCAGATAAACTGCACATGTGTCCAAATGCATCAAAGTGAACTCCGATGGTTCACTCAGATTTCTGATTACCTGGTGTCCCGCTTCTGATATTATTGATTGTATTTTACTTCCTTGTGGCACCATACCGAACCTCGCATGACTCCTGTTCCTGTAATCACCTCTTCCAGTCGCATGTGTAACTTGCGTCGGTCGTTCATTTGAGGTCTGTCTGTTGCCAGTTGAACTTCCTCTGATGTTTGGGCCCCATGTTCTATTACCCCCTGTGACATAGCCTGATGAACTGTCCCTACCTCTAGTGGATCCATATGTCCTTCTCCTATTCTGTTGGTCATTGAAGTTTACCCTCGGCTCCCTGCTGGGTCCTCCCGAGTTCGATTCCCCATCTTTTGGTCCACTCTTGCTGCCTAGTAGCCCGTCCAACCTATCCATGATAGCCTGAGTTCGCCTCTCCATCATCGCATCTATCTTTGTGTCAAGAGTCCCAAGAGTCTGCTCTTGTTGAAATCTCAAATTCTCCAACCGTAACTCTCTTTGTTCTTAACCGTAACTCTCTTTGTTCCGCTTCCCTTGTCATTCGCGACAAGTTCTTCGCCAAGTGTTCATCCGTTCTTTCCTTCAAGCGTTTTTTGCTTCTACTAAGTTCTTGTCTATTACAATTTGTTTCTTCCCGCAGACTTTCTCTCTCGACGTGGACTGCCCTTTCTAGTTCACCCATTTTTATGGACATCTGTTCATTCTGTTCTTCTACGCTGCACACTATGTTGGTCAAGGCTTCTTCAATTGACACTCCGTTATCCACTAGTGACGTCACAAGTGGCGGTGTCACCCTGTCGATCCCAGGTAGCTTGGTGCTGGTGGAGATTTGGGCTTTTATTCTCTGCCTCGACGTCTTTTCATTATCCACCTCTGGATCCGCCGATGCGTTGCTTAGCCATGTGTTTCTATTCTCCCCAGCTCGCTTTTCCCGATTCGTCATAGTCACAAAGTCTGCTGACTGGCCTGATGTGTTTGTGGTTTTGCTTATTGTCCTCACTACACCAAATTGGTCCATGGTGCCAGTCGCTCTGTCAGTGTATGCTTCATTCTCCTGAGTCGAACTATTGAAGCTGACTCGAGATCCAAAGCCAACTTGCTCGTCATTGCCCTCTTCTTCTTCCTGGGATTCTCCTTCATCGCCTGTACCCGCTCCCATGGTAAATGGAAAGATGTTCCCGAAAGTGTTTTTCACTCTTTCTGAAAACGATGAGGACGTTGCCTGTTTCTCCGTCACGCCTGCCATCATGGTGTTGTCTGTGGGAGATCTTCTAGTTGCCACAATTTCAGTAGAGATGTCGGACAGTTCCGACATCTCCTCTCGGTCCAGTGTCCCGGTGGAAGTTACAAAATCTTGGCCTTGTTCTACCGGAGTAGATTCACTCGCCAACCTTCTGTTTCCTCTCCCCTCCGGTCCATGTATTTCCAGGTTCTCATCCATGGCCTGGTCCGGTTGGACCTCCACTTGTAGCATTGCTTTTCGCTCTTCTGAGGACTTTTGACTTCTGGTCTCAACCATTCTGCCTGGAACCGTCTCCCCTTTACCGGTCCGAGTTCGTATGATCCTTTCCACAAAAGGGTCGTTCATTGCTTTTCTCTGTTTCTCCGGTATAAATTTCCTTGAGCTATCACTTAGTTTAGGTTTCCTTGACTTGTCTAAACTCATTTTTGATTTCTCACTTCTCACTGCCTATACACTCAATTCGATTGCTAGTGTCCTTTTAATCTGACTACTGATAATAATGACACATCAAAAAAAATTCCGAAAAATTTCTATTAAATAGTGACCACGAATTCTTGTATGTTATCACAGTACGGCGTGTATACAATTCATTCACAATAATCGATTATTAGTTATAAAATATGAAGCTAGCACAGTATGATGACTTCAGTCTATTCAAAAGATAGTGTTCTCACTATCCAATCAAGCACAAATATTATTAATTTAAAACCAAAAATAACAAATATAAAAGTTTTTTCTATGAAAAACGTATGTGCTTTTTACTTTTAGTCAGTTGCAATAAAATAGTCGAACTTGTTTCTAAAGAAAGAACTTTCCCTGCTTGGTGCTGCACCAAACAGACAAATTTGAAGGCAGTAATTTTCTCAAGTGGGAGTCTATTGCACCCAACGAGTCCTGTGTTACCTATCTGCCTTCAGACTGCCCGAGCTAGACCTACTAAAATCCTCAGGGCAATCACTTTTCTCAAAAACGTTTTGGATTTCAAATCACACCAATGAGTTGCACACTCTTGTTCAATTTAGACTAAGTGTCGCGAATATCTGAGTTTAGACCTGTTTTGTTTTAGTTTGATTTTTATTAAATGCAAGTTACCAGTGCAGTCACTGGTTCCCAGACTATCTCTTAATAACCTAATACCTTTAACTACTTCTTTTCTGTTGTCTTCTTAAGTCTTGACAAAACAATACCCCTCCAGATTGACAAAAATAGGACCCCTCCGGATTGGCAAAAATAGGACCCCTCCGGATTGGCAAAATGGGACCCCTCGGGATTGACAAAAACAAGACCCCTCCGGATTGGCAAAATTGGGACCCCTCCGGATTGGCAAAAATAGGACCACTCCGGGTTTGCAAAATTAGACCCGTTCGGATTGGCAAAATTAGGACGCCTCCGGATTGGCAAAATTGGGACTTCTCCGGATTGGCAAAATTAGAAGACCCTCTGGGTTTGTAAAAGTAGCCTCTCGGAAGCTCGTGCACCAATGTCCAGCTGATACGCACTGTACACTCTGCTGTGCTTCGACATGAGTCGTGTGGGCTCTAAACCATGCAGTCGTGTTGGCTCTAAACCATGGCATCAGACGTCTTCTGGCCCATATCGTTTTCACTTTCATCGAAATGTTCAAGATTTGGCACATTATCTCAAAAAGATCTAAATCTTTTAGACAATCCAATTTCTGCAATTGTTCTCTCGTTGGCGCCTCCTATCTATTGTTCTCTTTCACATGAGCTGGGGAGCTTCCACCTGCCTGAACACCTTAACATTTTTTCCAATTGGCGCCCTCGTCGTCAGGAATCTTCCAAGACTCTCTTCTCAATTTCTTTCGTCATGATTCAGTTTCACGTCTTGTAACGGTCTTGCATTCACTGGACCCATCGTATTGTTCGAGGGCAGTCCCTCTAAATCGGCAAACCTCAAGGCAGATGTAGAGTTGAAGTTTATGCCAGCAGCTATTAACGAGTCGACGCCTGTTATTGAGTACAGTCCGTTGACAGACAATCTCGCTCCGCTCAACACCCTCATTGCATCTGCTGCAAAGCTCACCGTCTGAAGGTTCAGTTTCATCAGATCATCATTTTATATGTGCCAGGGAGAAGGTATGGGCCTCGACCACATCAGAGAGCTCCTGTTGGGCGTCGCTCCTCTCGACTGGTACTCGTAGTCTCTGATCTAGTATCCGATCTAGAGGTGCTGGTCGTTTCCGCTGTCGGGTTGACAGGCCCTAATCTTCGTCTAAGATTGATGGTACTTCTCAAGGGCGCTTCCCCCAAACGTCCGTTCTTTGCCCTGGCTCAGAGGAGCTTTGCGGCCTATAGGTCCTCACGGCTGGACCCATTCCCAAACGTGTTTTTAAATTAGGAGGCACAAAGGTTGAAATTGCCGGTTTATTTGATGTTTCTTCCTTCTTCAGCACTCCCGTGTCAAAGAGTTCTACTTCCATTTCATCTAATCGCTCTTGGAACACTCTGTTCAACCAGGCTTGTCCCTCGATGCTATCAAAGTGGATGCCGTCAGTAGTCAGTCTGGCCTGATCCAAAGCTCTCAGCTCGTGCTTAATATCCATAAGGATCATCCGTCCAGCATTCTGACTCGCAAGATTCCTTAGGACGTTGTTCTACCTGATTGCCCTTCATTGTGTCTTCTCCCTGTTGCTGTCAACATCTTCGTGCTCCTTGGTACAATGCAGACAGTCAGTATCGCGCAGTAGAATCTCTGCCAGAGAGTAGTAAATAGGCACACCATCATTGACTCCCATAGTGCCTCTTCCTCATCTGAGCTTCTCGATATGTTGTTCGTCCCTACTGGGATCATTACGTTAGGGATTCTCCCTGGCTTCATCAGCTCCACCATCCGAAATAACTGGGCTATCGTTGCGCCCCCAAACGCAATCACCGTAGTGATCCAGGGAGTCCTTAATTTTTGGAGCACTCTGACCAAGCTGTCCCCCAGTATCAGATGTGATGTCACAAGTGGTGGTTGCTGCATGTTTACTGTTGGGCTCCAAGTTGATCGATTGAAGCAGGCTCTCGGATCCGTATTCGGAACTCCTGTGAAGCTATACTTCAACTGGTTGTTCTTCTGCACGTCAATCACTCGGGGCACTTTGTTTGCCGGCTTCTCTCGTATCTTTCTGTCTGGGACCCTAGAGCTTCTTGTTGATGATGTTGCATTGCCAACTCCCTCTCTGGTCATCACGTTTTGGGAGAGTTGTACTCTGCCCATGTCATCGCTTGTTCCATATGGTGCAGTCAGCCCGGAACCTGGCGCATTCCTGTTGGCAACCAATCGTCCTGCGTTTCTATCAGCTTTCTCACCGTTTGCTCCACTACTGGGTCAACATGGGTGTCACTCGGGTCCGGGATTGTCACTCTACCAGTTGTAGTCGGGAGTCGCGTTTCTGTAGTCTGACTCATTTCTCGAGGCGTCAAGAGTTCCATCGGGGACTGCCCACGAGGAATATCCCTTGTAGGTATCACTTTTTCTACGGCTGTCATTAACGACAGACGCTCCGATCGCTGCTTGTATTCTCGCCTCAAGCGCTCTATTTCTTCACCCTGCTTCTTGTTACAGTCTTCAAACAATTTCTTCCACATGTCCCTATCTTCTTCTATACTGAGCATGGTCTTGGTCATCTCGTCCAGCTTCCTTCTAGTCTTTTCCAGTTCGTCTTTTGTCCCATTTAGATCTTGCATGGTTTCGTTCGTCTGAACCTCCTCTTCCACTCTCGCCTTCTTTGGTGGCACAGCTGCTCTCAGTTGTGAACTAGACGAGGCAGCCTCGCTGTTCAATTCCTGATGCATACTCCTCAGTTCAGGCTTAGGCTTGGTTGTCAAAGGCATCTCACCTGGCTGGTAGGTCCTCGAACTTCCCAACCCAGGCTCATTCGCCAAGTCACTCTCTGAGAGGGCCCCGTTTCTTCACCTCATCACTCTCATGTTAGGGCGGTCTAGTTTTCCCCTGTCTCCATATGCTGCCATCAATAAGACACGGTTATCAAGCCCCACGGTTATCATGCCCCCAGATGTTTTTTTAAGGCGGTCAGCAACATGACTACCTCCGCGTCCTCCAGAGCGAAGTCTCGATCCATTAGCTTCCGATAGATCGCATCTACCATCGTTCCTACATATGCCTCTGCCAGGTCCATCAATTCGTCCAAGTTGAAATTATCCATTCTCTTTCAGGTTTGATTCTTTTATTGATTCAATGATTTGAACTCAAGTGAGTAATTAAATGATCAATCAGGATCTAGAAAAGAGGTCACGAATATCACACTTGTCAGTTTTACACTAATTTTTTGTTAAAATTTATTTAAAACAGTCATATAAAAAGATTTTGATCCTGAAATTTATTAAATCAATCAGTTTCTAAAATTTTGGAATTCGTACCAAGATTGGACAGTCCAAACTTTGGATCTATTCCTAAGATTGTCATTCAGTTGTTCATGGTCACTAATTCCTTCTTATCCAGGGTCTTAGTAACATAACACATAACATAACATAACACACATATCACATACAACACACATTTTAGTATGACGTCTTCCTTCATGCAACTTAAACTCAGCCTATACTTGAATAAAATTTCTTATGTAAGTATACTTGTATATTTGTCTCGGAGAAGATTACGTGTATCAGTGCATACAAATCCCATGGATGCAGTCGTCCTCGGTTCGGATCATACACTGGAAGTGAAAGCGCCTTCACTTCCCTTTCCACAAGGAAGTCCCTCAATCTCGTCAAGGACAAGACTAGATTTTCCGGGTCTAGGTGCCACTTCTCCACCACCCTCGTCACCAAGAAGCATGAGTACTTTCCCGGTATCTGTGACTCCGCTGGAGGCAAAGCTGCTACGCCCCCTATTCCTGATCTTTGCTTCCAAAGGAATTCTATGTTTTTATATTCTTTCTTAAAATCTGCTGCTAACGCTGTCTTAAAACTCATGTCTGCTCAAAATACTATCGCACATGTTTTATTTGTGAGTATTAAATCGCTATCTGTTAGTATTATGCTACTTGAATATTTATTTGGTAAAAAAAAATATGACTCAACTACCCTCCCTATGTCCGGTCTCTTAGGGTCCTCGTCTGTTTCTGCTTCTAGATCACCAGTCCCTCTTGCTATTCTTAATTTTTTTAGTTACAAATTTTCGGTGTGGGTAAGTCCTACTCCCCCAATCCCCGGACAAAAAAATCCACCGACGTTCCCGTCGATCGCATACCGGATATCAAATCGAGGTTGGAAGCCGGAATGAGTAATGGTCCTTCCTGGGCAGCCCAGGAGGGATCATCCCTTTCGGTTTTTACGTATCTCCATCTTGAATCGTGACACTGGTCTCCTTTGGGTCAGACGTCATTTCGTTCAGCCATTCCAAGACACGCAAATTCGTCAAGTCTTGTTCATATGACTGCTGTTGCTCGTCGTCGAATTCTACCTCTGGCTTGGACCGGTCATCGACCCACTCCTCGTCGTGATCATCGACTATGTCAATGTCCAGTGACACAGTTATTTCATCTAGACCCACTACTTCTTCCACTATCTTCTTCAGATCTATCCTGTCCACTACGAAGTCGTCACTGTAAGGGTTATATTTCTTCCTGGATCTTGTCCTGTCGTTCTGTCGAATCTGTATCGTAAAAGGAAGATCCGGTTCCAAATTCTTGGGGGCCTCCATTTGTTCGGGGTCTTGCCAGTCCTCCTCTGCGTAGGGTAAGGTTTCTTCATCTGCTTCGATCACTTCATTGGGATCTAGGTCCAGTGGTGGACTTTTTCCTTCCTCTACGAGCTCATTTCCATCGATCGTTTCCCTGGTGCCCTTCTCCTTGGACTCACAAGCAGTTTCCATCATCAGATAATCCCCTTCTTCCATGTCTGCAGGTATACACTAGTCTTCTGTCGATGGGTTGTGTAGCTTAATGTTCTCATAATGAGCGGCTCGGCCAGTACTCAGTCTATAAAAGCGTCCCTCCTGGTGCACTTCCGTAATCATGAAAGGTCCTCTCCACTTTTTTAGGAGCTTTTTTGTTCCTTTCGGTGGTATAACGTTCTGAAATACCCATACGTAGTCTCCTACCGAGTAAGCTTTTGCACTAGCTGCTTTCTTGTCGAATCTTTTCCTCTGCCTTGCCTGTACCTGCTGAGTATTTCGTCTACATAAGTCGTTTAACTCCTGTTGACGTCTAATCACATCCCTTACATAGACCTGTGGTGACGTTTTCTTACCCTCATACTCTGGGTAGAAGAAAGTCAGGGGCAAAGACTTCTTGTGTCCGGTTAGCATCATGTGTGGACTAACTCCGGTGGTGGAATGTTGCGTGCTGTTATAAGCTCCCATCACCTGTGAAAGGTATCTGTCCCAATCGGTCATCTCCAGGTCCTGTTTCTCATCAGGAACTTTTTCATCTACATCAGACTCCCCGGACAAACTTCCTTGTCCCGGGTGTTGATCTTGAACTCGCCGGCTCTTCTCACTGTTCGTCTCCCCGGACAAACAATCTTGCCCCAGGTTTCGTTCAACCTTCT
Organism: Symsagittifera roscoffensis; assembly: GCF_963678635.1. Taxonomy (NCBI): domain Eukaryota; kingdom Metazoa; phylum Xenacoelomorpha; order Acoela; family Convolutidae; genus Symsagittifera; species Symsagittifera roscoffensis. The sequence goes on along the minus strand of NC_087065.1, from coordinate 31,117,194 downwards.
CACCTTCCTTATCCTAGTCCTCAAAGGTAACGGTTTTCTTTTGCGTATCGTTCCCCTGTTCTTTCTGTCTGTATGAAGTACTGGTTTAAACCTCGTGGGTTATTGAGGATACTAGTTGCTGAACTATTGTCCTACAATCCCTCTCGTTTTCTTTGTGTTGTCGTCTTGACGGCATGATCTTCACCTTCTCACTGACTGTCACTGATGCCATAGCTGCTGCCCACTCGGGTTCATCTCTGGTCACTTCTCTCTCTAACAATCCACCCAGCATCCGCATCACTTGCGGTGTGACCTGCACTGTTTTCACCAATAATGAGAGGCTGTTAATACTCATGCGAGAGAGTTCCTGCTGGACCAGGTTTGAGCGCAGTAACAGGTCCAAGGGCACCGGGTCCTTCTTGGATAGAATCTTTATCTCGGCTGCTTTCTCTACAGGTAACTCAGGATGTCCTGGGATTGGATGTCCAGACTTATCCAACCATCTCGTCAAAGGAAGCGCTTCATAAGTTTCATTGTCCAGAAACGAGAATCCTTCCTTGATTTCTGCCTGATTGGCTTGCTTCTGTTCCAATCTTTCATAGAACTCGGTTTTCTCGCTGAGGGTGTCAGCATACTGGTGTTTGTCACGCATCCTGTGCTCGATTATCATGTGGTAGCCATCTAATCTCACTATCCATCTACCAAAATAACTCTGATCCATCGAGTATGTCTTCAACTATATCTATAACTTGAAGAGAGCGCTCCCTAAGTACGCGCAGTACTTTTCCACAAATGTGACCACTGCAAACATTTCTGCCTTCGGTGCACCATATTTCATCTCGGTGTCACTTAACACCTTACTGCCATATGCAATGGGATGGAGAACTGTTCTTCCATTCAATTCCTGCTCCTGATGCAGTATTCCTGAGATGGCTACTACAGATGCGTCTGTGTCAAGAACATACATGCCCTTTTCTGTTGGCATGCCTAGCACTGGCGCTTCGCACAGTTCCCGCTTTACGCTCTCGAAGGCAGTTTGTGCTTCTTCGTTCCATTCGAACTTCTTTCCTTCGTTGCGCATCAGCTTCTGCATGGGATACACCTTGTCTGCTTACCCTTTTAAGACCGGTAATAATTGGCAAACCCTAGGAAGCTCATGAGTTGTGTGTCCGTTCTAGAAGCCTTCCACGTCAACACAGCTTCTACTGCTTCCGGGTCCGGCCTCAAACCATGCCTGTCCATCATTCTTCCTAGATACTTGATTGAATCCCTCAGGATTTCACATTTCTATGGTTTGCATTTCAAGCCTGCTTCTTTCATGCATCCAAAGACCCCATCGAGCCAATCAATGTGGTCTTCCAGAGTTGGTGTTGCGTGTTGCTATGACCACGTCATCCACGTAACACATCAGGAGATTCCCGTACTTCTTCGTCACTCTGGTCAAAGCCTGAGCCACCAGTCTTTGAAACGTGGCCTTTGCGTTGCACAATTCGAAGGGCATCCTCTTCCACATGTACAACCCCAATTCACATGCGAATCCTGTCTTCTCTCTGTCCTTCATCCGCAGAGGGACCTGCCAGAAGGCAGAACCCAAGTCCAGTGTGGTGAAGATTTTGGCATCACCAAGTTTAGAGAGACTCTCGTCTATTTGCGGTATCGGGTACGCATCTTTTATTGTCAACGCGTTCAAACTGCGAAAGTCGCAACAAAACCTAAACTGTCCCCCTTTCTTTTTCGCCATTACCACCCCACAAGCCCATGGCGATTGCGAGAGTTCTATCATGTCGTATTCGAGCAACATTTCTACTTCCGCTCGGCACGCCTCCAATTTTCGTGGCTTCATTCGTCTTGCGCCTTCGTTGTGGGGAACGGCGCCTTCCTCAAGTTCGATTTCGTGTTCGACGGAGTTATAGCAACCAATATCCGCCTTATGTTTTGAAAATACATCCGCGTTCCGATTTGAAACCGCCCACAATAGTTCAAAATCTCCCTCACCTATTTTCCCTTTTAAGTGTTCTATTTCTGGCAAAACCGGTTTGTCAGATTCTAGTTCATATGACGAGGGGCGTTCCGGAAAATTCGAGCAGCTCGACAAGCCGTCGTCCGCTTCGGACTTCATTGAAAACATTTTATGAATAGATTTTAATTCATTAAAACTTTTTATAGTTTTCTCTTTATTGGCATGACAAGGACAGTCTTCCACACTATATCTCTTCAAGTTTTGTGTCTCTTCAGAGTCAGTAATCATCGGCAAAGCGTAACCAAGTTTCTTTCCACGCTGGATTGAAACCGTGGTGTCCAGTGTGTTCAATAAAACACTGACACACAGTCCGTTTCGAGTTACCGAAAAGCTCCGGCCTAAAATTACTGAACTTTGACTATTTGGATTTGGTACCAAACAAACCTGTTTACTATCCTTTAACGAGTTTCAATTTCTCATTCTAAAAATTGCTGTCCCGGCTGAAGTATTACCTTTCTGTCTAAAAAGATTGGTACCTTGTTTTCATCTATTATTATCATATTAACTGGTTTTTTAACATACTTCTGGGCCGGGTTTCTCATCCTTATTGAGCCGTTGTTCAAGTCAATAATCACGTCGAAATTCTTGATAAAATCTCTGCCCAAGATGAACCTGTCGGAGTCATCCAAGTTCTCTACCACCAGGAAGCTCATCCAAAGATCCCGTCCTCCCATGTGGAGGACCGTTATTGGTGTCCTTCCGGCAACGTAAATCGATCCTCGATTGGCTGCCGTAGTCGTAGATTTGTCGGAAACAGGTATTCCCTCGTGAAGCCCATTCTTTCCCAAATTTTTATCGGCATCACGCTCACTACCGCTCCTGTGTCCAGAAGCCCTGTGGTTCCGATTTTCTTTCCATTGGTGTCGAGCAGATGTGCAGTCACATCTGCTTCGTATCCAATGTGAACCGCGTCTTGCTGCATCATGGCGTCATGGCCTATCCTACGGAGTTCTTCACCCAAATAGACCTGTCCTATTTGGTCACTGTCTGTTGTCACATATGTCCTAGTGTAGATGCTAATTTCATCCACGTTCAGCATCTTTTGATGCGGTCCATAGACTTCCACGTAGCGCCCGTGAAGCTTCTTTATTCGAGGGCCACCTGTTGTTAGTAGTGCTCGCAAGGCTCATGACTCAGTGCGTGGCACCACCCGTCTCAGATAATCTGCATATGCGTCCAAATGCATCAAAGTGAACTCTGGTGGTTCACTCAGATTTCTGATTACCTGGTGTCCCGCTACTGAGATTATTGATTGTATTTTGCTTCCTTGTGGCACCATACCGAACCTCTGCCCGGAGATCTCGTTTAGTTTCATGCTCAGACTGCTTGGTACTTTCGCTTCTTCGACATCTGATGCCTCGCAGAAGTTCAGTTTTTCCTGTAATTTCTCATTTTCCAATTTGAGCTTCACCTTTTGTTCGATCTCCTTCGTTACCAATTCCTGCTGGACTCTATTTAGAGCACGCCTCGCGGCTGCCCTATAATCAATCTTGAAGTCATCCGCCGCCGTCAACGGTTCCGGTTCACATGTCTCTTCCGTTACCGCTTGCATCTTCTTCGTTGCTAGCTCTTGTGGTTTTTCTTCTCTGCGCGCCTCCGCGTCACTCAATAGGCGAGCCTTGCTGGCTTTCACACCCGATAAAGCTTCCTCATGCCTTGGATGCTTGATGTCTGTTACAGCATCCCAGAATTGCGGACAATCTAATTTAAAATGACCTTCCAAGTTACTAAAGCAGCACCTCCTACCAAATTTTGCAATTACTCCTCTCATTTCATCCTCATGGTCGATCTCTGACGCATCTTCGTCCTCGAGGCTTAAGGCTATTGCTTTCATGCCCTGTTTTTAGGTTGGGCATGCTGACACTTGATGGTCCGTCGAACTGCGATTTGCGCAAGAGCGTCTTTTGTCCATATCGTTCCTTGGTTTGTACCAGTTGTTTCCTTGGTTTGCTAGTCCGTTATTAAAAGTGCCATAACTGTTCTTGTAATATCCAGATCTCGATGGAGGCTTCAGCAAAAGATATACTTTTGACTTGAGTCTCAACTCATCTGGTGTTGGCGCATCGGTTGAGAGTAGTGTGTAATGTGTCGCTAACATTTTCCGAAGTTCAATATTATTTTTACCATCGATGAGTTTTGAGGCTACTGCCAGGTTCATTCTTCTGTTTGACTCATCCGGTTGGCTACGCCTTCTCAGCAACTCCAAATCGTCTAGAAACTTGTCTGTCGTCTCATCTTCTCGTTGCCTCCGTTTCTCGAAGCGCATCTTTGCTTGGTGTCCCTGCACCCCTGATCCAAAACAATTTAACAAGATTTCAAAGGTTTTCTCAACAGTGTCCTGCTTGTACTGCTTTTTGACCATCACGCAGTTCACGGCTGTCCCTTTCAAGTTACTGGTAAGCGCACTGCATTATTGCCTTTCTGACAAGCCCTCTTCCTCGAAATGCAGTTTCATCGCTTCTATCCAGGTATCAATACAGCCATCAGATTCGTCTTTGTAGCATCTTGGTTTCTTAAAAACCTTTCTGGACTTTTCGCTACGCTCATTGGTTCTAGATAATCTCGTAAGGAATGTCTCCAAAGACCTGTTCAGAGGTTCAAAGGCTGTGGCCATTGATGTATCCTCTCTTGAATGCCCCGCCTGAGTATCATTGCCCCCTGAAAAGGGTTCTGTACTTGGAACTTCCCATCTGTCCGAATTGCTCCGATTGTTTCTTCCTTGGCTCGCATGACTCATCACTGGGCTCGCATGACTCCTGTTCCTGTAATCACCTCCCCCAGTCGCATGTGTAACTTGCGTCGGTCGTTCATTTGAGGTCTGTCTGTTGCCAGTTGAACTTCCTCTGATGTTTGGGCCCCATGTTCTATTACCCCCTGTGACATAGCCTGATGAAATGCCCCTACCTCTAGTGGATCCATATGTCCTTCTCCTATTCTGTTGGTCATTGAAGTTTACCCTCGGATCCCTGCTGGGTCCTCACGAGTTCGATTCCCCATCTTTTGGTCCATTCTTGCTGCCTAGTAGCCCGTCCAACCTATCCATGATAGCCTGAGTTCGCCTCTCCATCATCGCATCTATCTTTGCGTCAAGAGTCCCAAGAGTCTGCTCTTGTTGAAATCTCAACTTCTCCATTCGTCTCTTAACCGTAACTCTCTTTGTTCCGCTTCCCTTGTCATTCGCGACAAGTTCTTCGCCAAGGGTTCATCCGTTCTTTCCTTCAAGCGTTTTTCGCTTCTACTAACTTCTTGTCTATTGCGGTTTATTTCTTTCCGCATACTTTCTCTCTCGACGTGGACTGCCCTTTCTAGTTCACTCATTTTTATGGACATCTGTTCATTCTGATCTCCTACGCTGCCCACTATGTTGGTCAAGGCTTCTTCAATTGACACTCCGTTATCCACTAGTGGCGTCACAAGTGGCGGTGTCACCCTGTCGATCCCATGTAGCTTGGTGCTGGTTGAGATTCGGGCTTTGATTCTCTGCCTCGATGTCTTTTCATTATCCACCTCTGGATCCGCCGATGCGTTGCTTAGCCATGTGTTTCTATTCTCCCCAGCTCGCATTTCCGGATTCGTCATAGTCACAAAGTCTCCTGACTGGCCTGAAGTATTTGTGGTTTTGCTTATTGTCCTCACTACACCAAATTAGTCCATGGTGCCAGTCGCTCTGTCAATGTATGCTTCATTCTCCTGAGTCGAACTATTGAAGCTGACTCGAGATCCAAAGTCAACTTGCTCGTCATCGTCCTCTTCTTCTTCCTGGGATTCTCCTTCAAAACCTGTACCCGCTCCCATGGTAAATGGAAAGATGTTTCCGAAAGTGTTCTTCACTCTTTCTGAAAACGATAAGGACGTTGCCTATTTCTCCGTCACGCCAACAATCATGGTGTTGTCTGTGGGTGATCAACTAGTTGCCACATTTTCAGTAGAGATGTCGGACAGTTCCGACATCTCCCCTCGGTCCAGTATCCGGGTGGAAGTGGCAAAACCTTGGCCATGTTCTACCGGAGTAGATTCACTCGCCAGCCTTCTGTTCGGTCTCCCATCTCTCCCATCCGGTCCATGTATTTCCTGGTTCTCATCCATGGCCTGTTCCGGATGGACCTCCACTTCAAGCATTGCTTTTCGCTCTTCTGAGGATTTTTAACTCCTGGTCTCAACCATTCTGCCTAAAACTGCCTCCCCTTTGTCGTTCCGGGTTCGTGTGATTCTTTCCACAAAAGGGTCGATCTTTGCTTTTCTCTGTTTCTCCGGTATAAATTTTCTTGAATTATCACTTAGTTTAGGTATCTTTGACTTGTCTAAACTCATTTTTGATTTCTCACTTCTTACTGCCTATACACTCAATTCGATTGCTAGTGTCCTTTTAATCTGACTACTGATAACAATATCACAACACAATAAATTCCAAAATTTTTCATTAAATAGTGACCACGAATTCTTGTATGTTATCACAGTACGGCGTGTATACAATTCCTTCACAATAATCGATTATTAGTTATAAAATATGAAGCTAGCACATTATGATGACTTCAGTCTATTTAAAAGATAGTGTTCTCATTATCCAATCAAGCACAAATATTATTGATTTAAAACCAAAAATAACAAAAATAAGAGTATTTTCTATGAAAAACGTATGTGCTTTGTACTTTAATTCAGTCGCAATAAAATAGTCGAACTTGTTTCTAAAGAAAGAACTTTCCCTGCTTGGTGCTGCACCAAACAGACAAAACTTGAAGGCAGTAGTTTTCTCAAGTGGGAGTCTATTGCACCCAACGAGTCCTGTGTTACCTATCTGCCTTCGGACTACCCGAGCTAGACCTACTAAAATCCTCAGGGCAATCACTTTTCTCAAAAACGTTTTGGATTTCAAACCACACCAATGAGTTGCACCCTCTTGTTCAATTTAGACTTAGTGTCGCGAATATCCGAGTTTAGACCTGTTTTGTTTTAGTTTGGTTTTTTATTAAATGCAAGTTACCAGTGCAGTCACTGGTTCCCAGACTATCTCTTAATAACCTGATACCTTTAACTACTTTCTTTTCTGTTGTCTTCTTAAGACTTGACAAAACAATACCCCTCCAGATTCACAAAAATAGGACCCCTCCGGATTGACAAAAATAGGACCCCTCCGGATTGGCAAAATGAGACCCCTCCGGATTGGTAAAAACAAGACCCCTCCGGATTGGCAAAATTGGGACCCCTCCGGATTGGCAAAAATAGGACCCCTCCGGGTTGGCAAAATTAGACCCCTCCGGATTGGCAAAATTAGGACCCCTCCGGATTGGCAAAATTGGGACTCCTCCGGATTGGCAAAATTAGAGGACCCCTCCGGGTTTGTAAAAATAGCCTCTCGGGGACTTTTTTCAAATTTTTACCCGAAAACCTTCCGGATACATTCTACGATGCTATTATGCTGTCTGAACTAACTAGGAAGGGTGTGTCGTCTTTCCTTAGACCCTTCCGGATTGAAGTTAAGCCTCTTATTTGACAATTCACCTTAACGGTGAAGGGTCTTATCACTGGGCTAGTTTCGACTTGACTATGGTTTTCTAGTCCCTTTAGCCTTCCCTTTTTGTGTAGAACAGCGTAAATTTGCCCTACTCAACCGTTACTACCCTATGGTAGGGTTGTAAGGGCTTTCCAAAAAAAATTATAAAACGTGAAGTGTCTACTTTCCTGAATTGGTGAACTTGCTAAAAACAATCCCAAAAAATTTTCACGCTTACTTTTTTATTGATGATACTTTTTATTTATTCTCTGAGTAAGCTCACCTTATACCTTATTCAACCGTTTCTACCTTTTGGTAGGGGTGTAAGGGCTTTCCAAAATTTTTTTTATAAAACGTGAGGGGTCTACTCTCCCGAATTGGTGAATTTGCCAAAAACAATCCCAAAAAAATTTTCGCGCTCATTTTTTCGAATAACTTTAGTTCCTATTAGTAAGCTCAGCTCATTTTTGTTCTGAGGTACCAAGATCAACTAGATCTGTCCAGTAGTTCCAAAGTTGTTAACCAAAACGTCTTTTTTCTATAATCAAAAAATTTTGTCTCCTATAGGTTCCGCCTAACTCTTTTCGCAATTCTGTTCTATTTGACCTAAAAATTATTGATCCGAGCTCAAAAGGCCTATACTTTTCTAGTTTGATGCAAAAAACCCGATCTAAAACGTTCTAGTTGAAAAAAAATTTGCCAAAAACTAAGCTATTTGGACCCCTCCGGATTGATGAATCCACTAAATCAAAAGCGTTAAATTCGATCTTTCTGTAACCCGGAAAGTTATTAGCTAACCGGTTTTAAAACCTGTCGATTCACTAGAGGACGTTATCCGAACAACAATGTTTACTGACCCAACTCAAAAATTTCAAAAAATTTTCGTGTTTCATGGTGTTTCGTTTTTTCAAAAATCACTAAACTACGGTTTTTGTTACCCAAATTGTTCCAACCACTTCTGAACTAAACTCAACCGGTTCTGCCTATTATACTAGTACAGTTACGATGTAACTCACTAATTTAGTGCTTTTTTCCATTTCAAATATTATAGATATCTCAAAAATCGCGATTTGTGGGGGGGTCAAAATATCCGGTCCGCTTACTGTGTTTTTCACTGAAAAACTATATAGGAGTAGTAATATGGGCTATAAAAAATAATACTAGTAATACTATACCCCTCCGGGTTTGTAAATTATCCGAATTAAGGTGCTTAACTCGGAAATTCGCAGTTCGGTGAAGGGTCTTTACAGTGCAGCACTCTCGAGCCCCCCACAGATTACTATTTTAATTTTTGCACCAAAAGGGATATAAAACTTATTAACGATACCCAACAGTCGATTGTTGTTGTCGTTGAGCCCCTTCTTGTCGCTCCTTGTACTGCTTGCCGGATCAATCTTCTCCCAAGACCCCTCCGAATTGAGCGCAAATCAGCAGACCCTTCCGGATTGAGCGCAAATTAACGTGCTTAAATACTCAAACAACCCTACAGTACAAGCCTCACAAACGGGCCACAAAATTGATCGTAACGATCCTGCCTGTAACAACAATACAACTTACAACAAAAAACGGGAGGGTCGGATCACATCTCGTCTGGGGGTATAATTTCTACTGACTTTATACTTTTTTTTTTTTACTGTTTTTGGTTTTTTCGGTTATTTTTTATGTTTTTTTTTGTTTTTCGTAGGTACTATACTTCTTTTTGTTTGGTTTCTTGTATATCTTTAATTGTTTTTGGTCACGGACAACTCAGGAAATGACGGGACCGCGAATCCCCCCACCCTTCTTGGTTCGTGAATTTTCGGTCTTAAATAGGTTAAAATCTATTCACGGAAATCCTGAAGGCTTCCGCGTTCCGAACTACCCTTCCGCACCGGCAGTTAGGGCCTATTAAGGGCGTTATTATGAGCATCCGCTCGGCGCGGAGTACTCGTTAACGGTTCTGCCGGTCATGATGTTAAAAAAGAATAGCACCCAGGAGCGCCATAAAAACATCTATGTAACATTCGCCCGGAAGTACATATCGACGGAAAATAAAGCTAAGCTATAAAACGACTGGCCAGCCTCTAAACAAAGCTCTACATGATTTTCACCGTCTCTACCAAAGCCAGTTCTTTTGGTGGTCTTTTCAACAATGGGTCGACAAAAACGTTACTGCTTTCGGCCTCGGTCAAAACACTCGAATTAACTTAATTATAAATAAGAATAGTGAGCTCATGGCTGGATCTCAGTATCCCCAGACCACGAGGTCACTCCTAAAAACAGGGTTACTACTATTTATTATATTAGTATTGTTTTTGATCAGTAGATAAAAATCATCATCTCCATCGAAGATGGATCAACCCTTTCCCTCAACTCCTAGCTTCTCATAATCCGAAAATGAATCGAGATGTTATTTAAATTCAATTCAGGGCATGACCAGGAAGTTAAAAGTTAGTTTGAAATAGTTTGATTTCAAGTCTCAAGACCCCTCCGGATTCCTGAATCCGGGGAAATAACACCCTTATTTCCTCTCCGGAAGGCTGAATTCACGGTTCCACCACCCTTCACCGTTGGCGTCAGTGGCTTTGTAACGATTGTAGCGACACAATCGTTACAACTCGGAGCGGTCTCTGCCAATACTCTGTCGTATTTTTCTTTTTCCCGTCGTAGTTTTTCTCGCAACTATCGTTGTTGTTGTGTTTCTTTTTTGGTTTACTTCTAAAAATGGCCTTTTCGTCGTTTCTCGGAAATACGTCGCTAATCTACTAAAACTGCCAATTCTCAAGGTCAGCGGCCATCAATTATGTTCTGCACTTTTGTCCATTCTGGTCCAATGTCACACCGGCCGGGATTCCAACTCAGACCATAGGAAGCAAAGGTAAGCGCATTACCTCTAGACCGTATGCAACTGGTCTTGGAATCAGAATCGATAATAAAGCAAGGATTTATATTACAAACGTGTAAAAATTGTTCACGGGGAAAAGTCTAGTTTCCAATTACAAGACATTTACTCTCGCAAATGTAATAACTTATCAAAACCTACGATCAGGTTCAACTTGGTCGTGATCGTAGGTGATCATAGCGTAATTGTTGTGATACACTTTTTAAATAGATTTAATGCACTGGGCTTTCCTCACAGACTTATCTTACCAAATCTCGCCGTCCCAGCCGTAGGCGAGTGAGGTTTCTCTGGCGTAACTAGACGCAAGAAGGAGTGAGCCGGTGAATCAACCCCCAAAACTACGTCAGATTGAACCACTCCTTTTTTTCCATCACCCTTGAACTTTAAATCCTAATTAAAAGTATTCATAAATCAACCCAAAGAGCTTCCTTTCTCGCCCCAGTTGTCTGTGTTTCAGGTAGATGCCGCGATTCCAGGCAAGACGCATCCCTGATTTCTCACAGAAACTAGTAATCGGGACTTTAAGGACCAATTATATCAAACCAGCTCTAGTAAAATCAATAATTCACTCCAACCGCGGCGCAACGCTTCACGATCTGTTTAAAACAGTTTTGCAATACAGACCAAAGCGCCTAAATACAGTAACAATAGTTGCTGGATACAATGACATCAGGCTGCATCCACAAGAATTAGAACAGCAGTGGAAAAACTTGATTAACCTCGTCACTAACAAGTTTTGGCCCAAGACACCGATCATCCCCAAAACAATTCAGAACTGTATTAACACTGAAATAAATCGCAAAATTTATATTCATAATCATGTGGCTTTTAATTTGATAAATAGACTTGTATTTCCACATACACTCATTGTTTCACCTAACCTCAACCCGAATCCAACCCCTCAAATGATCTGCTGACAATTTCAGCTGTCATCGGGGCACCTCCCAGATTCATTCAGCTAACAACACGCATGAATGAGCTCCCCCAACCCTTCGCTACAACCACACTCCCCCAAATTCAGCCTCACCCTTCCACTGCCCCACACTCACAAAACTCAAGAGAACCCTCTGCTCTAGAAACTTGAATAACGCAAGACCTATGATCAAACCCCTGTCCAGAACTCATAGAAACCACAAGGAAAATATAACACGAAGTGGTCCACTGGAAACAAGTCTTCATGGTCTTATCAAAAAAAAAAAGTTGGTTACAATTTCATTGAAACCCTCAATAGAACACCGAACAGCCTAAAAGAAAACAACGAAAATGCCTTCGCAATGCACGCAGCAATGATCTTTCCACATTTACTACTGTGCAAACAAAGCCCAAAAATGATGGATCTTTATCCAAGACAATAGCAACGCGACTTAAGCAATGGCAAGACGGAGACCTGGATGGCTTATGTATTGAAGGAAAGGCGCTGCAAATGCGCTTGACAGAAGGAAGTAGAAAAGAAATTGAAACTGAAGCACAACAGTTCAATTAACTAAGGAGTACTGGTAAAATATCAAGCGCAATAGCGAAACTAACGGACAATTCCATAGGCGTTCTTTCGCTCGACGAGATTGTCAAAGGTAAGACAGTAGAACAGACTCTTATAGAGAAGCAACCACCATCTGAACCAATTGATGAGAACTATTTTACACCAGGTTTCAGGTAGATGCCGCGATTCCAGGCAAGACGCATCCCTGATTTCTCACAGAAACTAGTTATCGGGACTTTAAGGACCAATTATATCGAACCAGCTCTAGTAAAATCACCAATTCACTCCAACCGCGGCGCAACGCTTCACGATCTGTTTAAAACAGTTTTGCAATACAGACCAAAGCGCCTAAATACAGTAACAACAGTTCAATTAACTAAGGAGTACTGGTAAAATATCAAGCGCAATAGCAAAACTAACGGACAATTCCATCGGCGTTCTTTCGCTCGACAAGATTGTCAAAGGTAAGACAGTAGAACAGACTCTTATAGAGAAGCAACCACCATCTGATTCAATTGATGAGAACTATTTTACACCAGTCTCAAATGAAACAATTCCCTTCCATCCATCAATATTTGATCAGATAAACGGTCAACATATCAAGAAAGCAGCCATGAGAACGCATGGATCTCATGGACCATCTGGCTTTGATTCAAATGAATGGAGGCAAATTTTAACACACTTAGGGCAACAATCAATTGAGATTTCAAAAACAAAAGCTAAAATAGCTAGAAAACTGGCTACCGAAGAACTAAATCCAGAAATAACGGAACCATATAACGCATGTAGGTTAATAACCTTAGATAAAAATCCAGGAGTAAGACCCATAAGCATAGAAGAAGTTATGCGTAGGATAATGGGACGAACAATAACCAAATACCTGAAAAACCTAAATGCTCGGTTCTAACTATACCTCTGTCTAGGACAACAATGTGGCATTGAATATGAGATCCATACGCTAAGAGATTAATACAGCAAAACCTCCGCCGATGCTGTTTTATTGATAGATGCCGAAAACGCTTTCAACTCGCTAAATCAAAAGCTGGCGTTAAAAAACATCAAAAATACCTGCCAATCTCTTTAAACCGCGATTAAGAACTCCTACTGCAATCCATCTAAACTGTTCGTTATCAAAAAAAACATCTACTCTGAAGAAGGGACGACCCAGTGGCACTCACTAGCAATGGCCATGTACGGTCTAGCCATAATACCCCTCATAAAACTTTTATCAGTAGACAACCTAACCCAGAAATGGTACGCAGACGACGGAAACGCAGTCGGTAATTTAGGCAATCTACGAACCGTCCTCGATAAAATTGTATCACTAGGTAAATTTTTTGGCTACCATGTTAAAGCATCCAAATGCCAACAAATTGTCAAAGATGAAAAACTCGGTGAAGCTGAGAAAATCTTCGAAAATACAGGAATCACTATAAAGGCAGGCGCCCGAGTGCTTAGTTCAGTTATAGGAACAGAATCTGAATGTAAAAAGTTCCTCGAAATTCAACAGAAAGAGAAAATCAAAGCTTTGAATATTTGACGAAAATTGCCAAAACCTCCCCCCAAATCGTTTCTGCCTGCTATACCAAAGAAATTCAAGAAAAACTTTCATTTCTTACCAGGACAACGCCTAACACTATGGAAATGTTGGAAGTATGTGAAAAGACTATCCAAGACAATTAATACCTAACCTAATCGGTAAAGACACCTTGAACTCCCAGTTCCGTGAGATATCTTCCTTACCCCTTGAAATGGGCGGCCTCAACATCAAGCTGCCATCCGATCATGAAAGCTATCTAGATTGGTCTAAGGAAACATCACTAGTACTGGAATCTCAAGATCCTGTTACAGCAATAACCCAGCAAGAAAAAATATGTACGAAAATCGAAAAAATGAAAACTGATAGAACAAACCGAAAGAAAACAAACCTCATGAATTTCTTAGTTGAAACAGATACATACGCAATCGACCTGGCCTCTGAAAAGGGAGCCTCTAACTGGCTCAACGCTTTACCATTGAATAGATATAACTTGAACCTGAATAAACCAGAATTCAGAGATGGTATTTACTTAAGAGACGGATGGGAACCGACCAAAATCCCTCTCACATGTGCATGTGGTGCTAATTTTAACTTGACACATGCGCTACACTGCGCAAAGGGCGGTTACACACACATAAGACGCAATGAAATCAGAGACACATTCGCCAACCTCATGAATGAGGTTTGCCATGACGTCGAGGTTGAGCCGAAACTTCAGCCGTTGCAAGGTTAAAGCTTTGTCAACAACTCAACTACAACTGAAGATGAGGCACGACTTGACATTAAGGCAAATGGACTCTGGGGTTCACAATTTCGCCGCGCTTTCTTTGATGTGAAAATTTTTAACCCCCATGCCAAAACATCGCGAAAACTGCCTAAAGACGCATCTAAATATCACGAAACACTGAAGAACTCCAAATAGCAGCAAAGAATTTTGAACGTAGAGCAGAGTAGATTCTGCCCGTTAATTTTTGGATGCACCGGTGGCGCTGCTCCAATAGCCACGTGGACGATGCAACGTTTAGCCGAAAAACTAAATGAAAAAAACAAGAAAGCTATCCAGAATCGATAAATTACATAAGAACTTAAAAAAGCTTCGCGCTCCTGAGGAGCTCTATACTATGTACAAGGGGATGCAGATCGCTGCGCAATGTTCAATTTATCGACAAGTCCGTTAGCGCTATAGTAGAGGAAGGACAGCTAAGAGATAAATTAACATTACGATGATGCATTTAATGCTGATTTATGACTTCATTGATAAATTGATAAAGCATCCTGATAAATATGCATTTTTATAACGCTGGTATGGCCCTATCCAGCTTGTGCACTTACCGTAACTAAACGGATGGGCCTCTTACGTAAAATATATATTTTTTCAATTTGGTTGTTGATCATCGAATGGGCAATACACTAATTTTCCTGCACCGCTAGAAAGATCAAAAACGGCATTCTTGAATCGGGGAAAAACTGGCATTTGGAACAGGTGGACAAATAAACAGCCATTCGATACGGCTTGGGCTTCAAGGGCAAAGTTAGACTTCAGAACTGAAACTGAATTTAAACCAATCTATAAAATTTTTTTATCTGATTCTGTTAGATAAAAAAACAGCTAAAAACAGTACATACCTCGCAAAACAATGTTTCTTCAAAAAGCAGAGAGCAATTGCAGCTGCGACAAAATGAACACAAAAAGAGCTCACAAGGTAACAAAGAAATTTTTGATCAAACATCACACGCGGATCAGTTAGAGTAACAGCTCTATCTTGAATACGGAGTGTCATCAGAAAATTTCCGAAATTGAAGAAATCGGTCTGTTTTTCCGGCATTACTACCATAAATTGGGAAGTAAATAATCCTTTCTTTTTAACGCATTCTCAAAATATTGAGATGTAAAGTTTTGAAACCCTACGGCAGAGCAAATTCTCAATTACAGTCTCTCCTACAAGGAGACGTAAGTTCATTTTTTTCCCCTTTTTTAGCAGAAAAATTCTTTTAGAGGAAAAACCTTTTTATATTTTACCATGTTAGAATTGAAATAGTCTACATTAAAGCGGCTAGCTCACTCTACCACAGCCTCGAACAAATTAGCAAACCGGAAAAAAGACAGTTTCTGCCCAAAATATTGGCAATTACGGGACTTTCCTTAAACCCGAATACCACGAACCCACAGAAGAACCTCGCTAGTCAACTCTGCAGGGCACCTCTAGCAGAAAAACTTCAAGTGGTGGTACTTGGTGGCACGACATCATCAATAATTCTATCAACAGCCACCGCACAAATAATTACAGAGCTTCCACTGCAGAGGAGTTGACAGAACTCGTGAAGACACTGACAATTATCAGCGCAATTGTATACTGTCAGAGAAACGGTACACCAGATATCAGGAGTCAGCTGATCAGCTCGGGTATTCTTGTCATTCCTATTACGAGGTGTCTCATTTCAAAGAGGAAGAGAAGAACGGAGATGGTCAACGAATATCAGGCACTGGAGCTAAAGCCTTTGCGGATTGTGTTCGAACACCAAGACAACCTGCCAGCTGTTTTGTCCAAGCTTCGTTCAAACACGAAAAATAAATCTCAAACGAGAAGGAGGGCGGAAAAAAGAAGACTGGTGAACAGAGGCGAGGAAACAGCTTGTCCGACTGACGAGGAGGCTTCGACGGAGAGGGTGAGATAGAGTTGTGTTATTTGTGTTGCTTTGTGTCACGTAAGGATTAATCCTCGTGGCCTGCAAACCAATGAGCACAGTTGTACTCCCACCTCCAATCTTGATTTGGAATTTAAAAAACAAACTCATTTGGAAATTAGCCCGTGGTTATGCGTCCATATTTGTTAAATTTGTCGACTGTCACCAACGTGTAAACTTTTTGAGAGTTTGTTTAGAAAACGACCTTATACCTGATATTTTGAGATTCAGTGTACCGGAAATGGGGTGTTTTCGAACCAAGTGGTACACAGTTTTAAGAAAAAACTTCTAGGAACGGAGATCAACATGGCAAGGACAAATGATAAAAACGTTGAATTCAAACTAGAAAGGGCGAGAGGCGCAGTACAGAGGGTTGTAGATGAGAAGTTTTGGCCTTCGGTAATGAAATACTAAAGTCTCAGGGGACAAAGACAAACAGCATCAGTCAAAGAGACCCATCAGAAGAAGCTAATGAAACTATCAGAAAGGCAAAGCCGACCTCTATTACCAAATTGGGTACAACAAGTAATGGCATTAGGGCCAAAACAACCCGTTAGGGATAAGTTTAATGAGACGCACTTTCTCGCCGATAAAGACATCTTTCTGTCGGATCTCAAAAATCGTAAAATTCCTGGGGAGGCCTTTTGTGAGATCGAAGTTGCGACAAAAGCCTATGCCATAAGGGTGAAACAAACACCATCAGACAAGGGCGTTGAGAAGGCCCGAAAGTATCTGAAGAGTATTAAATTAGTTGCCGTACCATATGACAAGGGCGTGGGTTTTTGTATAATGATGAAGGACGCCTACGTGAACAAGTTGTCTGAAACATTAGATTTAAATCAATTCAGCGAAATTAAAGGAACAAGTGATGCGATTATTTTGAAGATAGATAGAGACATCAATAAAGAGTTGTTGGCTTTGAGGAAAAAAGACGAAATAAGTGATAATCTCTACACAATGATGAGGTCTACGGATGGCAGCCTGCCGGGCTTTATGGGTTGGAGAAGGTGCATAAAGAGAATACCCCATTAAGACCGGTCCTCTCATTGCCTGGTAGCTCTTATTATAACTTGAACAAGATTCTTGCAAAATTTTTCGAGAAAATTGAGGTCGCGAACATCGAAACCAACTCACTAGATGCGAGAGTCATCTTAGAGAGCATTAATCTTGAGTTCAATGAAAATTTGATATCTGTAGATGAGAAGAGTTTGTATCCAAATGTTCCACTCAAAGGAGGAAAAAACATAGCTATGAGAAACTGTAGAGCAAGATGAACCACCATGAAATGCTAGGAAAACCATGAAGAGACTATTGAACAAGGCAGCTAGCCAAGTCCATTTCAAGCGCATCGAAACATGGTACGTTCAGAAAGATGGTCTAGAAAATATCTGGCTGAAGCAGTACGAAACTTCACTATCGAGGAATATTCCCGAAATGTTTTTGACCGAAAAAGATCTGAGCGGAATCGGTCCCGAGTGCAATAAGAAGTTCACGTGCAGGTCAAAAGATGTAGAATGTGAATGCTATTTGAACTGGTATCACGTGAAGTGCGGTGATATATCAGATGATGAGTAAGGAAATATAAGTGAAACCGTCTGGTACTGTAGAAAATGCATCGCGATAAGAGACAAAAATAAGTCAGTGCAGCAAGCTAAGTTATTTCTCCGTTACAATGACGATATAGTGGGGACAGTGAGGGGTGATCCTGAAGAGCTGCTACATGCTGGACACTTACTACATCCAAATTTACAGTTCACAATAGAGACACCAAACACAAACGGGAAATTGGCATTTTTGGATAAACAAATTAATATTGACAAAAGCAGAAAACTAACTGTGGGGTGATCGAAAACCAACAAATACAGGTACCATACTAAGTTTTAGAAGCTGCGGCCCCCTTCAGTATAAAAGAAGTGTGATTGATGGAACTGTTCACCGGGTTTTCCGCAGTACGTCAACATGAGAAGAATATGATAAAGCCATGAAAATTAACCGCGAACAGTGGTTGGATAACCAATATACGGAAAGTTGTTCGTCGCGGGTTGCGTCGCATGCCCTTGAAAAGATCATCAGGGAGGGCAAAAACAAAAAGAACATGGCTGAGAAAAAGAAGTCCAATGATTATAGCAGTGATTCACCACCCATCTTGATGGTCCAATATAGGGCGAATCGCAGTCAGTCATTAGCAAAAAAAGTGCGCGATATTGCCAACGCGCAGATAATATTCACGACGAGGAAAGTGAAAACTTGCATGCCCTCTCTAAAATGATCCTTTTCCATTGAACTGAAATCAAAAGTGGTGTACAGACTTGAATGTGGTGGGAGCAAATCCATCTATGATGGCCAGCCGGTCCGACAGCTCACCACAAGGATTGAGGAACACCGAAAAGACGATACACCAGTTGGACAGTATATAAGGCAGTGTGGTAGTGAGAGTGGTAAGTCGGAGTTTAAATGGAAGATAATCGACTAGGCGTCCAGCAGCATTAAGTTACTTATATTAGAGGCGTTGCACATTAGGAAAGAGAGGCCGGCAATTAACACGCGCGACGTCTTTAGAAGTAGGGAGCTGACACTAAGGCTATAGTTTCAGAATCAAAAAATTCTGGCCAAAACAAAAAGTTTTAAAATAATTTACATGTAAGGATGGAATTAGCGACAAAACGAAATTGTAAAAACCAAAAAGGTGAAAACTCTCAGAAATTTGTGACTAAATGTTTAAAATTGTTACAAAATAGTTGTTACATAAGTTCAGTAATATTTGTAAAGTTGTGACATATTGTATTTTTTCAGTTTTGAAATAATGATGTGTATGACTTTTTTAATGATCTTGGATCATTTTGTACAGATAATTTAGAACTTTAAAACCCGAGGATGCGCAAAAATGTGCAAAAACTTTTATTTGAACTTACAATTTTAACGCATTCTCAAAATTTTTTAACTTCTAGGCTATCATCTTGAGAGCTAAAAATTATCGATCCCACGTGCAGGTCGGACAAACTCTCGTTAGCTAAGTTTATTGTGTCCTGACCAAAGTTCTGATGTAGTTGCGAGAACGTTTGAAACTTTGGGCCTTTCCGCCAGATTGACATAGTCGAATCCTCCGACGAGCAAGAAAAGAAAAATAGTAAAGTTAATTGCAAACTTTTTTTTATGAAAGTTAGGGTCGGAATGTTCTAGGATTTCAATTTTGAAAAGTTCGAATTGCGATGGAACATTTCTCGGAAATTAAGAAGAACGGCCATATTTGGCAAGAAAGAAAGTCGAATCACAGAATCAAATAAATTAAGACAGAAAAAAGTTAATAGGCGACAGAGAACAACGAAGTCTCTTATCACGATAACAGGAAACGATAAGACGCTTATTCAAATAAGAACAGACGAAACGAAGGTTCAGTGGGACATCCGGAGCGGATCAGTACCCTACTGTAACAACGTTATCTCCGGAAGAGCACGGAGTTGGAGGCCCGGTGACCAGAGACCATTATATGCTGAGAAACTATATAACTGACTTTTTAGCTGCATTGATGCCCTGAACAATTGAATTAACTCCTGTATTGTTTAGTATTTCAGAGCATGAGTAGCTAGGAAGAGGAAAGGGCCAATCAATTTTCAATGGGTTTAGTATATAACTGTCACTAAAAACATAGTAAAATAGGATGATTGAGCCTTGTTTTTAATGGTAGTCATATAGTCTGGGGATCCGAGACCAAGCTATGTGGTTATCTTCGCATGTAACAAAAGCTGATCAAAAATCGTTTGACTGATGGCCTAAAAATGGTAACTTTTTACTTAGCTTTAAACAGACCAGGAAATCAACTGGCAAGATCGAGGTGGTGAAAAACGGGTAGAATTTAGGTAGCTGAGGCCAGCCAGTCGTCAATAGGTGCTTTTCCTACGCTCTGTCACTATGTAGTATTTGGGCGAATGTTTCACTTTATTTTTGTTGTTTGTTGTTGTCGATTTGCGGCAATGGTGAAGGTTTATTAGTCCCAGTCGGTATTCTTTAAAATCAAGTCCAATTAATACGACAGTTCTAGCAATCACAATAATTGCCATGAACGGGTTCGCTCAGAAATTCTCTTTTCAGAGAAATTACGTGAAATTTTTTGGGGATCAAATGAGCCATCTACCCCTCCCACCCTTTCTCGAGTGTGGAGGGGGGAGATAGCTTGATAAATTCTTTAGACGTGTTTAAAACAACTTCAAAAATTTGATTGATATGAACTCATGCCCCAGATTTTTTGACGATAGTGGAACGCCAAAATTTACAAAATCAAAGCTCAATAATTACAGTCAGAGTGAAAAACAATTCAACAAAACGGAGGCACATAAAGCTACTTTTCTGTTTTAAATGGAAAAGAAAGCTACTGCGTACAATTTTGATATGCTGCGGAGAACAGTTTTTGGTATTCAGAGACAATGCTGGAGCACCAAACATGGCAAGTCACTTTCCTCGACGAAGCAATGGTCGCCAAAACAAAATTTTGCAAAAAAAGTTAAACGAATATCGACTTTTTCTTTGTGAATTTTTTTGTCGATAAAATAAATTTCAGACGGTCAACTAGTTGCAGACTACGAAATGGTGTCTTTTTAGATTGAATGAGATGATAGCAGCCGTAGATGACCTGTAATGATCTTCCTGGGTGCAAGCTCTCTATTTTTGTTTCAATTAAGAAATGAAAATAAACAATGTGTTCAAGACGTATGAAGAAAAAGTTTGCTGTGTTTGAGTGCCGGCTCAAGCACACAGATGGCGTTGCCACGTTGCACAGCGATGCTCAGCCGTTTTCCTAAAAGTAGAAAATTACGTTTTTCTTGATTTTTTGCATCAATGCGGCGGGAGAGTTCTTTCAAAAAGTTATAGCTGGTTTCACCTATACCTCCAAGGGTCTCGATTGCACCATGTTCAAAATAGTGAGAGGTTTCCAGCTGGCGATAATTGTTGCATTTTCTATCCTCTGCTATGTTGGCGATGACTAGGCCTTCTTGTTTTCCTGAGGAGATATTGGATGTCGCGAGTCTGTTGATGCATGTAAAATCCCAGGCAATGGGCTTGCCACGTTGCCAGGGTGTCAATGTGGTGCCGTCCGGTCGGCGTTCGTCATCACGGGGAAGGCCAGTAGGTTCAAGTGAGACGGGGGTTTGAGCGGTTTTAAAGGCGTCACGGATAACTTCATTGCATATGGTGTGTCTCGAGAACATTGAGGGGATTCGCGGGCAGACCAAGGCATGCGTGTCGTAGGATTCAAGAGTGGTGCCACACAGACATCTGTGTTTTAGGGAAACAGGGGCGCCCAATCTGATGCCACACGCGATGCGTAACTGGTCATTCTAGAGACAGAGACCAAGAGGATTGGAAGGAAGGGCCTTGAGCCAATCTCCTTCTCCTCGGCAGTTGACTCCTTGTAGGCGAGCTTTTTGAAGATCAGTTGCAGATTGCTCGATAAGAAGTCCAATATTGTTTTTCGAGACTGGATTTGTCCATTGTTTCTGAAGTGGTTTATTCATTGAAGCAGTTATACTGGAAGTTTCACCTGCCATTGATTGCCAAAGTGATAGTGCCTCTAGGAGAAACGAATCTGAGGGAGAATGATTATTTAACAGTGATGTGGCAAGTGAAGAGCAAGAAACGAACGATGCTATGAAGGCAGAGGTTGCTAGTTAAATTGGAGACTGTAGGCCGAATTCACCAAGCTTGACTTGTAGTGTCAGCTGAGTCCAAGTTTCCCTCCCAAGAGATATGTTCATGACTGATTCCATGGTGTCTTTCAGGTTTTCATGCATTTCTTGTAAGTTTTTATCATTTTTGAAGACATCAAAGGTACGAAATATGAAAAAAGTTTTGGTAAAGACCAGCAGTTTTAACGAGGAAGAATACTTGATGTTTGGAAATGTCTTTGATGTTGGTGCAAAAGCGTTTGAACTCTTCATTTTTCTTCTCGAGTATCGTGTCAATGCTTTTCTCGCCTAATGCTAAATCTAGAAATGTCACGTCTTCTACCGAGATCAATTCGATGCCCGTACAGATAGCGTTAAACTTCTCAAGAATTTTCACCGTGAGTTCACATTTGGTGGGTTTGATCATCAGTCGAAGTTTTCTGGCCTCATCAGTGAGTTTTTTCAAGTCTTGTAAGACGATTTTCCAGTTATCACCTGCCGATATGTCATCAAGGAAGCCACATTTGAATTTAGAAGCGAAGTTAGTGAGCGGATGATGAATAAAATTGCAGAATCCAATGGATGCAATCGGATCAATTTGCTGAAAGCCTTCGCTTGAAAGGATAACGTAGTGATTGTTGCACAAAAAAGAAGATTGTTCGTAACTGCGTTTTACGAATGGATAGATGTCTGGGGCATGTAATTTGAATGCATCCACCACGCAATCTCTTCTGACGGTTTTGTATGCGTTTGCAAAATCGATTTTGAGGAAGACCCTATCTTCGAGCATGTTGTTTATGAAAGATCGAGCAGCGTGGGCAGCCGCTTCTGCTCCAAAACGGACACCTGCTCCGAGTTGCATGGGTGCCATCATTGTTGCAATTTTTTTGGTGATAACACTGGCAGCGCACTTGCCTGCAAGTCGTCTGAATGTTTTGCCAACGGCAATTGGCCTTAAGCACCACATTTTTTGGAGCACTCTATTTGGAATACTCAACAATTATGCAGACCACAAAAAGATACATTTGATATACCAGGGTTTTTTCATTCCTCCATCCTGCCCTGTCTCAATTGTCATAAGAGGACACCAAAGTCAATCTTCAAATATATCAGCGAAGCAGAACCACAGCGGATTTGTTTTTTGGCTCGATGCAATCAACAACTCACTGTGGCCTCTTGTCAATAACTTCAACTCAACAGAAGGAATCAAAAATGCATAATACGAACGTTTTCGCACATTTACGCATCATCAGGTTTAAAAGAACTAATTTTTACAAAATGATCGTCGGTCATAAAAGTATCCTAAGACAGTGGTAAGTCGGAGTTTAATTGAAAGATCATTGACCAGGCATCCAGCAACATTAAGTTACTTACATTAGAGGCGCTGCACATTAGGAGAGAGAGACCGGCAATTAACACGCGCGACGAGTTTAGAAGTAGGGAGCTCTAGGGAGTTCCAATAAGGCTATAGTTCCAGAATTGAAAAATTCTGGCTAAAATAAAAATTATTGAAATTACTTATTGAAGCAGAATGGTAAATTGAACGTCCTACAAAAAAATGATTGAATTGAGATTTCTGTTTTAAAAGGAATGTGGTGGAGCAAATTCTGTCGACTATAAGTCATCTTCAGCTGTCTACCTTTAATCTGGTCGTTCAAATAAGCGACAAAACGAAATTGTGAAAACAAAATAGGTGAAAACTCTCACAAATTTGTGACTAAATGAATAAAATTATTACATAATACTTGTTAAATAGTTTCAGAAATTATTGTAATTTTGTGGTTGGCTGAATTTTAAAGTTTTGAAATAGTGATGGGTATGACACTTTTTATGATCTTTGATCATTTTGTACAGATAGGTGAGTATTTTAAAAGCGGAAGATGCACAAAAATGTGCGAAAACTTTTGTTTGAACTTACAATTTTAACGCATTTTGGTTATGCAAAAACGCGAGCTATACATAACGCTGGTATGGCCCTATCCAGCTTGTGCACTTACCGTATCTAAACGGAAGGGCCTCTTTTGTAATTTAGTTTTTTTTTTTTTTAAATCAACCAATCAAGGTTTGCAAATTTGAAATTCGCGCCAAAACTAGATCAAAATTATATCATCTAACATAAATTTCTGAGACATTCTATTATTTTATCTTTCAATTTTTTAAAACGTGATCACTTTTCATGTTACTTTTTTCCGCTTCTGAAACATGCCATTTCAATTTTCAATTAGCCAAAAAATCGATTTCCGAACTAGAGTTTAAAGGTACATTCCCTGCTCCTGAACTCATCACGCTGGTTTATTATCGGTCTCTCCTGTTCTGTGCGACGGCCTTCTATTTTGAAATTGGGGCTAGAAAAGCCCAGTCTTCGGACTAAACTTCAAAACGTTCTCGTGGCGGTCTTTTCTCTCGCCCTCCCATCGTTGGCAGTAGAGGAGGAAGTATTCTGTGTCTTCTTCGTCCTCGGTCTCGACGTGCAGCACGTGGGATCTTTGGCGTTTCCGTGTCTATGTTTTGTTTCTTTGAGTGGTAGGTGGCTGTTCAGTCGGAGTCAGTACAAGGTAGTTTCGTCGGTCCTCGATCTGCCTGCAACTGCTTCTATGAACTCGCCACCTGTAGCTCTTTTGAGTATTGGTTCTGGATCTGTCTTCAGCAATTAGTGTTCTAGAAAGCGCAATTCTGTCTCATGTGCGCGAGGTAGTGGCTGGGGTCCAGGTTCTTGATCTTGCTGAAACGCCTGGCAGATTCCTCTTCCGCAACATGAAGGAACGGCGAAAGCCGAGCTTCGTGACAGGTTGCGAAGGCGATCGATTCTTTGGGCGTTGCCGTGATGATTCTTGTCAGTTGGTAGTTTAATTATTCCAGTTTGACTCTGTTATTTTGGAAGGTAAAGGTGTACCAGACACCGGCCGCGTAGAGTCCACCAGGTCGTGCGTACGCGTTAAGAAGTGTCTGAGTGCAGAGACTTGCATGCCCCAGTCGGTACCTGCTAGCTAGGACCTAAATGATCTTCTATCTTGACTTCAACTTGCTGCAGGCGGTTGCGGTCTGTTCGGTGACCCGAAGCTGAGATTCGAAGGTGATCCAAAAAATTTCCGGGCCTTTGTTTTGAAAGTCAGCGCTGTACTTCACCGGGTCGCCGGTGATACAGAAGGGGAGGCTTCGTTTTTCCTGCCGTCCACCTCGTATCTAACGAGATCACTAACGCTTCAGTCTTTGACGCGCAGATCTTCAGCAGGTGGTCTTCTGCCCACTGGTCAACTGCTTCGGGTGCTAGACGCATGTGACTTGCTGTCTCGTCTGGAGTAGAGCCCGACAAGAAGAGCGAAAGTTCTCCGCGTATACCTCCGGGTTGGATCTGGGGCGGTCTGCCTGATATAAGGAGGCACGAAGGCGGTGAACAGCGTGAACAGTAACGATGACAGAGGGGAACTTTGCTGGACTCCCGCTTGGATTACTCTGAAACGAATGCATCGGTGCTTTTACTGAATGGCCGATCTCCTGTCGGAAAGGAAAACCTTCAACCAGTGCAGGATGGCATTTCGTTGCGGGCTAGGTCTCTGATTAGACCGCCGCGCTATACCGCGTCGAACGCAGCTTCGAAATCGACTACTACGAGGAGGCTCCGCTTGCGATCTTGCAGGGCGTCGAAGCAATACTGAGCGAGAAGCGCTGTGCCATCGGGGGTAGACCACTTCGCTGAAATCCTGACTGTTCCTGAGGAATGAACGAAGGATATTCTCTCAGCCCAGGTCTTCTTTCTGCCTCTGACATTGAACTCCAGGACCTTCGAGCAAGACAAGAGGCTCACGGGCCTGTAGCTGCGGATCTTGTCTGCCGGTTTCTTCTTCTTGTGGATCGGGATGATCAGTGCGGAACGCCAGCTGCTGAGCAATTTCCTGAGTAGCCAGCAGGGAGAGTTTCCACTCATGAGTCATCTTTTTCAACATGAGAGGGCGGATCGCATCTTCTCCCGGCTCTCTGTTCTTCAGTTTGTGCAGAGCAGTCTGCAGCGCGGCATGACTGAAGTCATATTTCGCAATCTTCGTGAGAGTGGATGTTGTCTCTCAGCCCACCTGACTTCCGCGTACGTCTTGTCTTGATGGCTGAGTCGGCTTTCTGTTGGTCGGCTAAGGCTGACTACGCCTTGCTTGATTGTCGCGTCTGGGAGTCCTGATCGTTGTCCTCCTGTCCAAGTCCTTGAGAGTGTTCCAGACCTTGGACGTTGGGGTGTTAGGGTCCAGATCGGCCACGTACTCTAGCCTTCGTTCTAATTGCGGGAGAGATCTTCGTCTTGAGTGTTGGCCCGGAAACGACGGAGGGTTCTGTTCAAATTCGTTTTGGCATTCGCGCAATGTGTGTTCCACCAGGGTTTGCCGGTTTTCTTCCTGGTGAGAGGAACACTCCTCTGCGCGGCTCCAAGAACGGAGCAAGTGAAATACTTCACTTGTTTCCCAAGGAGGCTTCAGCTGTTTGGGAGAGGGGTATCCGTCAGGACGTCCTGGCACCTGTCCCAGTCAGTTTTTTTTTGATGTTCAGTTGCCGTTGTTCTACCTGATTTCTGTGATCTTCCCTCCCTGTCAATCAGAATCGGCAGATCATCGGAACCGATGCTGTCTAAGGTTTTCTACGAGAAAGCCTGGGAGCTGGACGAGTGCACGACGCTGATGTCCGAGGCTGTGCCTGTGCCATCGCTCTTCATGCTGGAGAAAGCCTGGGAGCTGGACGAGTGCACGACGCTGATGTCCGAGGCTGTGCCTGTGCCATCGCTCTTCATGCTGGTGGGAGCGCTTTGGTTGAGGATGTATATCCTCTTGTCAATGGCCCAGTCGTCGATTTCTTCCCCCACGATTCGTGCGCATTGGCGTCAGCGCAGATAATGCTGCTTTTGTATGTCGGCCTTTATATAATCATAATAATAATATTAATAATAATAATCATAACAATACAGAATTTAGGAATATAATCCATGGGCTAAATCAAGTTCCCATTTAAAAAAATTTTAGCTGATGTCAAAGTTTTTTTAAGTTTGAGCAGCAGCTGTTTTAAGTTTGAGCAGCAATTGACTCGCCAAGTACATTAATTGCTCTCAGTAAATTTTTCATAGAAAAGTTTCCATCATATTTATGTCAGTTTTTCTCTCAAACTTTTGTAATCCATCGTTATCAGGTCGAATCCAAGACAGTTGACAATTTGTTTAGCAGAAAAGGTACTCGTTACCAGAAATTAACCTTGCTCTTTGGTTTTTTCAGCTTTGGGATATGGAACGCGTTTCTGTATACTTGTCGAGTCTCGAAGAAATTTTTGGTGCAGGCCATAATGTGATTGTAATTATAACACTCATGGTTGTTGTTAACAACTTTGTGGCAGAAAAGGAGGTCGTGCTTTTCATGAAAGAGATAACAATCGAAATTTTTCATGTCTTCGTTTATAAGGCAAAGCCGAGGAGCTTAGGATCCATCTGGTAGCTTTCGTTTGTACACCTTCAATGCCTCTCAGTTCTGATTTGTTTGGCTTCCACACCTCAGATCCGTATGATATAATTGGTAGAATGTAGCCACAGTATGCATTTGTTTTTGATGATAATGATGACGAGTTTGACCAATTTTGCTTGATTTGGAAAAGTGCTCCTTTGGCTTTTGACACTCGCTGTTCACAGTTGGCAGACCAGGTGAGATTTTTCCATGCTATGATTCTCAGAACTTTCTCGCGATCAGGCTCTGAAAGCTCGTATTCACCTATAAAAGTTTTATGCGATGTATAATCTAATTTGAAGATCAAATTATGACGTTTTGATACATTTAAACTCATTTTGTTATCACAGCACCATTTACTGAGATAATTCACGTCTCGAGAAAAAAAAACAATCATCAAGCTTGAAAGTTTTTGTCAATTAAGACATCATCAGAACAACTGCAATAAAAAACCACAAACATCGTAAATAATAAAAAACCACATCAAATCAGAGAATAAAACGTACAATTTGATTTAACATAAAACGCTAAAAGAAAAAATAGATTAAAAACGCTGTGTCAGTCAGCGCTGCTGGTACTCCTCACGCTGATTCAGGGCTGGAACTTTCCTCGAGATGAAGAGGGCTTCGAGAGTTAGCAATTTCTGGGTGTCAATGCTCCTGTCCAGAACCGTGCACTGCAAGTCCGATGAAAAATTATCGCCTCCGCACTCTCACAGGTGGGCGCCAACAGGTGAGCCGTGCCTTTGGTGCTCCTCCAGTCTGGTTTTAAAATCCCGGCTGGTTTGGCCGACATAGAAGGCTTTGCAACCTCTAAACGTGAGTTGATAAGCAACACGACCACTTTAATGAGGGCAGGCAGGATTTCAACCTCCTGGTAGTGAAGATAACTGAGACTCCGGTAGCTTCTCTAAGGCGTTTGGAGCACTCGTCAGACACACGACCTCTATACAGCAAGACGACGGCGCTTCTCTCCATTTTGCATGCAGCCTTCTGCTCCAGTGTGTTGACTCACGTCTCCAAAAGCTTCTCAACAGCGGCAAGAACAATGGGAGAGTAAAAAGAAGGTGGATACTGATTAGCCTCCCAATTCGCTGTGGCTTTCTCATGATCGTCGTTGAAAGCCTCCCACGTCAAAGTAGCATGATGAATCCTGTCGATTTGGCCTTCGACGATGTTCCGCTTGTGTTTGTTGGGAGCAACTGCAAGGTAGCTCAACGACAGCCCTGTGTTCGTCGGCTTAGAGTACCAGGACGTCTGCAACCAACTATTTTCTCTCGTAACCAACATGTCGAGAAAAGGCAAGGCTCCGTCAATCTCGAGTTCTTTCATGAGCTACCGGTTCGCATGCAGCTTGTTTGCTGTTTCGACCAAGTTGATAATTTCTGACATTTTCACAGAGCAGAGAATGTGGTCGAAGTGCCTGCCAAATGTTTTCGCCGGTTCAGAAGCAGGGCGATAATCAGAGGCACGCCGAAAACCACAAAATCACTTCCGTAACAATCAAAATCGCACAAGCACGGTGGGCCCAGCACAAACACTGGCAACAGCCCACCGAATAACTGCAATTAGTGACTGTTTTTTTGCAGAAGACACACAGTCAGCGAATATCGGAAGCAGCTGTGGTGACCGCGAACGCTCCGGTGTCGGCCGACTCAGAAGACTCCTGCACATCGAAAACAGCTGCGGTAGCCGTGATTTCTCCCGTGTCAACAGACTTCAAAGACTCAGGCACAATGCCGCCAATACACGGCTGAAACTACTTAAGCAGTTTGAGTACCTACCGAAAGAATGTTAGAACTAACCTTTAAAGAATATGTATAAAGATGTACATAGAATAATATTTTTTAACATCGAAAGAATCTTAAGCAGTTTGAGTAGAATAACTACCAACGAGGACCCCATCGCGACACCATCAAATTGAACATAATATTGGCCACCACACATGAATTGAACGTCAGTGACCGCTAATCTCATCATCTCCACGAAGGTTTCACAGTCGACAGAAGTCACTTCAGAGGAAGAGTACAAAAGGTCAGCGGCGAGCTGAATGGACTCCTCAACTGGCACAGGATTTCAGCTTCCGACATGATTTATGTTTGTTTATAGATCTTTATTGTTTAATGATAACCGCTTGAAGTCGTCCGCATAGCCAAAGCAACTGGACTTCAAGCTACTCGGCAGCCCGGGTCGAGATCTCGCTCAAAAACCGCACACGATATGAGCGGTTTGAGCGGTTTTCCAGCAAGATTTGAGCGGTTTGAGCGGTTTGGGCTGTTTTTTTTGGCATAAACCGCTGAAACCGCTCAGACCTTGCTTAAAAACCGCTCAAAACCCGCTCATTTCTTGTGGTGATTTTTGAACGGTTTTTCAAGCAAGATTTGAGCGGTTTTTAAGCGGTTTTTGAGCGGTCTTATAAGGACAACTGATTGAAACCAACAAAAAGGCCCGGAAAGGTAATGTGACCCTATGATGCAGTTGAAATACCATCTAAAATTTAAAAAAGTGCTTAACCGTTCTCAACTCAAGCAAGATTTTTTTCCATGTCTTGAACAAAAACAAAATATGAGCGACTTTTTTCAAATGCTCGAGCAAAATAACCACTGGAAAAAATGCAGCAAAATGGCTCCAAATACCACAAGGCTGCTTGTATCAAGGCAAAGCCCTGAATGTCCAACTGCATTTTAAGGTCTATTTGAGCGTAATTGTCTAAAAAAACCGCTCAAACCGCTAAAATCTTGCTTCAAATTAGGTGAAAAATCTCGACTCAGGAGGTCGTTTATGAAGCAGCGAAAAAGTAAAGATGAGAGTTGCATCCAAGGAGGAACTTAGCTGGAGGCGTGCTTATAATTATAATAATAACCCAAACTTTAAGAATAAGATCTAAGGGCTAAAACAAGTTCCCAAGTTCCCTACAAGCGTCTCTAATATCCGCTCCTCCTTTCGCAGCAGTCGGGAGGAAGAGTCACCTGATCCTGGGGAACACTTGGCTCCAGGCGCTTGACCAGGGTAGCAATGCTTCCTTGGCATATCCTCTCCGCCGCTACTCTGTGAACATTCCTTGGGAAAAGGTAATCACTTGGTCCAGTTGCTCTTGGGGCACTTAGTAGTGTCTTCGTCCGGGAGCTTCGTCTCTTGGATGCAGATGACATCTGGGTTGGCCTCATCTGCGAGGTTATCCAAAATCGCTGCCTTCGAGCGTCATCCATCCAAAATGATCTGGAGGTTTCTCGTCTTCTGTGGAGCTGCTTTACTGGGGCTTTCGTAGCCACAGAGGCTGCTGGTGCCGGGGCTCTCTGAACTTCGTCTGGTTCAGACACAATCATCTTCTGTGCGTCCACTGTGTGCAATCTCCGCATCGAATCGAGTCGTACTTTGCGGATCGTCCACACTTCCCGCAAGGCCTGACAGGGCCGGGATTGGTCTCGATGTCCCCGGAAGTCAGCCAAAAACACTGCTGCTGACGGGTCCCGTTGAACTCCCGCAGATTATTGGGACTCCGATTTTCTCCTGAGAACTGGTTTTGATGCCCCATCTGCCGCGTAAAGGCTCCCAGGTAGGATCGATTCTCGGTCTCTCCTTCCAGATGTAAAGTGCTTCTATTTAATCAGAAGGTCAAAAGTATCAAAGTAACCGAGGTTACAGTCAGGAGTCCCTTCATAACAATATCCAGTCAAAATTCTGGGAATTTTCTAGATATGGAGAATTAATTACAATGTGGATGAGGTAAAGAAAAAGGGGCCTCAGACAAATTTAAAAAACAAAACTAACCGGGAAAACTAAGGTAGACTATTTAAAGTTCGTTTAAAAAATTCAAGTATCTGTATGTAGGCTGAAGTTTCTGAGTAAGTGTCTGAAAAACGATATAGTACCGGACTTTTTGAAGTTTAGGGGCCCCGAGAACGGGTTTTTTTAGGACCAAGCTAAACATAAGTTTAAACTAAAACTACTAAGAACTGAAACGTCTAGGGCAAATGGGGACAGGAAAAGATATGAGGACTTGGTAGTCAAAGCACGATCTGTAACAGTCGTCTGCTTGTGTCACACATGAGGTTAAGGAAAATAGGCCCTATAACCATTGGCTCAAGGGTCAGGAACATTATCTCATGTGCTTTTATACCTCGTTCAGTCGGAGCCAATTCGGTTCGCGTAAGACAGGAGACTACAAAATCTTGTTACCGCTTGAAAGCCAATTCCAAAATACCCCCCACTCTAGAAATAAAAGCGACCACACGTCCAGGTCTCTAAATACCTAAAACACAAAACGGCCACTAAATTCAGGGTTGAAAGCTCTAGTGTACCATAAGTATTTGTTAGACAGTGGACCTTTTATCCACTTTAGATGGATCACCCTAAACCACGCCCTATCTCGAAGTCTGACCTCCACTCGAGAAATTAGATTAGGAACTCACATAATGACGCGACTCTAGAATTAGGTAAATAATTACGAAACCTTCTAAAACAACTCTAGAAGTTTTTCGTAATTGGAAGTTTTAACTCAAGTAATTTTCTCTGAACAATTGGGCAGGTTCACTTGTCTGCCTTAACATCACGACTTTCTCTCGCCCAGCGATTGCATTCTCGTATGAATTCTCGATGCTCTCTGTCGGGAACAAGACTGCTCTACTACTCGAATTGATGGTTTTCTGTAAAATTGCGAATAGCAATTTCTCTCTAGTGTTATTTTTATCGACTTTCCCGCAGCTCTGATTCGAGTCTTCTGACCTCCCTAATTTCTGATCTTCAGTTGTCGCGAGAAAATTGAGCAAGATATGGTTGATTCGAATTTTTTAAAAGTTACAATTTCCCCAAAATCAAGGTCGAACTTCCAAATATGACCGACTGGCACATACTCCCCGGACTCAAGATCGATGTCCCCATCGCGCGCCGTCGTCAAGTCAGTGCGTCTCCAGAATATCGAGTGTGTCTCAAGATACAGTGCCAGTGGTCATTTACAGAAGTTTGCAGCAGCTTCAGTTTTATCTACATCCTCAAAATTCATAGCCACATAAAATTGTCACTCTATAGCTAAACAGCAATCAAAATCTTCAACCAACTGCACCCTGGATTTCAGCTTTATAAGCTATTTTTCAAAAAAAATTGTTCAGCCCAGTCAAAAAATTGTCATGCAAAGCTTTGATATATAAAAAGATATAGTGTATTAGATAACAATAGTTCGTAAATTAAAACTTCTTTTTTTCGTGCCCTCAGATTTCACACTCAAGTCCCAATTTCCTTCCCTGCACAAGCGTCAAGAATTAATCAAAAGTACCCGGCTTAAATCGTCCCCCCTGTTTTTGAAGTACTGGGTCCACACGCGCTCGAAACCATGATCTTCCGCGTGAATTGTTCTTCGTCATCAGAACTAATTACGATTTCCTCCCATTCCTCCAGTTGTTCGTAGGCCTGCATCCATTCCTTCTACTCTTGTAGTCTTCTTGGATGGTTTGGCAGCTTCTTCACTTTAGACTCCCTGTTCAGGCAAAAGAAGTGATATAAGCTCAAGCTCACACTTTTCGCTAAGTCTTCCTCCAGTATCGACTCCTTTGCTTTAGTATTATCTCTAGACAACCCGATTCCATCCCGTAGTTTTTCCGTTGCGATGGGTGAGCAGTGGTCTCTTGAAAGCTTCCGGCCCTATCTCGGCCAGGAACTGCCGATACTCCTTCTGATGTTTCTTCATATGGTTTTTCGTCAAGACATACAGCCAAGGGGTCAATGTCACACTGAACCATGAGAAAAATCGTTTGCTACTTCATACACGTTTCACTTGCAAGCAGTCTCAAACAACTCAAGTCTCCTGCATTAACAAATAGCGTATATCACCTCCTCGGTTGGTGCTTTCGACTCCCGATAATTTGTTACGTTCTCTTCAGCCCATCGCAATGCCAGCATCGAGCTAACCACGAAAAGAGTGACCTTCTGTTGATAATTGCCCAAATCTCCTCAACGTTCCATATCAAGCAGAGGTTGGGTTTCTCCGGATACCACACAGTCTGTGCTAATTAGTGGCATGGATAGTCTGCAAGTTATAAATCAATACTCCGGAAGTTGCGTTCTCAGGAAGCTTCGAGCTAACGTTCGAACTCCATCTTTTTCGCGTGTATCAAATCATTCTCAGCCACAGCTTGTACGTTATTGAGTATCTTGTCGCTCGTACTCTGATTTTCAAAGTCGCTGGAATTCTCCTTCTCCAAACTCAAGAGTCCTGACCGATCCCACCAAAGACTTCGCATTCATTGGTAGACTTCACTAACTGGAGATCCCATTTCTGCTTCCAAGCCGATATTCCATCCCTTGATGTGTTTCTGGATCATTTGCAGCACTGCAGGTCAGGACTCCACACTTATCGCCGTCACCAGATGGTGCTCGGACTCTACCATTTCTAGCGACTCCAGACTACACATCCTCGAGAAGAACTCTAGTGTCGTCGCCGTATTCACCGTGGTTCTCGCGTAGCAATCGGTTAGTTTCTGCACCCCACTTTTTTCTTTCTCTGTAACATCACCAAACCACGTAGCTAAACCTACATGAAACGACTGTATCCTCACGCAAGATCGCCCATCATAAGAGTGTCATCCATCTTTAGTTACCAGATCGAGACGAATGCCTGGCTCCATCTTCTTTGGTGGTTCGTCTCTCTTATCCGTCGTCTCCTTAGATTCTCTCGATGAGGTAAAATCAGCTTGTGTATCACATTCAAGTTCCTCAGATCCTCAATGCTCCCTGGTGAAAATCTCACCCGTTCCACTTCTTCATTCAAACTCGCTTGATGATGCGGACACCAAGAAGGTCTCAATAATTTCCAAACTGTTACCAAGTTTGTGAACAGTACGTTACCCTCGCCTCCTAACCCCAATTCCAGTCTCCTTTCGGAATGTGGCAAATAAATGACTTCGGGTTCCTTCTCAAGATTTAAGTCTAGACTCGGTTCTTCTCTTTCAGTCGTGTGAATTTCAACTACATTTTCTGTCTAAAACTTCAGCAATTCTGTGACCTCGAAACTCCTGCCTCTCTGCTCAAGAAGGGATTATATGACATTTCCATGACGACAGAAACATACTGATGTTCTCCGCGTTTCGTATGTTTCGAATACTCCTCTGTCATGACGAGGGCACGATGTACGTCATGACTGCTATCAATATTCTTGTTTGAGAACCTCCTGATTTCGTCGATCTTTGCATGGTTCTCAAGAGATTGCCGGGAGTCAGCATCCTTCTCAATCCCGGTACTTCAATACACATTCAAGTTGATGCTCCAGACCCTGTTCTCCAATGCCCTATTTTTTGCCGCTTTCTGATAGCAAGCCTGGATTGCAGCATTAGGTATCACTGACATGATCAATCTCAAGAAACAGGTGGCGTCCTTTCTCCTCGCAAGACTCAACCTCGAGTCATGTCGAGCATCATACTGCATCAGCATTCGGTACACATGTATGCCTCTATCACCTTGTTTTAGCTTGATACTTGAAAAGAGATCCTCCAACGCCACCCAAGCCAGGCACCACGTGAACAACAACTGCACCCCCGTCCTGGTAAAAGGATTCGCCATCAGAGGCTGGGCTGATGAGGGTGTTCTTTTCTCGTTTTCAAAGCACTCCAACAATAGTTTCTCCCAGGTTCGTCCCATATGGCTTCTCAGTTCCAGTTTAGTCATTTCTGCTTTTTGCTGCGTGACCCAACGTCGGCGATTTATAGACACTCCGCGATCCAATTTCTTCAGACAGTTCTCTAACTCTTTCATCGTTTCCAAGACTATGCACTAGGAGCGAGCAGTATTCCTCGTTAATCTTTTCTCAAGGGGATTACTTGCGACATGTCCTTAAACGTGTCCTTAAACTCCTTGCCAACATCCACTTTCCAGGTTTGCCCGCTGATGGAACCTCTCTTTGTCTTCAACCCCTGAGGCTTGAATTCTTCTTCTGTCCTTGAACCAGGTGTAGCCTCCATCTTGGCTATTACTTCCGCCAATTTACTAGACGTCGAGTTGTCTTTGTAAGCTGCAGTTTTCCATCTGACCAGAACTATCGAAGCCGTCTCTTTAAAGCTTGTCTCTGACACCGCCTCCGCTGAAGGACTCCCTTCCTCCATCTCTCTCTTACTCTTTCTTGACCTCGACTCTTTATTCGTGGGTGTAGTCACAAACATAACCAAAGCTGCCTCCTTCTCTAGACACTCTTCATCCGACTCTTGCCTCCCCCTTCTCTTGTCCTAGGTATAATAATACTTCTTAGCTATAATAAGAGGTTTCTCTTTATTACTCATTTTGGTCTTTCTTTACCTTCACTTTTTTTAGAGTAAAGCTGTTTTTACAGTATCTAGGTTCAATTTTTGGCCTTGTTTACCGGATATGAATAATCTTGCTAAGCAACTGTTCTCTCGCTTCCTTATCCAGTCCAGTTCCCATCAGGATGGGCTCTCCGAATTCCACCACAATGTCCCACAACTCTTCCTTAAACTCTTCATCCTCTACTTTCCGTTCCAACTTCCGATTGAACTCGATCAAGAATTTTTGCAATTGTTCTTGATCCAATGTATTAAGAAACATCGTCTTTTTCCCTTGCTGTCTCAAAGGTGTTTTTTCCTTTGCTGTCATTACTCAAGAATATCAAGCCCAAATCCGCAGACTACTCACAAGTTGCAGCTCTAGATTCTTTCGGGGAGATCGCAAAGATGGCGTCGCTGTGTCTGTCCACTCTTCACCAGTCAAGTCCTGGACCAATTCACGACTGATGCCAGGACTGTAATTCCCAGGCACTATATCTTCAGCTGGGGTGGCCCCGATAATCATTTCTTCCTCAGGTTCACTGAGAGTTTCATCCATTCTCTCTCCTTCTATCACTTCAAATCGTTCCCGTTTATGGAATCCTAAAACTTGTTTTCTACCGGGAGGTTCCTCTTGTCTCCAGGAGTACCGATCGACAGAGGCGAAGGCGTTACTGCGTCACATAGCTTGTACTCTGTGAGGGGGCAGATAGAGAGCTCTCGCTGCATCCAGCCTACGTCCCTCTTGTTGTAGTTCTTTTTCGTCTAGTCCATACGGCGCCAGATGTTTCCTCGTGCCGCATCCGGGATGGTAGCCGGTAACACGTCGCGCTCCAGAATCATGTACAGTTCCTTTTGTATCAAGTCGAAAGCCTTCGTCCAAATCGGTACTCTCAAGACTTATCTGGTTTTTTTAGGGGATTCAAGTTCCAGAACATCGGATAGGCTTCGATTGGCCCCTCTCGCTTTCCTCCCATCTAGCATTGTAATTGGCCTGTAAAAATAAATTTTGGATGCTGATCAAGCTCATGTATGTTACCGAGTGTTGGTATGCCGTTACCAAGGGATGCGGAAAAGCATAAGTTACTGCGGGTCCGTAGACGCAGGTCACCACTTCCCCCAGTCTTCTGACTATTCCTAGGTGGTCCGACCGCATTGCCAAGCACAGGTCGGTCAGAAGGGGCTTGCCGCCATTAATTTCCTTGACGTCTTACCTGATAATCGGGCTCGTTTCTTCACCCGTCAACTGCCGATTTTGCATCAAGAGATATAAGTAGTATAGCTAATTTACACTGGGATCGGGGGGGGGGTTGGAGGGGATCCCGAGAGATATCATTGCGAATAAAATTGAGATCCCAACGTAAATTTTTGAGATCCCATGTAAAAGTACTGATCCCATGTAAAATTTTTCATGATCCCAAAAAATGATCCCACAAATTTGATCCCAGTGTATAATTTTTTTAACCAATGATCCTGAATGTAAATTGTTGTTAGGTTGATAGCTAAATCGTCCAAACGCCCAGACGGTGTATTTCGTTCTTTTTGTTCATGCACCAAATTGGAGTGGTATATGAAGTGGTTATATCGAACGTTTCATGCATGGTATATGAAAGAAGCTTGATTTCTGCACAGAATATGTTTCAAATATATGTATAGAACCAGTTTGAAATTAATTCTAATAATTTGAATAGTGCTATATGTTTAAGTATTCTATTTAGCAAACTAAAGTGTTTTGATAAATCCAAACTGGGCTAAATGGTTTTTGAGCCTACATTGTATTTCGATACTTGAATAATACTCTAATTAACAAAAAAAAATGGAAAAAAAATCAATTAAAGCAAATGAATAAAAAACACAAATTTTAATAAGAAAATTGTTAATTAATAAGAAAGCATATGAATTAGGAAACGTTTCAAAATAGAATCTTTATTGTAAAGGAAATCAGAAGCTTAATTTCATTGACAAGTTGATTGAAATGTATACGAAAACAGTCATGTAGAACTAAAAAATAGTTTAATGAAAAGGAATATGGGTTAGGAAACATTCGAGTATTGTGCTTGATTGATCCGTTTTTGTGTAGAAATTTTGTCAAAACGTGTACCTAATTGTTACTATAAAGTTGAAATGGAACAAAATTCTTGGGTCCGAGTAGAGGAAAAAGGCGGCGTTTCGAAACCCGTCCGGAAATTGTACTGAAAGGAGGCAACAGTTGCTGGTATGGTGATATCCCCCCATAGATCGACTTTGTATTTTTTTGATAGTAATCTCTTCTCGGATTATTGCTAATAATTTAACAATTGAGTAAAAATGTCAATTACTAAAAAATGTAATGTTTAAAATGAAATTGAAAAGTGTACAAAACAGCCATGTAAAATAGTTAGTTGATGAGAAAGCATGTGAGTTAGAAAACGTTTCAAAACATGATCATTTATGTAAGGAAAATCAGAAGCATCACCATTAAAGTTTTTATCATAAATCAAATGTGCAATATAAATACAAAAAGAACCGCACAGGGTAGAGTTTGAGTCTTGCATGGGATAATTTGTAATTAATTCGACCTGATGAAATTTCTCGTTCAATCGTTTGAATAGATTGGTGTACTGCTAAAGAGGAAGACCGAGAGGATCAGCGAAGTAAAAAAACAATTCTTCTGTTGCAAATCACAATCCAATGTGTCCCCGGAGAATCTGATTTTGAAGTGTTCACAATCATGAAGATATTGTTTGGGATCTGATTTGGAAAATTGTCCGCTGCAAATACTCCAATAAACTTAAATTTCAGATGTTTACAGTTCTGAATGAGATCCTGTAACTGGATTTCATCCATTTTCAGACGGTCGAAATTGGAATGACGTTCTTTGTAACTTTACGGTCAGACTTAATAAATACATTCGATGAGCGTATACCCCGAACAAAAATTTCCAGGTTTGCTGTCAAAGCGTTTGAGAATTGAAGATCGAGTGAAACTGAGCAGTTAGTAAGTTCTGGATGCAAGAAGTCATGAGCTGCCTGCTGTGTGCTAGTGAGATCGAAACACATAATGAAGTGCTGTTGGTAGTTATCCAGAGTGATTCCCAGCCCGCAGTGCAACAAACCCAGCGCTGATAGTGTGTTGAAGAAGAGACGTTTATGATCTTGTGTACTGATTGGTGTACTTGCTTTTGGTAAACCGTTTCGTCTCAAGGTAACTTGCTTCAATCCAATTTTTTGATAATGAAAAGGATTCGTTCGGTTTGTTCCTAGAATTTCATTATTTGTGTTCGATGCTATTATAATTTGTCTCACCGGTTCACGAGCAAAAGTATCTTCCTGTTGCCAGATGCGCTGACCAGCTGTTGCAAGAAATGTCTTTGTAATTTCTTCTTGATATGGGTAGTTCGCAGGAGTTTTGAGCAAAGTTGATTCAATGGCTGAGAGCACATGGTCGATCACAGTCATTTTTCTAACATATAGGTTCGCTTCGAGTATTTGCAGCTTGTAATGCTTGGCAGCATCTTCAGATATGATGAGAAAGTCTTCATGAGAACGTCTGTAGGAAAGTCTGAGGGTGTCACCGCTCAACAAATGCTTGTCACATGTGAAAAAATCAACTCCAGCGGGTCCATAGAACCAAATTTCTCTCGATTCTTGGACCAGTTCTCGTTGAGATGTGAAATCAGCTGCATCTATTGCAGCGGGATTGTTTTCAAAACGATATCCCTGACACTTGATCAAAAATATCTTCCTGATGCCAGCTGCGCTGACCAGCTGTTGCAAGAAATGTTTTTGTAATTTCTTCTTGATATGAGTAGTTCGCAGGAGTTTTGAGCAAAGTTGATTCAATGGCAGAGAGCACATGGTCGGTCACAGTCATTTTTCTGACATATAGGTTCGCTTCGAGTATTTGCAGCTTGTAATGCTTGGCAGCATCTTCAGATATGATGAGAAAGTCTTCATGAGAACGTCTGTAGGAAAGTCTGAGGGTAACACCGCTCAACAAATGCTTGTCACATGTGAAAAAATCAACTCCAGCGGGTCCATAGAACCAATATTCCCTCGATTCACGGACCAGTTCTCGTTGAGATGTCAGCTGCATCTATTGCAGTGGGAATGTTTTCAAAACGATATCCCGGACACTTGAGCCATGAGTCCTTGGCTCCTTTGCTGTAAGAAAATTCTGTTCCAATAAAGGTTTTATAAGCAAAATTACTATTGGCATTTGAGATTTTGAGTCCATTAGCAGAGAGGGTACAGTCAGAGAAAAGGGAATACAGGGAGTTGTTTACGAGGAACGGTGAATCAGACACAGTAGGATTAGTGTTGTCGTATCGCAGATCAGCTCCATTTGATTGCGTTAGTTTGCATCGTATTTCCAAATAAATTTTTTGCAGGTCAACAAAATTATTACGGTCACCGGTAATTTCAAATTCAAGCATTGGTCCATTGGGTGAATAGACAGGTCCAATTTTTTGATCGAAAGCGTTTTCAAAAGTAATCAAAAAGGGGTTGTTTTTCAAACAAATCCAGAGAGCTATGGGTAGCTTCATTGGGTAACAAATTAGCGATCAATTTTTATGTTTGAGACAAAATTTGCTCGACTTCTCACTGGTCTGGTTTTTCTTCGAATGGTTGTTTTTCTTTTTCGAGCCGGTAGTACAACCGGTCGTGCAAACGGTATAGCAACACGACCAATACCAGCAGCCAAAGCGCCAAATCCACTGCCGCGTTGTCCTTAGTGTCCAGAGAAATGAGGAAGTGAAGCTTGCTTTGCATAATATTGTTCCATTGGTTTTTAATCAAAGCGCTTGAGTTTTAGAGTCAGCACAATTCTACCAGTTACTGCAAAGGGCACTAGTCTTCCAGTTTCTGTGCGCAACTGTACCGATATTGATTGTACAGATGAAGTGAAAAATTTTTTGTAGTCTAAATTAGTGAAGTTTTTTCGATGATTAGGTTCAATGCTGGGGGCACTACCGTTTTTGATGCGTCTATTTGAATCAATGACGCGTAACAATGGGGCCTTTGCATCTCCAACAGTTTGGTATTGAATAATGTCAATATAGACAAAAATT
This sequence comes from Symsagittifera roscoffensis, assembly GCF_963678635.1. NCBI lineage: Eukaryota > Metazoa > Xenacoelomorpha > Acoela > Convolutidae > Symsagittifera > Symsagittifera roscoffensis. The sequence continues at coordinate 31,076,677 of NC_087065.1, read as the reverse complement.
AGACTTGTCCCACTTGATAAGTCATATGGGAAATGAGATTCGTACAGTTCGTTTCCCTCTTAAGTTGATTCGGAGGAGGGTATCATTTTGTAGCCAATTTGATTTTCACCGTTCTCATAATGCTTTGCATTTTAGCCTAACAGACTGGGTATTTGGGGACTTGGGAATGAGATTCCATCATTTGCGTTTATCCAAATGCTCATGCTATTCGTGATTTCTTGAGGACTTGCATCGAAATGAATTTTGTCTTTGAGTTTTGTTTTTATCACATTAATCAATTGTTCTATAAAAGTGTACTCTCCTGAGTTGATAAAATCTTTTTCGCCATAGTGAGGCCTGGAAATTGTATTCCGATTGCCAGCAGTGGATTTACTGGCCACTACTTCGGATGCTCTGAAGTACGTAAATTCCTCATCAGTTACATTGTTTAATTTTGTTGGGAAAGTTAGTTCTGAGAGAGCAACTCTCCAATCTCCGTCTAAAGCTATTTCCTCTTTACAAAAATTTCCAAAAAATGGCCAAAGTGTTGTCTGGGAAATAATCCATTGATGCTGTTGAAATCAAATGTACAGAAAACTCATCACTGCCCATTTTCGTTATAATCAGCTTTGTTTCCAATTAAACTAAGTTCTTTTTCATAAAAGGTTCCGTTGATTTCTTCCTTTTTTGCATCAATGAGACTGTATGTTGGATAGTTTACAGTAGGAATGGCAACTTTTTCAAAAACATCGTCTGTAAAAATCTGCTTGTAACCTTTTCTGAAAGGCAAGTTTGTTTTCGCTATTCGCACATAGTCACCACATAAAATTTTGGTTTCTGTACCAACTTCAATGAACTGATTGCTATTAATGAAAGTAAAGCAGGTACACGTTTTCTTGTGACATTGTTTGGAGCCAATTTTGTTACTCTATTAACGCGCGAGTTAATAGTTTGAACAAAACTTTGTAATTTGTCAATATAACTGTAAGTCCATTCAAACTCCAAGTACTTGTGAATAATACGTTTCAGCGATCGAATGTTTCTTTCGGCAAACGCTGATTTTTTTCACTGTGAGTATTGTATTTGATGATTTCTTGTTTAATACATAACTTTTCGAACTCTCCTTTAAACTCGGTGCCTTTGTCAACCCAAACTTTTTTTGGTTGTTTTGTTTTGATCATTTTTTTGAAAGCATCGGTTGTTTCTTTAGCATATTTGGTCTTCAGGTGTTCCACTCGTAAGTAGCGAGAGAGACAATTGACAGCAACTAACAAATATTGTACCCCTCGGTTTGATTTAGCCAATTTATCAACATAAGCCAAGTCAAGAGACCAAATTTCGTTGATATCGTTAACAATCAATTTTAGCCGAGAATATGTTTTACGAAACAATCCATACTTTGTATGTGATGATTGAGATCTCAGAAAGGTTTTAACTTTTTTTGGTGAGAGTTGACTAGCATTTGTTAAATTTTTAACACTATCAAATTCAGCTGGACCTTTCGTGTAGAGTATTTTGAGTTTCTTTTCTTCACTGATAGTAGGATTTCCATTCTTTTGTTGACGTCGTCGCAAACGATTCTTCACTGCTTTCATAGTTTTTATCATCGTCGTCATCGTCGTCGTTGGTGGGGAAAAATTCTTTTTTCTGGGTTTTTCTTTTGTCGGATTGCTTGGTTCTGGGTTTGAGAGTTGTCGATCGAGTCTTCGAAGAGGAGGGTTTTGATCTCTTCGATTCCTCAGTTGTCGGGTTGTCGGACACAAAGGAGGGCTTAGCTGCTTCGCTCTTAAGCGAGCGGAGAATCTGTTTGGCATAAGTGTTGGACACTAAACTAGGATCAAGATTCAGTTCTTTCAAAATTTGTGGATAAAAAACACCCTCATGTTTTTTTGTGTTTTGCTGTGTATCGTACAAAAAAGATTCAATTTTAACGAGTGTTGGTTTTCCTTGAATTAGAACATATCCGTCAACGTCTAAAGTCAAGGATTCAACTTTGAACAACTGCTTTAGCGCTATGTTTGCCCTTTCCAATTTATTAGCCTCCAATAGCTCTTGAATGGATTCCATAACCTTTCGAAACACTTCAGCGGTTTTTCCATTACTTATTTCATAGTTTTTTTTTCTATTCTCTTTGAACTTGTCGGCTGCGGAGAATTGTATGATACAACATTTTTTTCTGCTTCATCATCACCGTCACCACTGAAATTAGTAAGTGCAGATAAATTTCTTTTTCGAAGATTTGGTACTACAGTACTTGGGGTTAAAGGAATATGAGATGTTGGGTTTAATGGTGGTGGAGAGTCACGGCTGATATTTCGTTCTCGAAATCGCTGTATGTAATTGAGTTGAGATGATTTGTCGTTAATTAATGGATTATGAAAGATTTGAGATTGTGGTGCA